>NC_072734.1:59108759-59442346 GCF_026930045.1 Uloborus diversus | reverse complement strand
ACTAAATATAGCGTCATAATTTCTTCTTGAATGAGATTTTTAATTTCTTTTCGCGTTTTATTTTCTCCTAAATTTTTATTTGCAATTGACTGATAATTCATTTCAAGGTCTGCTATTGTAGTAACATTTCCCTGAACAAGAAATTAATTTAATGCACATAGGAATTCTACGTCTTTTACTTTATTAGAAATAATGTCTTGTGACTTTGTTACTACATCAGGATCGCAATTTTTTCATAAAACATTAAATACATATTTTGCCCAGCAATATTTATGGTGTGCATGAGGGTCTCCTGGATCTGTGCAGTCACTGAGTTTAATTTTGAAAGTTTCATTTTTGGAAACTTCAATGACTTTTTTTAATTGCTGACCTGCAGAATCTGTTTTTATCGCCACCAATGGTTTTCTTACACCGCCTTTCCGAGGCAGAAAAACCACTTATTTTTGTCACCAACGACAATTTTGGATCTCGTTGTGTGTAGCCTACAACATTGTCTTCATGAATGGAAGTAGAACAATATAGTTTATTCTTATCCATTTCGTGGAATCTCTTACTTCTATTCATGCTTGCTTTATGAGTGCACTTCTCTTAGCATCGTGCATGCCATAATGCGGTTTCTTCAATTCTTCTACGGTCACATTCGTTAATCGTTCAGTAAGTAATGTATATACTCTTTGTCATTAAATTCTACTCTCTTCTTGATACATTCTAACACTTTATCATAACCAATGGGTTCTTCTTGATGGTTTCTTCTTGATCTGACAAAAAATACATAGTGTACAATTAATTTGTAGCCTTGCTTTTTTCGAAGATTGAGGCAAAAAAACTTGTAAATGAGTTTTTGGGAGAGAAGACATCGTAAATAAAATAGCAGTGATAAGGAAAAAAAAAATAACCGTATTTGAAGATTTGCAGACTATTCACCAACGAACCGACAAATAATACTTTCTCTACGCAGAAGCTTTCTCTTCTACTCTCCCTACAAATTCCTTAAGAGCAAACCTCAATGTACGACATTCATATCCGGTCAAAGAGTTTAGCGGGTCAGGTGGTATACAGGTTATTAGAATTCTGTCAAACGATTATACAGTCAAACCTCGTTAAAACGAACTCAAAGGGACCTTCAAAGTGAATTTGTCTCAACAGTAGCTCGTTTTATCCGAAAAACAATAGTGTTAGGTGTGTGAAGTGATTTTCAACAGAAGGAACGGGGATCGCAAATGTAGTTCGCTTTAGCAGTAGTTCGTTATAATCGTGTTCGAATTAACCAGGCTCGACTGTACTAATGTTTAGTGATCTTAGCCTGAAAATTAAAAATATTTTTAACTGCGAAAGTTCACCCGAGGTACTTTTAAAACAGCTATTTCTGAGAATCAAAGTAAAAAAAGAAGATTTATCAGAATTTTTTTAAAAATGAATTAATAAACAAAAAAAATTAAATATTTTGCTTTTAATTTATAATAAGAAGATGAATTGAATATTAATTAAGAAAATTCACCAGAAAATTATCACAAAATACCCAAAAATTTACTCATCATTGCAAAAACTCTTAAAAGCCGCCATCTTGGATTGATGACGTCATACAGTGTTGAATCTCCCTTTTAGTTTCTTTTGGCGAGAAAATATCTCGCCAGTTTTTACAGCAAACCTAAGTTTAAGTTTAAATTGAAACATTGCTTTAGGTTTTGGGATTTGATTGATGTGGATTTTGAAGGGAGCCGCTGGCCCTTGTAATACCAGCATGAACCATTCCTATGGTTTAAATTTTATTTTGTTTTATGTTAATAAAAGTTAGTTTTGTTTTAGTTGATGGTTGTAATGTGGTTACTTGTATAACATTTTGACCAAAATCAACAGATTTACGAACAATATTTAGAACCTCCAAAATTGGAACTGCTGAGTTCTTTATTGGCGTCCGTGACAGGATTTGATATTGTGATCAGCTGAATCTGAAAAGTCTTGAAATTTACACAGGTAAGCTCAGTTTATTATTATACCTGTTGTAAATATTGCATTGAATGAAAATGACAAGTACATTAGAAATCCTAAAGAAGAAACGCGGAGGTTTAAGAACACAGACTTCTAAACTGTGTAACAAAATAGATACAGCACTAGAAAGTGAGGAAATCGCAGCAGAGCAGAAAATTGATCTTTTAAATATTTATAAAGACCAATTAAATGAAAAGTACGACTGCTTGAAAAAATTAAATTCGGATATCCAAGATCTGACTGCCGAGTCAGAATTTGAAAATGAAATAGAAACTTCTGAACATTATAGCGAAAGAATAATAGAATTTCGGTACAAGATTACTAAGTTTTTAAATGAACGTGCTGCTGAAAGTCAAAAGGAATTGTTTGAGTCATCAATCTCGAAAGATGAAAGTAATTCTCAATCCTTCAAAATTGAGCGTTGTATGAAACTTCCTAAACTTACCATACATAAGTTTTATGGGGACAGCAGTTGCTGGTTGGAATTTTGGGGCCAATTTTCTAATGCCATTGATAAAAACAAAGGTTTATCTCCTATCGACAAATTTTCATATTTGAAGTCTCTACTTGGTGGCAGCGCTTATAATGCTGTTGCTGGATTTTCACTTACGGCAGAAAATTACAAATCAGCTGTAGATTTGTTGAAAAACAGATATGGTAGAAATGATTTAGTCATTAATGCGCATATGAGTAAGCTGTTAAATTTAAAACCAGTGAAAAACTCCTATCACATAAGGGACTTAAGGGAACTTTATGATAATGTTGAAGTTCAAATTCGGAATTTAAACTCCCTCGGTGTTACAGCCGGTAGTTACGGACACTTGCTTGCACCTATTTTATTGAAATTAATTCCAACTGAAATGGCCCTGGATTTCAATCGTAAACGGTCAAGTATGACAGATATGGACATCGATGAACTTCTAACATTTATAAAAAATGAAGTTCAATCTCGTGAAGCAACAATTCATCTGCAGAATTCTGAAAAATATTCTTCAAGTAGTAAAAAGAAAAACAATAAACAGCAGATTAGTAATTACAAATGGGATATTCCCACGACTTCTACATTAACTACAAATTCAAAAAGTGTTTGTATATTTTGTGATTCAACAGAACATGATTCGAAATCATGCAAGTCGAAGCCTATTTCTGACAAACGTGAAAAATTGCGGAAGACTGGGCGATGTTATGTTTGTTTTCGTAAATATCACCTATCCTCAAATTGCAAATTTAAAACTGAGAGCTGCAAAATATGCAATGGTAACTTTCATCACACATCAATTTGTACCAATAAAACTTTCAAACCCGCAAATGTAAACAGAGATACTGGGGGAGAATCAATTATTACTTCAGTTTCTCACTGTCGAAAAAATATTACTAATGTAAATACTAAAGAAGTAATTTTGCAAACTTCATGCGTGAAGGTGGAATCTGATTCGAATTCTAAATTGTCTTTAATTCTTTATGACACGGGAAGTCAAAAAACTTATGTCACAGAAAATTTAATTTCAGAATTAAACCCTCCAGTTTTAAGGCAAGAAAGACTTCAGATATTTTCATTTGGAGCTTTTAAACCGCAAATTAAAAATTTTGATGTCGTTGAGTTGAAGTTATCTCATGTAGATGATAAATCGCGTTGTATTCATATTGAAGCGTTAGTAACAGATGTGATTTCGAGTGTTAGTATTCACTCCCCACCACTTAGCAAAGAAGTTATGACTAAGCTGGTGTCATACAAGTTTTCGAGTTGTGATAACGTAGGTGGTTCTCAAATCGAGTTATTAATTGGTGCGGATTATTTTTACCAAATCTGTTATGGACCGGTTGAAAAGTTAACAAAATCACTCTTTCTGTGTGATAGTTTGTTGGGGTACTCGCTTTGCGGTTTTGTAGAGGATGGGTCAATGAAAGGGGAAAGAAAATCTATTTGTAGTTTCTCAGTCGTAAGTAGCAAGCTAAGCCCTGATAATGAGATCGAAAGCTTAAGATTTTTGTGGGAATTGGGAATCACTCGGGATTATGCAATCTAGGGAAAATGTTTCAGAAGTAGAAAAGGAAATAATTGATAAATTTGAATCTAACTTAAAGTTTGTAAATAACAGATACGAAACTTCTTTATTATGGAAGGAAGATAAGTCTAAAGTTGCGAATAATTTCAGAATTGCAAGAAATCGCTTTGACGATTTAAGTAGAAAACTTGAAAAGGACATTAATTTATTTGATAGTTATAAAGCTATTGTTTTGGAACAGGAACGTAATGGGGTTATAGAACCATGTTCTGATTCAAAAATCGAAAATAGTTATTTCATGCCTCATAGACCAGTAGTAAGAGAGGATAAGGTAACCTCTAAAGTTAGAATGGTGTTTGATGCTTCTTCAAAGGAGAAACATTTAAATTCTTTGAATGATTGTTTATTCCCCGGACCTAATCTTAATCCAAACGTTCTTGATATAATACTTAGTTTTAGGAAACATAATGTTGCATTTTGCGCCGATTTAGAAAAGGCTTTTTTGCAAATTGGAATTGCGGAAGAGGACAGGAATTACCTGAAATTTATTTGGTTTAGTAACGAAAGGGGTGAATTAAAATTTATGAGATTTTCGAGGGCGGCTTTTGGGGTAAGCTGTTCCCCCTTTATTTTGGCTTCTACGATCAAGCATCATATTAAAAAATATGAAAATCATCCCCAAGTAGTTAATATTTTGGATTCATCCATTTATGTAGATGATTTGATATCTGGTGCGAAATCTGATAAAGAAGTGTATTACATACCATCGACAGCTTCAGATATTTTTAAAGAAGCTGGAATGAATTTGCGGAAATTTAATACTAATTCCGTAAAACTTCAAAAATTGTGGGAAGAAAAGGGAATGTGTGAAACAGCTGAACTTCGTAATGATACCTTAAAGATCTTGGGTTTACTATGGAATACCAATTCTGATAGCTTGCATTTTGACGTTCCAGACTTTCGCGAGGATTGTAAAATCAATCCTTCAAAACGCGTTGTTTTGAAAACTGTTCTAAAGATATTTGATCCTCTTGGAATTCTTTTACCATTTACTGTTAGGATGAAAAGTTTGTTGCAAGAAACTTGGCAGCGGGGTATAGGATGGGACGAAAACTTACCTAATGATCTAAAATACGAGTGGGAAAGTTGGTGTTCAGAAATTGATCATTTACCCAAGTTTGAGATACCTCGTAAATATTTTCCGGGGGGTTTAGAAAATTTTGATACCATAGAACTTCACATTTTTTCTGATGCAAGTCCTAAGGCTTATGGTGCTGTTGCATATTTTCGATGTGCCAAAAATTATAATGAAATTCGGACCAGTCTTGTTTGGGCAAAATGTAGGGTTTCCCCTATAAAACGTTTGACAATCCCTCGCCTCGAACTTATGGGTGCGATAATAGCTGCTAGGATGTGCAAATATTTAAAAACTGTTTTTAGTTCTCATGTTTTAGATGTCCATATTTGGTCAGATTCCATTGTCGCGCTACATTGGATAAAGGGTTCACCGATAAACTGGAAGCCTTTTGTGGCAAATAGGGTTGAAGAAATACAGTCTTTGACTAACCCCAGAATTTGGAATTTTACTCCAGGGAAAGCCAATCCTGGAGATTTGTTGACCAGAGGGGAAAGTTTAACTAGTCTTGTAGAAAATACATTATGGTTTGAAGGTCCAGATTGGATATCAATGCCTAAAGAAAGGTGGCCGAAGCATGACATTCTTCCCAGCAATAATGATTATTTGATTGAAAAGAGGTCCAAATTAAATTCTATTCAGCTTTCCTGCAATGTTAAAGTACTTACAGAACCATTTCTGGATTTAGGAAAATTTAGTAAACTTAATCGTGTATACAACATCACCGCTTGGATTTTCAGATTCCTTAATAACATTAATAAGAAAAAGACTAAGCTGTCAGGTGAGCTTACTACTGCAGAAATTACAAAATCGGAAAAATATTGGTTAAAGTTAACTCAACAAACTGTGTTCACTCTTGAGATTGAAGAACTGAAACGGGAAGAACCTATCAATAAAAATTCTCCTTTATACAATTTAAACCCTAAATTGGATGAAGATGGTTTATTATATTTATCGGGAAGACTTCGCTTATCTGATCTGCCTCTAAGGGAAAAAAATCCTTGGATACTCCCGGGCGGGGAACAATTCACCAAACTGCTAATTCTTCAGGCCTATGAAAAAGTTTATCATTATGGAGTAGCCACAACCTTGGCGCATCTTCGAGAAACATATTACATCATCAAAGGAAGGAAATATGTTAAATCTGTGCTGAAATCTTGCATTATTTGCAAAAGATTTAAAGTTAGACCTGGCAAAGAAGAAATTGCTCCTTTACCGAAGGATAGGATAATTGAATCACCCCCATTTGAGACCTGTGCTGTTGATTTCGCCGGCCCTATTTTTATCAAAACTAAATCGGGCCCGGAAAAAGCTTACATTGTGCTCTTCACCTGTGGAGTTACTAGAGCTGTTCATCTGGAAGTAGCATCTGACCTCAGCACTGAAACCTTCATCTTAGCTTTCAAAAGATTTGTTTCACGTAGAGGACTCTGTAAAATTGTATACAGTGATAATGCCAAGACCTTTATCAAAACTGATAGTTTACTGAAGGAGATTTGGAGTAAGATTTCCAAAGCTGAGGTTCAACAGTATTTTACTAAAAACCGAATTGTGTGGAAATTTATTGTACCTAGAGCCAGCTGGTGGGGTGGTTTTTGGGAGCGTATGGTGCGTTCTGTCAAAACGCCCTTGAAGAAAGTTTTAGGACGATCTTGCTTGAGCTATGAAGAGATTCAAACCACTCTCACTGAGATCGAAGCTGTTATAAATGGAAGACCTTTAACTTACGTGTATGATGAAATTAACGAGCCATTTCCCCTAACTCCTTCTCATTTTCTGATAGGCAAGCGCCCAAATTTCTTTCCTGATATTCCTTCTGTGGCAGAACCAAAATCCAACAAAAAGACCCTCACGAAATTATTGAGATACAGAGATCAAATTTTAAACCATTTCTGGAAGCGTTGGAGAACGGAGTACTTACTGGAACTTCGATCTGCAAATCGCATCGTTCAAATAGATACTCCTATAAAATTCAAAAATTGGAGACGTGGTTATAGTTTATGAAGACAAGGTTCCAAAACACATGTGGAAAATAGGAGTTGTTAAAGATCTTTTTTTCGGCAGAGACTCTAAAGTTAGATCTTGTGCTGTTCGAACGCCTTCAGGCGTTGTGAGGAGACCTATTCAATTACTGTATAATTTAGAACTTGATATTGAGTCAGTGACTGAGTAAAAAAAAAAATCTTCCGCATAAAAATGTCATTTCTGTTTACTTTTTAATTGAACTTTATGTTATTTCATGTCTAATTCAGAATGTTATATATTTTAGTTAGTTGTTATTCATTTGAAGTTTACACCAAGTTTGTAAGTATGTTAATTTGTTTGATTGTTATTATGTTAAAAAAAAAAGTTAAATATTTGAATTTTGCTGAACATTTCAATTGTTCATCCTGGGGGAGTGTGTTGAATCTTCCTTTTAGTTTCTTTTGGCGAGAAAATATCTCGCCAGTTTTTACAGCAAACCTAAGTTTAAGTTTAAATTGAAACATTGCTTTAGGTTTTGGGATTTGATTGATGTGGATTTTGAAGGGAGCCGCTGGCCCTTGTAATACCAGCATGAACCATTCCTATGGTTTAAATTTTATTTTGTTTTATGTTAATAAAAGTTAGTTTTGTTTTAGTTGATGGTTGTAATGTGGTTACTTGTATAACATTTTGACCAAAATCAACAGATTTACGAACAATATTTAGAACCTCCAAAATTGGAACTGCTGAGTTCTTTCATACAGGTCGTCTGACACAAATTCAAGCAAAACACTTGGTGAGGCATAGTTACACAGACCATAAGGACTATATTAAAGTTGGTCTCACAATTTCCTCACGAAATTTCCCACGGAATGTAGTATGCCCCCCTACCATATAACATTTTTAGAAAAAAGAGGAGGAATAAATAACGATTGCACGATGAAAGATGAGTACAGAATAAATAGGATCTTCCATGAACCTTCGGTTTGAAATTAAATCTCACAGGTTCATTGGCTAGAAAATTTGTGTTTGCTCAGTGGTTATTATCACTTTTTATTCAAAAAAAAAAAAAAAAAAAAAAAAACTTGAAAAAGAACCATTAAGTTATCCTACTTTTCCTTAAAATAATTACACGCATCAATAAAAATGTTTTTACTCTCGTAAATCAAATGATATCGTTTTAAATAATAATATGAATTTTAAAAAATGAAAAAGAACTAAATACAAAATGATGTAGTTCTGATTTTTTGATATGTTGTTTGGGTCAGTTAGGGTAGTGTAAACCTAAGTTTGCAGTTTTGAAAAACCTGTGCTCGCTGCCTAATTCGCGAAAAACCGCGAAATTTTCGGACTTTTTTTTAGTTTTCCCTTCTTAACTCCTAAACTATCCATTTAACATCTTAAACTATTTGATTCTAAATGTAAATACCCGTTTTAAAGCACACAAAATTTTGAACAATTTAAGCTCAAGTGGCGCTCTGTGCGACCAATAGTTCAGGAGATATCGTACTTCAAAAATTGACCATTTTTGGCAAAAAATAAAAAAATTATGCTTTGATCACATTTCAGGCCAAATATCGACATAAATTCCTACTCAATATGAAAGAAACTGAATTTAATATTACAGTAAATTGAATTCGCTTTCCTTTAAGCCAAAAACGAAGTCTGTAGATTCAATATTTTTTTTTTTTTTTTCACAATCGCAAAACAAACAAATAATCGAAAAATTTGTTTTTTTGAGGAAAAGGAGGCAAAACACTTCTTAAGACAGTATGGAAGGTCCTATTCTAAAAAAAGGGCACGAAGAATGATTTAAAAGACTCTAGTGTGTATTTGTATAAGCTATCTGTGTAGAGAAAACATGCTGAATATGGAAAAAAAAATAGGTCAATAGGTGACAGTCTTATGCAGGTAACGCAAACGTTCCTTCCCTACGTATCTATACATTTCGCACTGATGAATTTTCGGCCGAATTCCGTTTTTCGACTGGAAAGTAACCTACCGAGTTTGATTTTGAATATATAATATTTTTAATATACGACGAATTTGTAATTAAATTCAATTATTTGAATACGAGCAACCAGAGAAACAAAGAAAAAAATTAAAAGAGAGTTCACTTATTATTTTTGCAAAAGAAAACGAAACTGTCCAAGTTCATCATATCAAACGTAAAGCTTCAGCGGGAAACCCAGAATGAAAAGGGTACACTCTCTGTACACTTTGAGTGCAACAGTATCGAATGACTATACTAGTTTTAAAATCATTTAAGCGGAAATAATTGAAAATAAGGATACACCAGGAAACGTAGCAAAAATGCTTCCATTTTTTCACTAGCAAGTCTCGATTTCCGCGCAGAAAAGCCTCGCCAACATTTAAAACAGATCTGAAAAAGGGAATGCATTCCAAGTATTTTTTTATGCACACTGAAAGCAACTTCACGGTTTTTGCGTATCAATAAATTTTTGCCTATTTTGTTAGCATACTTGTGTAATGAACAGGTTCTAATGAAACTAATGGAGAACCCAAAAGAAGAAATCCATAGTTGTAACATATTAAACAATTAAACTCTTTTTTAATGAGTTTAATGAATTGTGTTAATGTTAAACTTTATTGGAGAACTGAAATGACTCCTTGACGTTTGTATTGTTTTTGGATACACCAGAACGACTGTGTGCTAGTGCAATATGATAACGTTTGACCTTTCAACATCAGAGTGCTCCAGAAAAAGCGGTTTTCCAAATCATGTAATGAATGACATGTTCCTTAAGTTTGGATTTGAGGGCATTGAAATTAAAAAAAAAAAAGAAAAAAAAAAAAAAAAGAGAAACAGATTAAAACATTATCCGAACCGCCATCAAAAAAGTACATCTCAACAGATCGTGGTCGTTGATGGAGAATCTACATTTTTTTTTTTTTTTTTTTTTGCTGTTTCTGTCTCAAGCATTCAAAATATTTCAAGTGACAAAGTCTAGTCAATTTGTATTCAGCTTTATGTATATATTTTTAACAGAGGAAAAATTTAATAGCTCTTAGATTCGTATTACATCTTCACGGATTTGGTGGATGTGATATTCCACCTTCCCTTGTTTGGCTGAGAAAAACAAAACTGTGCTGTATTTATCAAACGAACCGATGTTGGGTTGACCAGGCCACCATAGCTTTACTTCCTGAAGTGAGTCACGAAGCTTTAGCCGAAGCTATACAGATGAAGCTAGTTGTTTTGTATGAAAATGAGGCATCTACCGATATCCTGCGACAGTATTCAGTTCCATCTGTTTGTGAAAGCAGCATGTAATGCAACTGTTAACCGTTTTTGTTTGTCTTCAACGGAAAGAGTAGTTACGTTCCATTCGTATCGCAGGTACCGACAAGTAAACAAATGGTTGGCAGAGGAGAAGGATGCATCAGAGTGGAGGTGATCAAAGAGCAACATAAATTTTGAGATTGGTTCGTCACCCCAATCACATTAAACGAACCAGCTTCACCCGTCCTTTTTAGATTTCTCTCATGTTTGTGCAAAAAGGAATATATGAGAGTATGCTATTGTTTCAGAGCTGGTCTTAGCTATTCCACTTTGTGCAATCTGCCATTTGAAATGATTTCCCACGACATCTTTGCCATTCTAGTCGACAAAAATGTAAAAAAAAAAGAAAAAAGAAAAATAGTAAAATGAAAAAAATCGACCTTCAACTATCTTCCTTTTTTCAGTTCGGGAGTACGATCGTACCCGTCAAGTACACTATAAGAACCAAGACATAAAGTGTAGTTAATTTTAGGGATACGTTTTAATGATAAAAGTAACATTTAAATACAGTTTCACCCTTTTGAAATCATCTTGTTTTCATTCTTTTTTTCAGATCTCTCTTATTATAATAGGGAGTTTTTAAGGTCTTCTGTTCAAAAATATTATCTATTCAAAATCAAACTCTGTAGGTTACTTTCCAGTCGAAAAACGAAATTCGGCCAAAAATTCATCAGTGCGAAATGTATAGATACGTAGAGAAAGGAACGTTTGTGTTACTTGCAGAAGGCTGTCAACTATTGGCATATTTTTTTCTTCTTCATAACCGGCATGTTTCCTCAACACAGATAACTTAAATAAACACACACTAAAGTCTTATTATACCATTCTTTGCTCCCTTTTTTTAGAATAGGATCTTTCATATTGTCTTGAGAAGTGTTTTGTCTCATTTCTTCAAAAATCGAATTTTTCGATTATTTGTTTGTTTTGCGATTGTAAAAAAACTATTGAATCTACAGACTTCGTTTTTGGCTTAAAGGATAACCAATTAAATTTACTGTAACATTATATTTACTTTTTTTCATATTAAGTAGCAATTTATGTCGATATTTAGCCTGAAATGTGATCAAAGCATAATTTTTTTTATTTTCCGCCAAAAATGGCCAATTTTTGAAGTACGATATTTCCTAAACTATTGGTCGCACAGAGCGCGACTTCAGCTTAAATTGTTCAACATTTAATGTGCTTTAAAACGAGTAGTCACGTTTAGAATCAAATGCGGATATTTTAGGAGTAAGGAAGGAAAAAGTAAACAAAGTCGGAAAATTTCACGGTTTTTCGCGAATTACGTACCGAGCACATGTTTTTGAAAACTGTAAACCTAGGTTTACACTATCCTATCTGACCCAAACAACATATTGAAAAATCAGAGCTTTGCGATTTTAATGTCTAATATGACTGGACTATATGCCCTTATATCATTAAAGGGCCATCGCAAACAGTGGCGGATCCACGGGGGGGAGGGGGGGAGGGATTGGGGCGATCATCCCCTCCAAAAGGCTTGTGAATTCGAAAAATTTCCAGGAGAAGACTACTAAACTTCTCTCCCCCCCCCCCAACACATCATAAAAAATCGCCTTCAAAGTGTATTTTACGACTTTAATTTCAAAAATTGTCCTGGGGAGAGTTTTTCTATCTTAGAGAATTAAAGAGATGTTCCACTCTCCAATTTCATCAAAGATCGTTGAAAATTCTAAATTTTTGGAGCCTTAATTTCGAAAAAATCGCTTGGAAGATTTCTTGATCCTCCCCTTCTTAGCTAATGTTACCAAGGTCATCCTACAATTACGTTTTTAAGACTCCAGTTCCGAAAACCTTCAGCGGGAAGACTACAAAACCTCACCTTTTTCTAACATCACAAAAAAATCTTAAACAATGTTTTTGGAGTTTTAAAATCAACACATTTGAAGTTGTTGTTTGAACCTTATGCTTTCGCCTAATGTTTTTAAAGAGGGCTTTTAATTGCGTTTTAGGCCTTCAATTCCGAAAACAGGGCCGAAGGCTAGGTAGTGGTTTATAGGGTTCAAACCCCCTTCGAAATTTTTCATCCAATGAAACGCTTTCCATTATTTATTTATTTCATTCTTTTATTTATTTTCTTGTGACAAAATAATATTGTTATTATTATTATTTCAATTTTATTTGTGAAATGAAATTAGTATGACTGAAAAATTGTACAAACTCATAGTGTGTTTATGGTAGTTTATGGTAGTGATTGAGAAATCCATTTAATATGTAACAATATAGCGTTTTGTAAGAAAATCCCCTAATTCCATTTAGATAATCTATTGTAACAAAAATCAATAGAATAGACACGACACCAAATTTGATAGACCATATAAATGTTTCAAAGAATGTGTTTGATAAAACCCACTCCGAAACAAAAGTCTGGTTACAGCCCTGTATGAAAACATTCCAGGGAGGAGTCCCCGAGTCTGATCCCATCCACTATCATCATTGAGGATCCTCTAAGATTGCGTTTTGAAGCTTTATTATTGAAAAGTTAAGGGACACCTCCTGACCCCATCATTTCCCTTAACGCTACCAAAGATGACCAACAATTGCATTTTCAAAACTCCAATTTCGAACAATTTCCGGTGAAAGTTCTGAAACTCGTTCTTTCCCTCAACGTCTTAAAATAATAGCATACAACACTTTTAAGACTTCAATTTTGAAAAATTTTCGGAGAGAAGTCCCCAAGTCCTTCTTTCCTCATCTTTTAACATTATTCAAAGATCGTCTAAAACTGCGTTTTTGGATCCTCTACATCAGGGCTTTCCAACTGGCGGGCGGCCCGCCAACTTCTTATTCAGCTTATTTCTGTTTTCGACATTTATCGGTATCAAGAAGCATCCGAGACTACCCTTCTTGGTCAAGCCGGGGTCCCCGAAATTTCCTCTTGATCACCCTTTTATACTCTTTTAATTGTTTTGAGAGAAAAAGGTACAGGACACCTGCAGGTCAAGGTCAAGCAATCCAAAACCTGCCTGCAATTGGTTGAAAATAAAGACCCCCCTCACTGATTCTACGGCCTTTGTTGATTTCGAAAAAGAAATTGAGAATTTGCTCTCGTCGCTTCCATGTTTGGGAGCACATATTTATTATGCGAAAGTGCTTCTGCGACAATGAACTTTATCATGAATCATCATAGGAGCGCTCTCTCCGACAGTTCATTGATAGACCTTCTTCTGCTGGCAATGGAAAACATCGAGGTTGGCGTTGGCATTCCTGCCCTTGTAAAGAAGGCGGATCTGCCTCAATTTTCCAATTGACATTTAAGCAAATTGTTTTATAATCCTCCTGTTTCATTGTTTTATAATTAATTACCTCTTATCTGCGGCCCGCCAGGTAATCAGTGATCGGAATTCTGGCCCGTGGGCTCTTTGCAATTGGACAGCCCTGTTCTACATCGAAGCATTTTCTGCGAAAAAAAGTTCTGAACCCCATGTCTTCTGCTAAGTCATCAAAGGTTTTAGAATTGCGTTTTAGGACTTCGATTACGAAAACTTTTCAGGGGGAAAGCACACGAACACCCTTGTTTTTAGCATCATTTAAAAATCGCTGAAGTCGTGTTTTTGAAGTTCTAATAACAACAAGAACTTCCGTCTAAAACTAAACGAGCCAACTTTCTCGTATACCCATATCTACTTTCTAGTACCTGATCAATATTCTCAAAAAAAAAAAAAAAAAAAACCTAAAATCGCAAATTGTTTCAAATATATTTTTAAAGTATTTTAAGCTGATTTCTAGGAAAAAAATATGCCTTACTCATCTAAAAAATTAGATGTGTAAAAAATAAATAAATAAATAAACGAACACATAAAATTACAGCACCTTTTAAACAAAGTAGCTAATACACTTTTTTCCATTAAAACAAATCTTTAACCGCTTTTAAAACCAACAAATAATAATTAAAATTAATAAACTCATTAAAATAAATACATTATATCAAAGAAAAAAAAAGAACTTTCTTTTCCCCCTGTTGCCAAAAATATTTTTTAAATGAATTAATGTACCTACCAAAATAAATAAAAACAATAAAATGTCAACTTAAAGAAATAATTTTCATCGTCAAATAAAAAAAAAATAAATAAAAAAAACTTCTGCGCATATCTTTATGTAGAAACATAAATGACTTCAAATTTATCCGCCGAAAACTGAGTACCTAAATTTAGAGTGAAAATAAAAACAAGGCATATCAACAATAATTATTTCACAGTTAAAACCTAGACTGTGGAGTCGGAGTCAATCTCGTTTTGGGATAAAAAAGGTCGGAGTAGGAGTCGAATATTCAAGAATCGGAATTAGTCATTTTCCCTCCGTGTATAAATTTTTGCCAAAGCTACGAAGTCAGAGTCGAAGTCGGGGAATCGGAGTCCGACTAATTGTCAGGCACAGGAGTCGGAGTCGGAATAAGGTGCCCCAAAATTCTCGGAGTCGGAGACGGGAGTGGGTCGTCAAGAGCAATTTCCAACAAAATTTGTTTGAAGTAAATCTGCCTTCAAGTACGAATCTACAATGATTTTCAGTTTCCCCGTAGGCGTTAATGCTAAGGGATTTGAACTGTTCAAAACTGAACGAAAAATTGTTCAAATCAAAAGATATTTTATGTACAAGTTTTTCATCAAAAACTTTTTCCGACAAAATTTGTTTGAAGCAAATTTGCCTCAAAGTTCGAAATTGCCTTAAATTTCCCTGTAGGCGCTAATGTTAAGTTTTTTTGAACTGTTTAAAATTGAACAAAAAATAGATCAAATCAAAAAGTGAAATATAGGAATGAGGTGTCCTCGCCGAGATCTTCCGACCAAAAAAAAAAGTTGTTCGAATTGGACTATTCACTCAAAAGTTATTGGGGGGGGGGGGGGGGGGGACAGACAGACATTTTTCCCCATCTCACTATGATTCTTTCAAATTTTTAATTTTTCGGTATTTATCTAATTATTTTTTTTTTTTTTTTTTGACTTTTTTTGTTTTTTGTAATATTTTCATGATGCATTAAGCCTTCTTTCATGCTTTTTTCTTCTTTCTCTGACTTTTACTGGGGAAGTAGGATAAAAACCGATTGGGGAAAATTCCTGAATCTCATCCTTTTCCTTCAAGTCACCAGAGATGGCAAACAATTGTATTTTTGAAAATGTAACCTTAAATTCCCAAAATTTTCCGGAGAAGAACCTCCAGCCCCCCTTTTCTCCTATTAACCACCAGAGCGTCTAAGAATGCATTCCAAACAAACAATTTCGGGAGAGAGTCCGCAAACACCTACTTGTGCGCAAATATTAAGCAACACAATCAACAAACAAATCCAGAACTATCTTGAAATTTTATTTACAAATGTAATTTTAGTATTTCATTATGTTGGGCACGAAAAC
This sequence comes from Uloborus diversus, assembly GCF_026930045.1. NCBI lineage: Eukaryota > Metazoa > Arthropoda > Arachnida > Araneae > Uloboridae > Uloborus > Uloborus diversus. The sequence goes on along the minus strand of NC_072734.1, from coordinate 59,426,581 downwards.
TGGTAAAAAGAGATGCCATCTTGATACTGTAACTTTTCTTTTATAAGGAAAAAGTACGATTGAGGACCTAAAAGGCTATACTGAAAATACCACACGATTCCTCAAACGAATCAAAAGTTAAAGATTTTATTTCGGCAATAGATCCAAAGTACTAATAGAAATACTTCCTTTTTTTTCAAATTGCAATTTTTTATTCTTGGTACTCGACACACTTTTAGCTGTCATTCAAGCCCTTCGAATCCTGAAAATTATTTGAAAATAATAATAATAATAATAATAATAATAACAACAATAATAATAATAATAATAATGCTTCAGTTCTTAAACTTTTAATTTTTTTTATTTTCATCAGTGCCCCCCTCTCATAATGAATTAGTCATTCTACCCTCCAAAGAGAACCGTCTGGATCCGCCACTGATCCCAAACAAGGGTTGCATTCAGGGCAAACGTTTCTCTGCATTCCATACACTTGAACTGTCATTATCACAAATCCTTATTTTCCTCCTCATTGAACTAAAGAAAATAACTATTTAGTGTCTGAGAATTTTAAATTTTTCTTGAACATGTATTGTTATTTTTGTTTTCCTCTTAAATTCTTACTTTCATAAAATTAAAAAAAAAAAAAAAAAGAGTTATGTTTTCCACTAATTTACTAAAGACAACAATTTACTGATTATGACCATATTACCAATTGTGACATTCTACTGATCTCATGACTTTGTTACTGCACCAGTATATTTTTAATCATTCTTATCTTTTAGTAGAGGGGCAATGGCAGAAAATAATGCCGGAAACTGCATTTTGTGATAAAAGCATGAAACTTGGCATGCATGTAGACAATGTCCTTACAACATTTATGAAGGGGAGACATTTCAAAATCCCGCCCAAACCCTGGCGGCCATTTTTGGTCAAAAATACAAAACAACTTATAATTTTCATTTTTAGAAAAACACCCACTGAACCTTCTTTTGTGAGTTCTATTATGCTTACTAAAGGGTGAGAAGCCATCAAAATATGTCTTAGCCTCCTAATTTTCATAATAATTTCAAAAACTTTGATTTTTTTAAAACGAAACTTTAACTAACTAAAGTCTTTAACATTTCTGAAGGAGTTGTTTGAGAAATGTTTTTTTTTATGTATTTTAAAGCACTATGTTAAAGAAAATCAATTCATTTATTGTAAACCCAATAATCCGAACTCCAGAAATCCGAAACATTAAAAAATCCGAACATGTGTACTTAAATTAACTAATAAAACTGATTACAAAACTAAGAACAAAACTAGAAATAAAAAAATCATAAACCAAGCTAGTAATTTTTTCAAAACTTGAAACAAACATTTGAATTGTTATTGAAGAATGAATAAAATACCTTGATTAGTTAAAACGAAATCAATTTTCATTATCGGCAAAGAAAAAAAAAAGAAAAAAAAAAGAGAGAGAACTTGAAACACTTTTTTCGCAGTTTTTTGGAAGTTTCACTCACATTCTGCTGTTTTATAAATCATATTTGCACTAGTAAAATGAGGGGAGGGGGAGGGGGCACGGATATTTTGTTCATTGAACTCCAAAACTTATTAAAAGCTCTAAAACAAATTTTAAGCTTTTTTCTTTTCTCATTAGACGATTTGAAGCATTTGTTCTACAGTGGCTCCCAAAAGTCTTCGTACACCTACGACTTTCAACGAAATAGGCCCCAATCCATTGGTTAGAATTAATATTTCGGAATGGGTATTTAATTATAAGATCTATGATCAATTTTTCACAAAACTACATGAAAAGTTTTTTAAAAATATTAAAACTTAATTTTTTAAAAATCAAAATCCAAAAAGTGCCGGAAATTTCATCTCACAAAAGTCTTCGTACACTTTATAAAATGTCTATATCCTATTGAATAATCTAACTTTTTATTAAGTTATTAATTAGTAGAATATCATACAGTATTCATAACACCTTTTAAACGTCTGGGGATAGATTTCATTCTTTTTCTTTCTTTTTTTTTCTTTTTTTGCGTAATTTCTGAGTAAGTGCTCAACCACACTTCGAGTCTTACTGTTTCTAGCTCTATTTTCGTTTTAAAGCCTTATTTTCGTAATCTAGCCTCCAGATATCTCTAAATACGTTAAATTAAGTTAAAACTTGGAGATTTCGGGGGTATTTTCTAAACTTTAGGACAATTTTCGGGGCCCTAGACGCAAACGTTGAAAACCGTGTGCTTCTTATCGTTATCTTGATGAAAAACAAAGTTATTTCTGATAACCCAATTTTTGGCTAAGAGTTCAAAATTGTTTTTTAAAATATTTAAAGGAACAGTATGATTTATTATTTCATCAAAAAATTACAAACTACCAAGTCCTGATGCTGATATGCACCCTCACACTAGAAAACCTCCACCGTCCTGATTAACTGATCCAAATAAGTTCTTAAAATTAAGTTCCTAATTTTTTCTTCTACATACAGTTATACAACAATTTAACCAAAAATGTTTAATTAATTTTTATCTGTAAGTAAGACGTGATTCTAAAACGTTTTTAGCTTATTTATCATTGATTTTGCGGCGAAAAGCGTAAGCTTTCTGTTTTTCGCACGACCAAGAAAATTTCTGCGGGAAGAAGTCCCATTTAATCCAGCTAATCAGAGAACTTGGCGAACAATTTTAGGTGAAAATTAAATATAAAATGTTTCATTTAACTCTGCAGAAACTATTACAGCACTCAAATGTGTATTTTTCATAAATTTTTTAACTTTAAATCTCCGATCACGTTTTGTCAACTTTGCCGTTTGTCCTTTTCTTACCTTGTTTTCGGTCTGATTCCTTTCTTTAAAGCATTTTATCAAGCACTTCACTATACAAACAAATAAATTAACTAATTTAGAGACCTTTCAAACCAATTTACCACTACTGTGGGGAAAAAATTCAAATTTTGAATGGTGTTTGTGGGTTTTTACGAATACCAGCTATTTTACAGTAATAAGCACAATATTAAGGAATAAATAAACAAAAAATTAAAGCCAAAAAACTCTTAAGGGTCATTACAATGCAAAAATATTAATAAAATGGCATATGATAATTTTAATCATGAATTTATTCGGAAATATTTGAGTGTTCGATGACTTTTGTGGCGTGTTATTTCTCTGTCTCTTCGTTTTCTGACCCATTTCAAAAAGAAGATCCGTTAATATTTTGAAAAAAAACCAATAGATTCTATTTAGAGTGACATAGGAATGATGTGAAAAAATATTGAAGTTCATATTCGAATTCAGTTTCGAGTTATTTTGGTTTTTCTAAAAAATTTCAAAGTGTACGAACACTTTTGGGAGCCACTGTATGTTTTTAAACGATGTAAGAGGACTAACACTAATTACTGCAATAAGAAGTTGAGTGCTATGTTGATAAAGCTAACAATATTGTTATTATTAATAAAATTGTTATTTATTGAAATATAACTCACTATTACAAAAACTACAACTAAAACTACAAAAAATCTGAGTAAGTGATACATACAATGATTATACAGAAGGTAATTTAAAACGTTTGAATTTATACGTAATTTACCCATATACATAGCATTTTCCATTGCAGAGTTTTCACATCGATGTGCAGATGAGTTTAGTTTTGAAGCACCCACAAGTTATTTGATAGCCGTTGTTTTTTACTCTTGCATGGCATAAATTCGCTATAAGCACTGAAACTGCGGGTAAACTCAAGCAAACAAGAACGTGCTTCTCATCAATTACTGTAAACCCCAATCATGAATTTAAGTTCAGGCTTAATTTTTAGGCATACTGCTCCATTGATATCTATCATGATAAGCATTAAATTATAAGTTGTTTAAGGGCTTCAGCTGTGGGTGACAACTTAATCATTCATCTTTGTTTGTTGGTGTAAAAACATTTTCTAGCTTCATTTACGGACGGAAGTTACATGAAGACGAGTAGCAAAGATTCGCTAAGATATTTGAAATTTGTAATCAGGTATGCTTTTTTTTTTTTTTTTTTTGAGGTTGGGATAGGTATAAAAATGCACCCAATCAATATAGTCTTTCCATCTTTTCCACATCGTCACTTTTCCCCGACCTGCAAAAAAGAGGTCGTGTCACATTCTGAGAATGAGTGGAACCCTCTTTGAGCAACTGCTTTTTGCTGACCAAATTTGTGTGCAAAATCTTGGACTAGTATTAGTCGAAAGTGTTTTCTAGCTACAAATTTAAGCCCCCCATCTTCTTTCTCCCTTTTTAGTACTGCTCATGAAGGTATGATATGCCTAAAATGACAGCGGGGCCAACAGTTCTTACTCATACGCTTCTGTATCCTCTTTCTTCAGCATCCAAAAGATCCTACAATCAGCTTGCTTGTGATTTGATGGAACTAGAGCTGTTGTATTCAATGAAAATCACTGTCGAATTATTAAGAGCAAATCAAGATGGTACAGGCAGTACAATCATGCAAAACAATTTTGTCGTCTTATATGCGTTCCGAAGGAAACTGATCTAGTTCTCAGGAAGCAAACCATTTTCTCCAAAATGATATCATTTTCCTATTCCTCTTATATGTCTTGCATCTGTATCCTAAATAGACTTCAGATACTCCACCAAAAAAATTTCGGTCCTAGGTCGTTTCATGTGAACAATGAAAGAACCATCATAGACAATTGCATCACAATGTATCTCTGCACTTATTCTAAAAAAAAATTGGCATTCATCATTTTCATCTTCAGCAACCCTTCTCTACTCGTTTTCGTCTTTTCTCGAGTAGTCTTCATCAGTAGGAATACCATCATTTAATTCATTGAGCAGGAATGTTAATGACTAGACTTATTTCCCGTTCAAAGAGCTCCATTTATTGAAATCGATGGAGGGTGAGGGTTTTATTTCATAGAGGAGAGATTCATCCAGGTTTACATGTACGATATTACAAATGATGAAAAGCTTTGAAAATAAATCTGCATCGAATTTTAATCTTTTCTTCATTAAACAGACTTACTGGTTTTTCTGTAAAAATGAAAGACTGAAGAGGTTTTTTTTTCTACCCGTAAATATGAAGTGACTTTTGAGTCACAATTCTTTTTTCTATGAATTTGTTGTAACTATTTTTTTCTCAACTTGCCCAATCTTCATGATTTTCTCCACACATTTTTTGTCTACTGCTATATTCGTCTGTAATGCGAACAATTCTTTCGATGTTTAAAAAAATGGATTTCCATGTTCAGCTATTTCTTTTCGAGGCCTGACTCATCAAGACCTTTCTTGACAACAGGCTTTAGAAACGTAACATTTCTTCATTGCGCATATACAGCGTTTCTTTAAATGAGTCGAGGTGTAACTTTTTCAGAATGGGCAACTAAATAGATAACTTTAAGACCAACCAACATTTATTTTCTTAACTCAGTTGGATCTATAATAGACCAATTACACCTCCGTTTCCTTTCATCACCGCATTGTTTTGCTTGTAAGCATGGTCCAATTTAATCCAAGAAGACACGTTCATTGTCTTTTTTACAACAAACAGTCCCTTCTTCGAAGGCTTTGTGTACGTCTGGAAGGTTTGTGGATTAAAGAAGAAGATCTTTTACGAAAACTGGTTACCATCGAGCATAGTTACTAAAAAGTATATGTACATCGTTTAGTATAGCGATAAAATGCGAAAAAAAACACAGAATCAACTCCTTCAAAGTTTCAGTAAGGATATTAAAGTTCGCTGAAAGCTGTGATCTGTTCAACAGTAACATTGAAAGCCTCAGCTTTAATACGGTGCTCCAAAATTTGAACATTGAGATGGTGCTTTCTTCAGATTTTTAAGTTATAAAAAATTTTCTGTCAAAAGTGTCTTCATTGCATTGATGTGAATCTTTTTGTAAAATGCAGTAAAAGACATTTTATTATACACTTCAGGTATGTTTTTTTTCTCATAAATGAGTAAAAGCTTACTAGTGATCAATCGGGTAACGGAGAATTAGCAACAGCAACAATAGTAATAATAGTAATAAGAAGAAGAAATTTAAAATTCAAACTTTAGATTTCTTTCTATTAAAAATATATTGTCTTGACATTAATTTCACCCATATTCCTTCAAATCCTCATTCTCTTATACCCTTTGGAAACAGTTTCGATTGTGCGTGCTCAGTCATAAAAAACGAGGTGCATCATGGCCGGATAATTGAACAGTTCGGGCAATTAGAGTTTGGATAACTGGAACCCTACTTTGATACAACCCTAATTAAATGTATCTTTAAATTCAGAAACCATTAATTATGTTATTGAGGGTGGAAAATTCACGCCTGGGAATTTATAATTTAAAAAAATGTATATAAAAAAAAACACTTTTTGTGAAGTTATTTCTCAAATTAGACGTTTAATGGAGCTTTAAACGGTAAAAAATATAATTAACATCTGTGGAGTGATAAAACCAATGATTTAATTTTTTTTTAAATCGACATTTTTTATTTTGGATCAAAAATGACCGCTAGGGTTTTTTTTTTTGGGGGGGGGGGGGGAATTTGAATGTCTCTCCTTCCTAAAATATTTATATAGACAATGTCTACAAACATGCTAAGTTTCAAAATTTTATAAAAAAATACAGTTTCTTCCCCCATAGCCCCCCGACTATTTAATCAAGACTGTTTTTGAAAAATATGTTGTTTCTAAAATGTTAAATAACTTTTAATCATTTTGTAATTAATTCTCCTTATCATTTATGTTTTTGAAAGTAACATCATTTTTTCTTCAAAATTGTATTTAAAAAAAAAGAAAAAATCATTTATATGTTTTCCTTCAAATTGCACGTACACAAAATGTTGATTTTGATAGTGTTACTGTTTGTCAAAATTTCAATTAAGTCAGCTGTTCCGGGTTTCTTGGTTGGATGGCGTTGGAAAGTTACTCCACATCTCTCACCAAAACCGAGAAGGTCTTGTTACCATTCGGGGGAGAAGTGGAGGAGTTGTCTTCAGTTGTCTTGAGCTGTCATTAAATTAAAAATTAATTCTTAACTGTATATTGCTGCATATAAAACGAATTTTTCTCTTTCAACTTCAATACTTCTATTCCTCATTGCTTTTTACAGCCCTTCCTGTTAACCAATCGTTTATTCGAGAGGAAATTTCACCTTATTAAGAATTGTTTCAGTTAAGCTGAACGCTTTTCGGTACAGTCAAGCACCCATACTTGGGACAGTGGAGTAGACCAGGGCACGTTTACACAGTGCCCTTTTTTAAAACGAATTATAACTGGGGATCCAACAGTCATAACAGATTGATGCTACTCCCTAGCAAATATTCTCACAAGTATATTCAGTAAGATACCGCCCTATAGCCAGGGTTAAGGCAGAAATACATGAAATACACCGCCAGATCAGTCATTCCAGCCGAGGACTGCAGTTTCGTGGTTATTAGCACTCATCAGCCCGGCATAGGAAGTGACTGAGCTGGAGGTGGAAAACCTCTTAAAGAAGCCAAGAGTACCAAACAAACTGGTAGCTAATATAGAATTAGCACTGATCAGACGAGTAACCGAAGCAATAGTTCGGTTCAACTCGATGATTGAAGGCAAGGCAGGCATATTCAGTAAGATACCGCCCTATAGCCAGGGCTAAGGCAGAAAGAAATACATGAAATACACCGCCAGCTCAGTCAAACTGTAGTTTCGTTCTTATTAGCACTCATCAGCCCAGCTTAGGGAGTGACTGATCTGGAGGTGAAAAACCTCTTAAAGAAACCAAGAGTGCCAAACAAACTGGTGGCTAATATACGTATTGTGAAAGAATGAAAATTAATGCAAAAGTATGTCAAATGACGAAAATAGTGAGTTAACAATCAGCTGTATGCAGAATTACTTGGGCTAACCAAATTCTTTTGTGTCTCCAAATGCATAGGGAAGCGTGGAAACAATGCATTCAAAAGAATTAAGAAGGCTGGAGAAACAATCAATATTTTCAGGGGTAAGTGTACATTATGAAGTCGATGAAAACTCAATCTGTATTTTTTCTATCTAAAGTTATTTTTTCTTTATTTAGTTGTGAAGCAAACTTCTTCACAATGATGATAGGTGTTCCAAACTATTATCTATTACTGTACACATTAAAGAAAAATCAAAATGTTAAATGTCCCAACTTAGGGAGCAGGATCCCTAGTTTGGGACCATGAACATTTTCTTGTTTTGTTTTTTAAGAGACAAATCTACACATCTATAACTTGTCCTGAGGTGAAGGATTAAGGCTTTTCCTAAAAATGGAATACTTTGTTCAAATGGAAAGTATATGATTAATATCCTAATTTGAGATAAAATTCCCAAGGTTGTCACGTGGGCATAGGGCACTTGACAGTTACTTCTTTTATTAAATGACTTTATTATGCACGTTTCATAAAACGTATCGCATATGATAAACCTAATTAAAAATAATTCGACTGATTTAAATATACTAATTTTTTTTTAAAAAGAGATTAAAGTAGTAAACCACGTTTAGACAAGGTTTCGTAGCTGAAATTCATTGTATCACCAAACATGCTGGGACTCATGAAAAAAATCATATTTTAACGTATTTCTCAGGAAATAAAGAGACTAATTAATCTGTAACTTTTGTTACATAAAATGTATGCTCCGGCTGTCCTTTTCCAATAGAAACATCATATAGGGGATCGGCAACAAATTGAGGAAACAAGAAAAGGTTTTTAAACATTCTTCATCGTAAATACCTGGGAATAAGCTATAAACTTCAGAAATCGGTTTAAAAACTGTAGAAAGTTAATTTTTATATTTTCGTGAAAGTATCACTTATATTTACGTAGATATAAGCATTTCGTTAAAAAATACCAATTTTGTTTACTGGGTTTTGCTCATAACACGCAACGTTTTTCATCAAACATTAACAAACATTCAAAAAAATTTGAAAGCATACAAAAGAAGTATATTACTGAAATTTGAAATGAAACTATTAAAAATTTGATGAAATATGAACGTTTAAAGCAATAAAATTTTCACTGCGCATGCGCGAAATACAGCAATTTATAAGTTTCATAATTTAAAACCCAAGTAATTCTCCAACTCCAGATAAACTTCCAGTTCAATGTCTTAAAAATTTATAGAAAAATATCAGCAATCTAATGAGCCGAACTTCGATAATTCTTGGAGAGGCGATGAATCGTAAGAGATCGTTCGAAAATAATTTGTTTTTAGCACGAATTGCACAGTGCAAGTTTGCGAACAACCCCTTACGATTCGTCGGCTGTCCAAGAAATTTTGAAATTCGGCTCATTAGATAGCTGATATATTTCAAAGTTTTTAAGATATTGAAATGGAATTTTATTATGAATTGGGGGGATCTTCTTGGATATTAATTTATGAAGTCTATGAAGTGTTATATTTCAAGCATGCGCAGTGAAAATTTAATTCCTTTAAACAAACGTTCATATTTCATCAAATTTTCAATGTTTTAAATTCAAACCTTTACATTATGTTTTTCTTATATGCTGTCAAATATTCTGATAGTTTGGTACGGGGTGACGGAAACTTCTGTACGTTATGGGCCGAAAACCTTCAAATGAAATTTGTATTTTTGAAAGAAATGAGATATATGACATAAATATATGTGACATTTTCAAGAAAATATATAAATAAATGCTGCATAGGAAGTTAATTTATTTCTGAAATGTATATCTTATTCTCAGCTATTTACGATGAAGAATGATCAGTAACCTATTTTTGTTTTCTCAATTTGTTGCTGGGCCCCTAAATGCAAGGCTGATTCCATTTTTCTTGGAAAATGATAGCTGGAGCATATTTTTTATATTATTTTTATTTATTTTATATGTAGGGGAAGGTTGTTGTCAATGAACGCAAAGATATTTCCCGTATCAGAGTTTGTGCATACGCGTAATCAGTTTTAGTACCTTCCTTTGTCTGAAAACAATCTACTGCAGAGTCGTGAAGCAGCTAAAATTATTTAATCATATTGTTAATCGGTCAGAAAAGATTTCTACCATTGTCTTACTAATTATTGATATTTCCATTTAGTTATAACATGCTTTGAAAATCACTGATCAATTAAACGTGAACATTGACTTAATAGAGTGCCTTTTCAAGTACAATTTCCCCATACTTCATGTTTCATCATGATTCGTCACAGCAGTAACACCTATAAGAATATTCAAAATGACGCAGTTGCTATCATTGGACCACTATACGTGTTTCCACGAATGGACCACCGGACACAGTGGTTCATTCATGGAAAATCTCAAATATTGTTGTAACTTCAGCTCAATTACTTTTGAAAATTCCTGAATAGTTTTAAAATAAATACAAATAAAGCAAGATCAATCTTGCTTCGAACGAAAATTTTCAAAATCGATTTAACAAAATTCTCAACAGTTCAAAATAGGTTGAAAAGGTATTAGCTAAGAACAGTGTTGCACAGGTTGGGAAAATGTCAAGTGGTGAACCAGATGTGACACAACAGCTGTGTGTTGTGTGAGTGCTGGGTTTTTTTTTATGTTCCTCTTATCCAAAAATAAAACATTTTAGAAAATAAATCTATTTTCTATCACTTGTTATTTGTAGTGTTTATTGATCACCTCCAAAATAAATATTTGTAAATAACGCACTGATTTTTTAATTTGAGAATGTGGTCCATCGATGGGAACTCGATGGTCCATCCATGGCAACCGATAGCCATGAATGGACCACTAGCTAAAGTATTTATTTTTAATTTTCATTTTTTATTGTGTATATTTATCATGAAAGTGAATATTATTTTTAAAAGAGAAATATACTGAGAAATTTTTCCTATATTTAACGTGAAATTAAAGTTGAATTTTCTTTCTAAAAAATCGAAAACTGTTATGTGGTTCATTGACGGCAACTCCTTTCCCTATATTTTATATAAACTTATAAAGTTACAGAACGGTTAGTCTCTTATTTCTCGAGAAATCAGAAAAAAGGTGAATTTTTGAAAGTGTCCGAATATTTTTAGTGATATAGTGTAGTTTTGAAAACTAATGTTTTAGAAGAATAAAGTTTGGGTAAGCACATTGGTTTTAGCACTGTGCGGAACCAGTATGATGATGAAATACACCGCCAGCTCAGTTAATTCCAGCCGAGGACTGCAGTTTCGTGCTTATTAGCACTCATCAGCCCGGCATAGGAGTGACTGAGCTGGAGGTGAAAAATCTCATAAGGAAGCCAAGAGTGCCAAACAAACTGGTAGCTAATACCAGTTTGTTTGGCTGAAAGTAAGTCATTTCATTATTTGTTTGAGCCAGAAGGGTGTAACTTTTGTTGATTTTTCCAAAAAGGGTTTCGTCAATTTTATTATTTATATTTCAAACTAGCAGCATCAGTTCGGCTTGTCCGTGGTAGAGCCTAAGAAGATTATTTGGTTCGCCTGTATATTTAGTGAACTTCTATCCTGCGAATAGTATATTTTTATATTTTTTCAATATTTCAACATATTTTTGGCAGAATTCAAAATTTCCCAATACGACTATCAGTTTATTAAACTCTACTACCGTAACAACTGTATTTTTCGAGAAAAAGTAAAAGAAAAACAAAACCATGGATGCATGTACACATGTACGCCAGTCTCTGAATTTGGCATATCATTTTCGGGTTCCAATTTTTCAAGATTCGTAGTCAAATTCTCCCCACTTTTGACTTCTCTTCCGTCCCATTACTTCCGTGATTTTTACTACCAATGTAAGTAGAAATTTTACCTTCATCGGGCCAAAAGTAATCTAGCTTTAAGACTTGTGATTTGATGAATTAAAACTCATTAGTACAGTTCGGTTAAAAGTAAATGTAATATTTGATATACAGAAGATGCCGCTTAATGTGATCACGGTTAATGCTATCGTTCGCTTAGTGTTATATTAGAATCACGAAGTCGTGTTGACATTTGCATGTCAACACGAGTTAAAACAAAGTTGGATATTGTAGTCAGTATCCTTATTTAGTGTTATCACTTTTTCATAAACTTTCCCCTTTTTTGTTCCTCAACCAACAAAAATGCAAAGGAAAACACGACTTACTTTATGTGTGACATTTTGTGGTTTTTAATAGCAATGCAATCTTTTTCTTAGGAATGAAACAACAGAAAGATCGTTCTCAGTGACCACAGATTCCCCCTAAAATGTCTTTTGTTTTGCATATGCAAAAATTCAGTCATTTGACATGCTGTAGGTGGTGATGTCCTCCCACTTTGAGAGAATTAATGTAGCTCCCTGGAAAACAAGTTCCCTTCCCATTATTAAAGCAGAAGAATTTTTCCCTTGTCCAAAAACTTCACTCTAAACGGTGAAACTTTTACTTGTCCTACTAGTAAGAAGCTGAATAATTACTGATAAGGACTTTAAGCTTTATTAATGAGCTCAGCTGTGAGATGAAAACAAATAAATAGATAATACTGTCCGAGAAAGGCACTTTCAAATGTGTCACTCTATATGTAGTCTAGCACTTTATCTGGCTAAACTAAAAAGACAATCTTGATTAAGTAAGAAGCTTAAAACCATATTTTAGAAGTACCACACATCAATTTGAATCTATTACTTCAGTAGAGAGGAGTTTTTGTACAGATAATACGAACATTTTGCACCGATTTATTTCGACATTGCAAAGACGTTTTTCGCATATCACAAATATGTTGAATTCTTTTTCTCTCCAAATTCTTACGTAGTTGCTCTCAGCTCATGACTTAGGAAAGTAGTCTCTTTAAAATTGCAAGGTTAAAATAGATCAAACAATTATTCAAACGTAGTCAATGAATCAAAAATACATCAAAGTTGAAGCAGATCCAACAGTTACATAAACCTTTTGGCATACCCAATACGTATGTATTTAACAACATAGTTCCCTTTTTTTTTTTGGTGATTTTTTTCATTTTAATGTAACTTTAGTCTTATTTTTTAACTAACCGTACCCGCACGGCTTTGTCAGTCGTAGAAAACTATAACCTCATTTGATTCGCCTGTATAATTACAATTAACGTCTGTTATGCGTTAAGTATTTTTTCTTTTCTTTCATAATCGCTTCATATTGTTGGCAGATTTAAAAACTTAGCATGCAACTTAACAAAAACCAGCCTTAGAAATATTTTAAAAGGGGGAAGGAATTTTCCTTTCCTTGCTTAAAACGCAAAAAGAGAAATTTTTCCAAAATTAAACACTATAGAAAGAGCGTTGTAACAGCAATATTTTAATATTTTGCTGAACTTCCATAAAAACAAAGAAAATAAAAGCAGACTATTTTTTAGTCTGCAAGTCAAAATATTTCAATTTTATTTTCTTCAATGAAAGAAAAGGATTTGAATTGCAAAATAAGTACGTTTCTAAAAATGTATATAAAAAAAAGAACAAGAAACCATCGAAGTGAATAAAAGACGAAACAAACATGAGTGAAATGGAATTTACTTCAAACCAGAAATTATTTTTAATTTTTGATTTTATTATCGAGCTTAATTATTTAGAATCGTTTGGTTTGTTAAAGAAAAGCCTTGGAGCTTTTTTTTTATATACGATTCCTGTAGCTCTCCGACTGCTTGTAGGTATTTCGAACAAACTGCATCTAATGCAGAAAATTTCAAGTTTTTGAATGACCTAAACCTTAAAAATGTGAATGAAATTTTTCTCCCCCATTAAAATTAATGTGAAAAATGAGCTTAAAATTGGAATAAAGAAAGAAAAAAATCTGAACTATTCGATGGTTTAAATTATCCAGACATATCAAAGGATCAAGTATACGTTTTAAATTGAAAGTACAAAAATAAATTAGTACGTTACAATTCTTGAAATTCCGTTATAACAGCACTAAAAAAAATCATGCTATAAACCCCTTGTTTTTTGTCTTCTTTATAGCTTTTGCTTTCTATCTATCATTTATTCTATATTTATCAAGTTCATGCCTCTTCACCCAATCAATATGCACCAATTATTTATTTATTTAAATATACAGACAAAACATTTTTATTGCACTAAGAGAGGAAATAACATCCAAGAAACTTGAATGGGATTGAACACTGACCTTGTCATCGTAAGATGGCGATATCGCATCTGAAAAGAATGGCACGTATTCAGGGATGGATACATAAGAGAGCCCTAAGCTATCACAGGTATGTGGGTCCGTTTTGTTGTCTGGCGAGCTATTAAGTTGGTGGCAAAATAGGTCAAAATTAAAAGTTTTTCTTCTACTTTTTTAAAAAAATCTATCGTGTTAGAGCAAGAGCCCACGAGTGCCAGACTTACATCACAGCATAAAGGCCGAAAATATTTCTGCGTAAGGACATCACAGCAAGCAAGAACGCTTCGCTATTAGTCGCGCTTTGGCTTTGTCGGCTTTGTTGGGAAACCGGTAGCAAAAGTTGCGTCAAACACTGAGTCATTCCATGTCAAGTAACCAGTGACACCGCACCATCTCAGATTTGAATTTTTTTTTCCGGAGATGCAAACATGCCTTTGAAACTTACCCGCACAAGTTTTCAGCTTCTAAGACCCAAATCTCGAGGATCTAGGATCAATAAAAAAAGGGGGCTCCAAAATGGCGGATCAGCTTTGTGAAACGAATTCCCATGTTTAGCGCGGTTCCCCCATTGGAGGCCATTTTGGAGCCCACTTTTTTTTTTCTTTATGAGGTATCCTAGATCCTCATAATTTGTATCTTGGTCTCGGAAGCTGAAAATTGGCAGAGGTTAGTTTCAAACCATTGAGAAGGAATACTAATGGAGGGAGCCATAGCAAATGTATCAGTGAAATAAGCTTGGGACCCAATGTTTCACAGGCCAGGTCAGGTGACTTGTTTGGCTGGGAAGGTGTCGCGTTTTGGCACGCAATCGCTCTTTTGGCATTAAATATTTTTTAGACGACGCGACGGCGCTTATTATGAAGTCGGGGCTAAAAATCAGAGCAACTCTGACTCCAACTCCTTTACCGCATAATAATGAATAAATAAATAAATAACTGATACAAATACAGGCCTATCATTCAAACTCTCTCTCCCCACTTCTTTCCGGATTTTAAAATATAATGTAACTGCATTTTTCATGTATTTTGATGTTTATTTCCAGAAATGACGAGCATGTACAAATAGTTTAAAGTGTTCTGTTATTGACTGAAAATTTATGGACTCATATGTATTGTAATTAATGTTTTGAAATGATTTCATACGCAGGCATACTGGTATTTAAATTGAAGCATAAAAATAGCAAATCTTTATTCTTGCACAGCTGCTGTTCACCGGAGCTTGGCGAGAAGATACTCGCCAACAAAGCAAATGTACACAAAATGCTTAAGAGCCGTTAAAATAATTACTAGTTAAGTAAAAAATGTTTTTATGGAACTAAAATGTTATTTGCACTCAAGATATACAATGTTTTATAACTTTTATAAGTAATATAAGTACAAAAATTTAAAAATTATAGACAACTGTGGAATATGTACTCGTTGAATGCATATAAATGTTATTTTTTCTTTATTTAGAAGTAAAAAACGGGAAGATTTCGATAATTGGGAATCTGGCGATCATTTTCTATTGGCGTCAAATCATTGGCACCAATGCATGCGCGGGGATAATTTTTCCTTTCCGAAACGTAAACAAAGGGAAAAACGTAGGGTTTTATTTACCAAAACTTGAAATGATTTTAAAGGCTCCACAAGATTTATGCAAAAGAAAGAAAACAAGTTAATAATGAATTTCAATGCAATCTAAGCACTTATCTTAATATATAAAAATCAATGTCCTGAGATAACACACACATATATATATATATATATATATATATATATATATATATATATATCAACGCACAGCCGAAACCGCTGAAGCTTCAGACTTGAAATTTGGGAGGCATGTCCGCATGATTACGAAAGTAACCACTAAGAAAGGATTTTTCGAAATCTCAATTAGTTCGGGAGAAATTAATTAAAACCCCTTAATTTCTGCGAAATTAAAACCTGTCATTGAAATTCAAATCCCTTATTTTCGAGGGCTTTCCTCCATTCAAATCATTATTTAGTACTTCATCTCAACTTTTGGTCGATAGCGAACTATAAATTTGATATTGTTTTTGTTTCTCACGTTATTCTTCGAGGCTTTTCTCAAGTCAAATCATAATGTTTCTGTCTTTTGCTTTTATTTTTCCAAAACTAGAAACGAAGTTTTTAAGAACATCATCACAGGCGGACTATCCTTTTGAATTTAAAAGAGTGCAGTTTCCTGTTAAAGTTTGCTTTGCAATAACCATTAATAAGTCACAAGGACAGTCATTAAAAGTAGCAGGGATCGATTTAAGAGAAGACTTTTTTTCACACGACCAATGTTATGTAGCTTGCTCCAAAGCCAGTTCATCAAGCAGTTTAATAAGTTCAGCACCAGAAAAAAAAACTAAAAATGTTGTATACAAAGAAGTTCTAGCTTAAACATAGGTATAACAATAAAATGTGGATGACCTGTGTTTGCAAAGATAATCAATACTTTAAAAGGATCTTTAATAACAGTTAAAGATCGGTTAAGGACAAGGGCATATATATATATATAAGGAGTCCAAGGTCCCCGGGATCCTCCCCAAATTAGAAAAAGTTATAGGTAATAAGTAATTATTATAGGGATTTTCGAAACTTTGTGCACCAAACACTGTTAACCCCTGCTAATTCCATTACCCGAGCAATGCCGGGTACGGGAATGCTAGTTATCTATAAAATCATACAACCATTTTCCCAAGACAATTCAACAGGACAACATCTTCACATTTAAACATTTTTTTTTTTAATTTTAAGTTTAAAAAGTTACAACTTTTTAAACAAAGAACATAATGACCACTATTTACATTGCAGTAGGTCATACGAATTTGTGCTAATAATAAAATGAAAAAAAAATATCACCAATATTTTTGGAGAAAAAATATTTCAAATTTGGCACGGATCAAAGTCCGGATCATCATCATCTTCTTCAAAAAAGGGAATGTCTCCCTCCAAATCTTGTGTACCAGAATCTGTCGGAACTCTATATTTCGGCATCAAATGCTCAATTCCTTCAGACTCAGCAGTTGGGGGATCAATATATTGCATTTCTAACTCTTGTTTGCCGTAACCAGGATAGACAGCAGCGTTTTTTTTTGTGAACCACATCGGTAAACAGATTTTTAACGTTAAAATACTGTTTCGTCTCATCAGTACATATGTAGCTGGTATCTGGGTGGCAGTGCTTTTTAATAAGGGGCCACAAATATCTCTTACTCTTTCCATTTACAAGGAAAAAAAGCCCTTCTTTATCATCCCTAGAAAGATAAGGAGAAACGAATAAGCAAAACGTGCACACTACATAAAATGATCGATAGCGGAAACATCTAAAACACATACTTTCAATAGATTCCTAGTACGACCTGAGTCATATTAGGTGTAATTCTTCCTCGATTATATTTCCTAAGGCTTCACTTTCCCACCGAAACTCACGCACCTCCTCCAGAATTTGCGTAAGAGGAAACTTCATTAAAAATGCCACAATAACCACCAAAATCTCCCGAAAAGACAACCGCAGACCATCGAAAAAAGTGTTCTTGGCGGGAGAAATCCAAAACAAGTACACCAAATTTAGCGAGAAATCGTTAGCTACGCATTACCAGGCTTACCACTGCATATAAATATTACTATTGTAAGTTTTAAGCATTTCTATAATACAATAATGTTAAAATATTCATTAAACTTTAGCTTTTTAGCGTTATTTTCTGGCAGTCTATTTAACATTAGCCTTTGGCATCCAATCACCTGGCGACAGTTAGAAAAGTCACCAAAAATCTCAGTTACCGATTTTTATCCCCTAATAACTTGGCTACAATCTGTGTGAGAGTTTGAGATTTATGGTAAGCCCAATGATGAAGAAGTAGCAAAAAATCAAGTAAGGTAACCTACTAAAAGAGGGGAAGAAAAATAAATACCTTCTTATTACATGGTCGACAGAAATAATAGAATCCAAATTTTCTGTTCTTGTCTTTTCTGGCATGCATTTCCTTTCCACAAGAACAAGGAGGACATTTATTAGGGTCAGGGGCAACTTCATCTCTGTGAAAAAATTCAGGGCTACATTTTCCGATTCTAGCAGTCCGCTCCAAGAAATAATATTAAAGTGCCTTAATTTAGGATGCAAATCGTCTCGGGAACCACTAGCCATCTAGGGCCAAAACTCGATAATTAAAATAAATTTAGGAAAAATTAAAAATGAACTAAATCAACGAATATAAAAAAGTAAACTTACAAGTATATCCCAACTTCTGCAAAACGATTAAGAATTGTGCAGGAGTAACTAAGTTAAGAACTTTGAATATTAATGCTGTGAAAATTCACTCGACGTTAAATCCCGGTTATCACAAATTTGCTATTTCAACTGCGCTTGCGCGCGGACTTAGCTTTTTGGGCTTTCTGTTTTAAGATTTCGAGCTTTTTGGGCTTTCTGTTTTAAGATTTCGTGTTGCTTGTTATCTTTAGGCTGAGCGAGAGTCCAACCAAGTTAGAATATTTTCACAGCAATTTCGTGATATATTATATGAAACTACGGATATGAATAACTGATAATCTTAATAGAAGTGATACTTCAATATTTATTAGTTTGGAAATATTTATTTACCATAAATGTAAAATACGTTGTGTACTTCAAAAATAATTGGAATATTAGTACAGAAATCCGTCTTTTGCGGATATTTTTCGCTAGGCGTAAATAACTTATTATTTTACAGTTTTATTTAGATTCAGGGTTCGGCTTTGTATTAGAAGTGATGCTGCAATTCTTGTACGCTCTTCTGAGGTTAAAAATTTCGTCCTGAAAAGGGGCAGACAAATCAGACACCGAATCCATTAATAATTAAGACGCAAAATTCAATCTTTACCGAGGCCTAAAAACTAAATCAGAGAAAACTTTGTGATTTCTAATTTTTATCTGTTGCTATCTCATATTTATTACTCGACGTTAAATCCCGGTTATCACAAATTTGCCATTTCAACTGCGCTTGCGCACGGTGTAACATATGTTTTGTATTCATGATTGGCAACGCTTGCTTACTTGCCATGCTCGTTATTGTAACATGCACGTGTAGTGCGATTCGATTCTTACCATTTTTAATAAAAGTTGTTAAGTTTAAAAATTTGCTGTTGTGCATTACTGATATCTAGATACTGATATAATAATATGAAACAAGACATGACTTAGCTGATTTCAAAAATCTTGCTAAAATTAATTACAAACATTTTAAATTTGGTAATAAATATGAGAGGGCAATAGATAAAAATTAGAAATCACAAAGTTTTCTCTGATTTAATTTTTTGGCCTCAGTAAAGATTGAATTTTGCGTCTTAATTATTAATGGATTCGGTGTCTGACTTGTCTGTCCTATTTCGGGACCATTTTTAACCTCAGAAGAGCATCACTTGTAATACAAAGCCAAACCCTCAACCTAAATAAAAATTGTTGTTTACGCCTAACGTAAAATATCCGCAAAAGACAGATTTCTGTACTAATATTCCAATTATTTTTGAAGTGCACAACGTGTTTTACATTTATGTTAAATAAATATTACCAAACTAATAAATATTGAAGTGTCATTTTTCTCTTAAGATTATCAGTTATTCATATCCGTAGTTTCATATATTATATCACGAAATTGCTGTGAAAATATTCTAATCGCATTCATTAATTTGGTGGAACTCTCGCTCAGCCTAAATATAGACAAGCAACACGAAATCTTAAAACAGAAAGCTATTTCCGCGAGCAAGCGCAGTTGAAATGGCAAATTTGTGATAACCGGGATTTAACGTCTAGTATATTTATTACCAAACTTAAAATGTTAAAATTTAGTAGTATATTTATTACCAAACTTAAAATGTTAAAATTTTAGCAAGATTTTTGAATATATATTTATTACCAAACTTAAAATGTTAAAATTTAGTAGTATATTTATTACCAAACTTAAAATGTTAAAATTTTAGCAAGATTTTTGAAATCAGCTAAGTCCGCGCGCAAGCGCAGTTGAAATGGCAAATTTGTGATAACCGGGATTTAACGTCGAGTTGAAAATTCAGCTAAGATCAAATTAAAATAATTCTCGCTCAAAACGTAATTTATTTCACGAGTTTAATTACTCGCGACATTTACAAAAATTTAATAAAATCCTTTAGATTAATAGTAGGGAAAACAAATAGGAAAATATTTGGACTCGTGGGGTTACCATAAAGCAACAGATAGGAAGCGGGTTGCCAAAATAAATAAGTATCGCAAAAAATTTGGCGACCGCGCCAGAT
This sequence comes from Uloborus diversus, assembly GCF_026930045.1. Classification (NCBI taxonomy): domain Eukaryota; kingdom Metazoa; phylum Arthropoda; class Arachnida; order Araneae; family Uloboridae; genus Uloborus; species Uloborus diversus. Next base: position 59,406,323 of record NC_072734.1, on the reverse strand, counting down.
TCCCAATTATCGAAATATCAACTGAAAAAACATTCGTACACACTAGGGAAAAGTTACTGGACCTCCTGGTGCGGCTTTTTCCTCACAGTTTACAATGCTAGAATACTGCACTATTACTATAAATCTAATTTTTCTCTTCTACAGTTAAAGGTTGTTATCATGCATGGCTTCAGCTAATGAAAACTTCTTCAGCGGTTACGGTCGACTCGAAATTGCTCCCCAGGTCACATGGTACTGTTGCCGTATCGGGATAGTTGGGTCTCTCTATCTATTCCTTCTCAATGGCTCAAACATTTAAATAAAAGTTGTAGTATAATAATCAATTAATCAAACAAAAAAACCGGTCAGACTCCAGCGACATCTGTTAGATTTTGTGGCAACTTTTAACGTATAAACATCAGATAAGTTTATTTTTTAAACAGAATAGGTATTCAAAATTGAGTTCAAGAGATTTAATTTAATTTAAAAGCGGATTTTTTCTTCCTGAAGAAAAGTGTTTGAAAAGATATTTTAGGTTGAAAGTGAAAAAATATGAAACTTTGTTTTCAAGCAAAACTAATTTTTGAAACAAAATCACATGAATAGAAGCTGAGGAGGACGTTCATCTAGTTAAATCAATGTAAATTCCGTGTATGAAAAAAATTTGTGATAAATTATTTCAACTTTCCGAAAAGAAGCATTTTCAAAATTATTTGAGTAATGTAACTGCAAACCTTCAATAAATATAAATAGGAGTTGGCATTTATTGCAATTTATACATTAAATAACAATTTCAAATGAGCTTAAAAAGAAGTTTTCTGTTTGAAAACGTATGTGAATAAAATGTTTTGGAAAAACTTTTTTTTAGTGGGAGGGGGCGTGATTTCTGCTTCCAATTAATAAGAAACACATATTGGAAATTTGGTTCTGAATGAAATTATGCGTTGTATTATAAAATTAAACCATAAGATGCATAAAATTATATGCATCTTATGGACGAAACCATACAGTCAATTAAACATATGAACTGTGCTCAATAATTTGTATCAAGAAAAAATATTTTTTTTAAGTTTTATTATGCAAAAGTTAATTACATATGCTTCATCAAGCACAACTGATGAATATATTTATCAGTTAAAACAGAAAACAAATGAAAGTTGCGATTTTTTCTCATAATTATTACTGACCCAGGCAACGCCAGATATTTTGTTTAGTTGATAAATATATTTATGGAAATATTCAAAAAGCTTTTAGTAATTCTTTTCTTATTTTAAAATTTAATTCAAAATTAATTATTTTTTAAGACATATTCTGAAAGTGGTGAATATCTCAATTTGATATCTTTATTTTTTTTTTCACAAGAAGAACAAATAAAGTGCACAAAAAATGCATAGAGATACAATTATTTTAAAGAAAATAATGTAGAAAACAATATCAAATAAAAATTTTACCATGAAACTGATCGTTAGTATCGATCATTATACATTACAATTTATATCACTAAGGAGTACGTTGTATGTTAAAAAACAAGAAATTTAAATAATTTAAAAGTACATTGAAACAATAATGAAGTAGTTCACCAGGAAAAACATGTCAATAAAAATATCAAAAAAGGAAAAGATGGCAGATTTTCATTTTAAGATTTTTGTAAACCTACATTCCAGACTTAAAAAAAAATAATAAAAAATCATTCTAGTTTTTTTTTTAGAACAAAACTTTTGCTTGTTGAAAAAATAAATAAATAAAAATAATAATAACAGTTAAAAAAAAAAAAAACTCTTAAAAAGGTAAACGGTATTCAAATTTTTACGCATTTGTGAGGAAACTTAAAGGGGAGAAACTTCGCCACATAAATTAATTATGCCCCAAAAAAACATGAAATCTTCCACAAACTTTTAAATTATTTGTTAAAGATCAAATTAAAAAAAAGTCATTAAGTAGTATAAAAAATAACATTAAAATGAAAAAAAATATTTATTGGAAAATTAAATTAAGATATTTAGTAATCCGCCAAATCAAAACTAAACATTATTAGGGAGCAACAACGTTTCTGTAATCCAGACAAAGATCAATTAAAGTGCAAAATGATTCGCCAAATAAATGTATCAATTAATTAAAAAACAGTAAAAGTTCCATCAAAGTATCAAAAGAACAAACATTGGCGACAGCAATTTTAGCAATAGAAAAAGTTTTCGCCAATTTCACATGTTCCACGAGGAGATCCCCCATGATTTTAATGTGAATATTAAATGGCAAGAAATATAATGATGTCAAATTTTGTGACGCCAAAGGGTTACATATGTATACGTGCGTAACGATGCATTTCAAATCTTGGCGATTGTTTTTTATTTTATTTGTTGCCCCCGTATTTGTTTTTTTGGTTTCAATAAAATGAAGCTTTTTTTAGTGTCAAACATACGTAGTTTGTTTAGCGGATTATTCTACATTTTACTGAAATGTCGTTACTTTTAATATCGTTTCGTGTCTCGTTTCATTTAATGAGAGGATTATGTAAAAAACTTTGAATGCTTTTCGATGATCTAATTTACTTATTTGTCGAAACAATATACTATTTTGTCTTTTTCTTGGATTTTTAATCAAAACGAAATAAAATAATTCGCCAAATAAAAAACAAGCTTTTAAAATAACATCAGAAATATCGTTAAAATATTTCGCCAAATCAATTTAAGTTCTCCATCATTATGTGACATAATCAGCTGAATAAGTTAACCGAGTCATAAATAGAAATAGACTCGTTTAGTGTGACGTCAGGGGTTGCCAGAAACACGGGGAAGTTTCCAATCATGCCGTTGCTATGCGCGTTGCTAAGGGAGAATCAGCATAGGATCTTCGTAGGAATAGGGTTAGAGCGATGTTTAATTGATAGTTTTTTGGCAATTAAATGGTCTAAATAATTTTTTTAGTGGTTTCAAGTTACATATAAGCCACCTGTAGACATCATTTGACGAGTATCGATAATTTTTACATGTGAATCGGGTTAAAATTCGGCAAAACATAGAATTATGTGGAATACAAGTGTGTTTTCTAGAGTTATACACTCTTCTTATTGTTATTTCTTTTTCGTTGGGGGAGAGGGGGACAGATCCGATATTTGAGAGGGTCAGGAGAGGTATTGCCCCTCTCATGTCTTTTGGAAAATAACTGTATTTCTATAAATTTGGCGTAATTTTTGCTGTTTTTCGACGCAACATACTCGTACATTGACTTTTTCCTTTTTGCACGTACCCTTCTAGGAAATTTGAAATATCATGACTTGGGGGGGGGGGGTGAGATTTTTCTTTTAAAGTTTAGAGCGAAATTTAATTATTATTATTTTTTTTTAGGAAGAGGAGTAGTTTTAATTGAATTGTATGCATTCTTTTCTTTAGAAGACGAGAGACCATGTCAGCCTAGTCAGCGATACCTGGAGGGGGGGGGGAGAATTTTTCTGCATTTGTTCCAGTAATAATGCATATTTTAATGAAACTCCATTCCTTCGGGCTCTTTGGGGGAAAGGGAGAATTGCGTGTTTTCTTCAAATTGTCACGAGTATTTTAATCTTTTTTTTTTTTTTGTGTGTTCCGAGGCGGGGGATTTTTACTTTACTCTACTTGTTATACATATTTTTTGTATCAATATACATAAATATACATTGACAATTTCAGTTTGTTCTACAATTTGCAATGCATAGTTCAATTAAATTTTTTTTTCTTCGGGGAGAGGGGATATTTCTTCTTGCTGCGCGTAATTTTAAGTAATTGCTCTTTGGGGGGGGGGGGACAAGGATATACATATTAGTTTTTTTCTAGGTTCAATGGGAATTTTATCAATTTCTTCAAGCTAGTTTTTATTCCTATTCGGAAAAGAGCTCAATTGGAGTTTAACTTAAATTACGTGTGTGTTCTCGCAGAAGAAAAACTTTTAAACTAAAATATCCCAATCAAACTCGCATTAGAATAAGGACAATGTAACCTAACATCCCCCCTCCCATTCGAAAAAAAAATAATTTCAATGCAAACAAGCATCACAATCGAGAAAAGTGAAAAATTCTCCTTCCCCAAACAAAAAATTACTTATACCATTAAAAAAAAAAAAAAAAAAAAAAAAAAAAAATCCCGCCCGAAGAAAATAATTTTAATCAAATTCTTAGAAAACTTAAACAGGATTCAAAAAAAAATATCGTCATTTCAAATTTTTCTGCAAGGGGGGGGGGGGTTAAATCATATACAGTAAATGCATATTGCATCGAAAGACAAAAAATTGCGCAAAATTTATAGAAATACAGCAATTTTCCGAAAGCGGGGGAGGGGGGCAATGTCTTTCCAGACCCTCTCAAATGGCGGAGCTGTTCCCCTCCATCCAAAGAAAAAGAAATAACAATAAGAAGAGTGTATAACTCTAGAAAACACACTTGTATTCCACATAAGTCTATGTTTTGCCGAATTTTAACCCGATTCACATGTAAAAACTATCGATATTCGTCAAATGATGTCTACAGGTGGCTTATATGTAACTTGAAACCACTAAAAAAATTATTTAAGCATTTAATTGGCAAGAAACCATCAATTAAACATCGCTCTAACCCTATTCGTACGAAGATCCTATGTTGTTTCTTCCTTAGCAACGCGCATAGCAACGGCATGATTGGAAACTTCCCCGAGTTTCTGGCAACCCCTGACGTCACCACTAAACGTGTCTATTGAAAGTGTGTAAATTTTTAAAATTAGAAAATGGAGCAATCATAACATGGGAATGACGATGCAGCTTTTACTTTTTAATTTTCGCCGACGATGATGTAAGTGTAATTTTTTTCAGTTTTCGCCAAGGTAGAGAGAAAACTCACCAAGTCAACTGACGCACAGTGGGGCGAAAACGCCAAAAACGCTTAAAAGTGTTTTTAAACCTCTCTCGCTTGTTTGTTTACTCAGGCATGTTATAATGGATTTTTCTCGATTTGTTTGGGCTCAAAGTCCAAAGTTCGCAGGTTTACGCAGCTAATTCCTTTTCAGGGTACTTCTACAGACCATTGGTGCCTAGTTAATATTAATTTCTAAGAGGACATAAGAAGACATTTTTTTGTAGAGCGTTTTGAAAAAAAAATAACTTTGAATTCCCCAGTTTTCGGTTCTAATCAAAACCAATTATCTATTTGAATATTCGATTATGCTTTCTTTTGTTCCTTTACTATCGTTGGACACGAGAGAAATTAAATATACCCGCCATTAATAAGTAAAAATATATATAGATTGCTTCAAAGCAATTTGTTTAAATCCCCTTCGTTCATGGTTCTTCACCTTCTAAAGGCTATCTTTAGCTTGGTAGTGGACGAAAGGCTCTAAAATTAAAGTTCTAATTGCCTAAGATAGGCCTGTGCAAATATATTAATCCGCAAATGGTTGAATGTAGAAAAAAAATTACCCTTTTAAGCGGTTTTTGTCGTTTTCGCCCCACTGTGTGACGTGCCTATGATGAAATAACATCCAAAGAAAAAATATGTATTGCACTCATACCGATATTGTGAAATAAAATGATTATTGTCAAATTCTTGGGGATTGTGCCGTTAAATACTTCTTTTAAATATGCAGTAAAAGACAATATATTTTATAAACAGCAAGGATTTTTTCCTAGAAGAGTAATGTTTAAACCGTTCTCGATATTAACTCACATTAAATGTCTCAAAAATGTTAGACGTAATCCCAAGGCCCGACTAACTAAACGTGAGGCCCAAGACTCACAATTGCAATGCTCTTAATTATAAGCAAGCCGCTTTTCGTCAGTTTAAAGAAACTGGACAGAGTGCGGAGAGGCTCCAGTATGGTAAGGTAAGGCGAAATTTTAAGTATTTGGTTCGGATTCAGAAAAGGGAATTGGAGCAACAGCTGGCAGATGACATTGATGGGAACCCTAAGAGGTTTTTTGCTTATGCTAATGCTGGGAAAGCTCGAAACAGTCAAATAGGGCCTTTGGTTGATGAGTGTGGAAATTTAATCCAAAACGATAGGGATATTGCAAATGTTCTAAATAACTTTTTTCCAGTGTGTTTAACGATAACTGTATCTCAACAGTTGACACTAACAAGACACAAGCTATTATACAGCTTGAGGATTTTGTATTTTCCAGGGAGGAGGTTTTATTTCATTTGAAAAAGATTAAAGCAACTAAAGCTCCGGGACCAGACCATATTTATCCAAAAATGTTTGTTGAATGTGCAGAGGAATTAGTGGATGTTATTTTGAATATTTTCAATGCTTTTTGTAACTTGGGGATGGTGCCAGAGGACTGGAAGCTGACTAACATAACGCCACTCTTCAAGAAGGGATCTAAAGGTAATGCTGGGAATTATAGACCTGTAAGCTTGATTTCAGTGGTTTGTAAGATTTTCGAAACTTTGATCAAAATTAAGATCATGAAGTTCTTAGAGACTATTAGTCTGTTGACTAGTTTGCAGTATGGTTTCAGGAAAGGTAAATCCTGTACTACTAATTTATTGCATTTCTACGACAAGGTTACCTCAGCTTTAGATTAAAAAAAATGTGTGGATGTTGTTTATATTGATTTTCAAAAAGCTTTTGACAAGGTACCGCATGTTGCTCTTCTCAGCAAGTTAGCTGACATAGGAATAGGAGGAAAAACTTTACTTTGGGTTAGAAATTGGCTCATTGGTAGGAAGCAAAGAGTAGTTGTGAGAGGAAATCATTCTAATTGGAGTGATGTTTTAAGTGGGGTTCCTCAGGGATCAGTTTTAGGGCCTCTTTTGTTTATTATATTTATGAATGACATCATTGAAAATATTTCTGGAAGCATGAATTGTTTTGCTGATGATGTAAAAGTTATGGGGATTGTCGAAAATGAAGAACAAGTAAAACAGCTTCAAGAGATTTAGATCATATTACTAAGTGGGCAGATAAATGGGGTATGGCAGTTAATGTAGGGAAATCTCAAGTGCTACACTTAGGTCATGGAAATAAGCGTATGAGATATCGTTTACAGGATTCAGTCATAAATCAGGCCGAAAATGTTATGGATCTGGGTATCTTAATAAATCAGGACTTCAAGTTTAGTCAACAGTGCAGTATTGCTAGTAACAAAGCCAACAAAATGCTTGGGTTTATCAATAGATCTATTTCAAACAAATCTAAGAAGGTTCTTCTGCCTTTATATAGGAGTTTAGTAAGACCTCATTTGGAGTACGCTGTTCAGTTTTGGTCGCCATATCTGAAGAAAGATATTTTTGTATTGGAAAGGGTTCAAAGAAGGGTAACTAAATTAGTAAGGGGACTCTCAGATTTAGATTATGATACCAGACTTAATAGGCTTAACATGTATAGCCTGGAGCAAAGAAGAGTCAGAGGGGACATGATTCAGTTATTTAAATTTATCAAAATGAAAGATGTAAATGGATTAAATTTTTGCAGGGAAAGCAGGACAAGGGGTCATTGTTTTAAGCTATTCAAACCTCAGGCTAACTTGGAAATTAGGAAAAACTACTACTTTAGCAGGGTCGTGGGCACTTGGAATGGCTTACCGGAAGAGGCGGTGATGAGCAAGGGGGTGGATAGCTTTAAGAGGGCCATTGATCTTCACTAGGGACTAATTAACTGACTAGGACCAGCCTAGCTGGGTCCAGAGCCTGTTGCTGGTCGTCACATTTGTATTTGTATTAGTAATGCTTTGAAGGCGTCCTTGTATTCATCACTTTCAGTCAAAGCGAAATAATGTTAAAACAATGTTTAACATTTATCCAAAAGAGGATATTGATTATTTTCACAAAAATACATGATTTTTCATTGCGATGCATAAGTTTTTGAAAACATTTGGGCCCCTAAGAAAGAGGGGTCCCAGGCCCAGGCCTAGGATGCCTGCGCCGTAATCAAGCCCTGCGTAATCCGAAAAAATGTGAATAGTATTTATTTAATTTAGTCTAAATAAGACAAACTTCAGGGATGAATCTGTATATTTTGCCAGAAGCGAAAGTCAATGAGAAATAGTTGAATATTGAGTTGGGATCAGCTTTACCTGAAAAGAAAAAGGAAAATTTCCCTGAAAAACAGAACTGATACGCCGTTCCGGCAGCAATTCGCCCTGTTCTACTCATCGGTTAACCATATCAATGAAATTCTACGTTAAAGATAGAAAAATCGTCCCTTTTAACAGCAGAAATAATACGTTAACTAATGTAAACAAAGGTTCGCCCGGTTATACTACAGCGCACTCTTGCGGGCAAGTCGGCGCCTTTAATCTTTTGAGAAATGACAGAGCCTGATAAGAAGCGCATCGAGTGAAGCCTTGATTGAAACAAACTGCGTAAAACGCGGGAAATTCTACCCTATCTAACGATATTCAATATTAATATGTGCAAGCAATTTTTCACCCACATATTCGAGAATTTACGTGGAAATTGGGCCCAAATTGGTATAAAAAAAGAATTATGCATCGATTTTTTTTCGAACAGGTCTGCAAATCTTCTCAGGACTTAAATGAACAAACTGTGAAAACTTCAGCGAAATCGGCCGGGTAATTTTCGAGTTTTGCGAGTTCAAACACACAGACGCTTTTTGGAGACTTCATTTTATAATATGTAGAGATTAAAGTGCATAGTATTGTCGCTAAAATGAGTTGCTATACTACTCTGTGGCTCCCAATGATCTCGAGTTGTAGCATTTTTAAACACTGCCAACGAGGCAAAAAAAAAAAAAAAAGGACTTTTTATCGAATTTCTAAAATTAACTACTCGTTAATTAGGAAGGATAGATTTTTTTTAAAAAACTATGTCTAAATTTTAGATGCCAAAGAGAAGGCTTTTAAAGTTTTAGGAAAATCTGTGTCTATGAGGTTGAGGGCCATTCCACGAAAAACTCAACCCTTTGTCTCAAACGTTACGGTTCATCGATTTCAATAAAAAGTAATAATGTTAAAGGGTCATGGTGAAATTTTTTGCTTTAGAAATCACACATAATTTTGTATTTTTTAGGCAGAAAAAAGGCGTTCATTAACTTTTTAAAGCATTATTTTTAATGAAATATATGAGGCGTCACGTGCGGGATAAAATGACCGTTTTCCGTGGAGTGACCCTCGAGTGTCTTGTTGATTTCACATAAAATGATATGTGAAACATTTCTCCTTTAAAAATTACTGTTAAAGTTCAAAAAACTATCTCTGGAAAAATTATAAGGATTTTTTTGAAGTTTGAGGCCCTATAAGTTTGGCTAAATCATTTTAATCTTCTGCTTATATTTTCATGTTGCTACCAGTTTTATTCGTAAGCTATGGCAGATATTTATTAAAATTTTCACAATAATAACGCATCTCCTCTCCTAAAAATTACGACTTACTTTGGCACAGCATAAAATCTTTAAAACATCAGTCAGAGGGATTTGGAAAAGAAAAAAAAAAGCTATTAGTAAAACTCTGTACAGGAAAAAAGCAAGAAAAAAACAAGGAACTCTCATCAACTACTGCCTCAATTCATCAGACCAAAATGACGTGGTTTATACTGCGGAAGATGAAGAGGACTTGGACGTTGTTGGAGGTTCAGAAATAATCAACCCAGTTGCATTTATTTCTTATAAATGTTGGGAAATTCGTTGGAAAGTTTAGGGAATTTTGTGTAATGGAATGGGCTCAGGTTCCCAGCAATAGCTGTTGATGCGAGAGAAGAAAGAGCTATTGTTGAGCGCATGGAACGCACCAGCAAGTTTTGGAAGCTACCGACAATTAAGGATGTGTTGTTAGATAAATGGTGTTCATTGGTTTACAAACTATTTCATTGGCAAACAATATTCACTCAAAATTCATAGTGTATTTTTCTTGCCATGAAATATTTTACGTTTTGGCCAAATCAAAAGGGTTCTTTCGACAAAGTTTATCATAATTTTTAGAATCTCATTTGTAATTTTTTGGAAGCTTTTTAGAGTTCGTAATTTATGATTATACGTTCTATTTTTGAGTTACCTCCAAAAAATTTAATCACATGGCTCGCAATCAGGATTTGAGTTTTTTTATTAGGGTATAAGGGCTTAATATTTCAGTCTTCGGTTCAAAAAAAGCCAGAAAGATTTTTTAAACATCCGTGTCAATAATATATATTTTGATAATACTTCGCAGCTACTATAGCAATTGGCTCAACGCAGAACGGCTTGGTTAGGTCTTCAGGCAATATCTAAACCATAACGCCTACTAGCCAGTTCCCTTTTGTTGAAACAACTGCGTACTTTCGATGCCATTGAGAAAAAATATATTGGATCCAAGCCCGGATTCAGGAGGCATCATGTGGTTATGTCCGCCCCCCCCCCCCTGGAGTGAAAGAGCTTTCTCCGAAGTTATTCCATTCGAGCAACATTAAGTACAAGGACCAAAAGCGTTCAAAACGATTTTCGAGTCATTAGACACATACAGTTACGTGGTAAGCTTCTTGACCTTTTTGCAGTCGACATCTTTACTTTATTCTGCGACTTATGGATAAGGGCGCTATTAGCTTCTTCGCAACTGATCTTTGAGGCAGAAACTTTTTTGATCCAACTTCCCCCACTTCAGGTTTTATAAGATATTTCGCCCAATGCTTTCAAGGATTCACTTATTACTCTTTGTGACTTGGCCATCCAATGTAAAACTCCTTTCTGAATTCTAAAAACTATTTTTGTTGAAGAAGTTGAATAACCTTTTTTCAAAAGATGAAAAATTTCACTTAGGATTTAGCTTCGATGGCAAAAATCTTTTTAAAACAAATATATTTTATGATTGAGAGTGACAATGCTAAAAATATATCACATGATAACAATGACATACTTGAAATAGAGGCACTTAAAACTGGCTCACTTTTAATCAATAAGCCTGTATAAAGAAAGGATCATTGTCTGCAGATGTCAGCTTCCAATAAGATGTTCTTGCCATTTTGGCAGAGGAAGCGGAAGGAAAATACATAGGGTTTCCAATCCCGCTCAGAATTCAATACCACAGGATTTCAGAACTGTAAAAAGTCAATCATTCGAGATTCTGGGAGATTGACTTCATTCTTCTATAAACTAAATTTTTATGTCAAATCGAAATTGTGCTTTTTAGGAATTAATGCTTTTGTTGCTTGAACTATTAGTTTTTTCGAACTCCGTACACCAATTGTAGGACACTACATACTCAGATCTCAATTAGCAATTACCGTTTGGAACGCAAAAGTTTGTCCTTAAAAGTCCCAATGCGTCTTAACAAAATATTGCTCATATGAGATGGGAATAAATTTTTGCACAAAAACAATGAGCTGATGCGTAATGTGGCTTCACTGCAGTTGGTTTTACTGAGATTAAATAATTGTTGACATTTAGGAAAAGATCCTCATAAACTTCATCACCTACTGAAATATACTTTTCGTTTACTTATGCCTTGGTTTTTACTCGAGAACTTCAAATTTCGGACAAAAATGATGTCTATCAGATATGTGTTTTGCTGTACCCAATTAAACTTGCATTCAGAATACCCTTGTTTTGCTTCATTACTGTTCATCATTGAATCAGTGCATTTGATTCATTACAGCAAGGGGCGAATGCTGCTTGGTTTCACCAAGTTGCAGTCTCACTAAAAGGTTTTGGATAACTTCGCTAATTTTACAATGCCTTTCACCTTAAAGAGACACTCAAAAACTTCCGCAGATTAACTCACCGCAATGCCATGCGAGTCATCCTGTGTTTCATCCAAGTTTCTGTCTCCTCTTTTAGATAGAGTCGTGTCAAAAATATAAATAATGCCAGGTTTTTTATTGCTTTCTTGGCGAAAAATATTGTGCCCTTTTTGTGCGTTGAAGGTTTTGAGTGCATTCTTAAACTCGCAGAAGTGTCCTAACATTACATTCAGGCTACTCCAGAAGGTTTTCCAATCAGTAGTACACTTTCTCTACTTTTTCTAAAGCTTAATTTTACGGATTTCAAATTTTGCTGATGGTTTTCGAAAAAGTTTATGAATTTGACGCATTTTTGGATTTTAAACTTTAGTGATGGTATTCCAAAATGTTTACGAATTTTACGCATTTTCTCAATTGCTGAACTCATGAAAACTTAAACCTCGAATGAAAATACCAATTCGTTCTCAGAAAATATACTCTATTTTTATTAGTTCTGGTAAATCTACAATTCATCGTATGAGACACTAAAGTTTTTCTTGCTCTTGAAAAATAAAGGAGGAAGGTGATCCGAACTTCAGATGAAGCTTGCGAAAATAGTCACTTTGGAAAATGTTTGCATGGAAAATATTTGCGTGGTTTTAAATCCCGTAGGATTTTTCTTTCACTCCACTAAATATTAATTAACTATCTACTCAAATGTCTATTAAATATTAGTAGATTAAATCCACTAAATATCGTGTGTGATCCCGCGGGATTCAGAGCGAGATTTCGGGATTTGGAAACCTAAAAATAACCGACTCCGATTTCTGGAATTTTAAAGGATACGTCTCCGACTTCATTCTTTCGCGACTCAAAGAGGCGTCAATTAAAGGCAAGATGTCATTCAAATCAAATCAAAATCAAAAATGCAAATGACTTTCAGGTCAATCAAAGTGAAGTCGAAATTATTTGCTATAGATTGCTACATAATCGTTTATATTAGGTTAATAACGATAATTTATATTCTTACAGAGAAAAATTATCCACTTTTGCCAAGTCCAATTTCTCTTTGAACAGTCCACGTTGTGCTGGTGGATTTTTACCATTTCCGTCACTCCATAGTTCTATAGGTTGGTGGGAAAGGATATATATTCAATGTATATTGTGTCGGAAAAAAAAACAAGAAACACTCAACGTATTTGTATATTATATATGCAGGGTCCAACAATTTCCGGGCGCCAGGTCACCCGGAAGAATAAAAAAAAAAATTCTTGGCGACTAAATTTCTCAGATAAAGGATCTTTCAGAAACCATGTTACATGGAATTTTGCTATAAACTCAGAGAAATATTTCGTCTAGTGCTAAAAAAAATTTCCGGGCTTCTAAAATTTTATTTTCTTTCTGACTTCTATGTATACAGAATAGCAATAAATGTTTTAATGTCAATAAATTCATATTCAGCATTCATTGTCAGAGGCAATTGCCTCCTTTTTAGTCCCCTAAATGATGGGTCTCAAGCATTGCGACAGAAACAGTCACGACTTTTTGCTGACGTCACTGGTTCTGTATAACATAGTTACGTTTCGGGTTACAAATCGCTCGCTGATCGGCTGACATATTTTATTCCATCACTAGTGGTACCCGCACGGCTTTGCCCGTAATAGAAAAATTAAAAGGTCTTTTGGTTCGCCTATATATTTACAAATAATGTGGTGAATTTTCTTGCCAACTGGCTTGTACCCATGCTATGGTTCCACGTTATGATAATTTCGTATCTCGCCAATTGGCTTGTGCCCATGTTACGGTTCCACGTTATGATAATTTCGTAATTTACTCGTCCATCTTATGATATTTTTGTTCTTAAAATTGGAATAGAAAAAGAACCACATCGCATTTTCGAAAAATCGCTTCAAGGTGCACACCCCCATGCTACAAACTGACTTTGTGCCAAATTTCATGAAAATCGGTCGAACGGTCTAGGCGCTATGCGCGTCTCAGAGATCCAGACATCCAGACATCCTGCAGACATCCTCCAGACAGAGATACTTTCAGCTTTATTATTAGTAAAGATTAAAAACTAGTTTCTCCCAGGAAGTCAAGGTTTGTTAATTGCTCTATGATGTCGGTCAGAACAGCACTGGATATTATTTTGTTACCAATAACAAGAGTCTATGAAGGCAGGCGCATTTTGTTGCTGTAGCAATGGATTTGTCCGTTAACGTCTTTTTCTCCAGGATTCAAAAGTTGGTGTGGTCCATGACCTTTTTAAATCTGAGGTATTCTCCGTTAGTTTAATAAAATCTTACTCTCAGATCAGTGTTTGTCAAATTAGCCAGCAGGAAAATGGAGTCGCCAGCTAAATCCAAACGTACTCATTCAGTTTTATTGCTATGGAAAACAAGGTTTAACGGCATGGGGGCACACAGGAACTTAGGTCCTGCAGTTTTCAATTTTAAACTTATTTGATGGAATTCAGGTTCTTTTACGTCTGGAAATAAGTTCTGAAGAGCACATAACTCCCACACTTCGTTTGTTAGAATTTTCTTATTCGAAATCTTTTATTATAACGCACGGAGGCGTATTCAAGCTTTAGAACTAGAAAATTAAGGTCCAGAATTCTGTAGAATATGTGATATCAAATTATTGCCTCGTATAGTTCTCATTCACTAGCGAATAAGCGAAATATTTCAAGAATGAATAAAAAAGTAATACGGTCAAATACGTGATTATGATTGGAAACAAGCATAGATCTTATCAAGCAGGAAAACACAAAAATATCTAATAATGGGTCCTTAATAAAACAAAAAAATGAAACATTGTACCAATTGGAGAACATCATAACAGAAACGGTTTGATCTATATTTACTTCCTTCTCTAACAATTGAAACTTGATTCTTTGATAGAGGATTTTTTTTTCTTGCAAATGACAAATAATGTAGAGTGAAACAAGAGTATTTGTTATGGATATTTTTTAGTTTTGAGTGTGTTATGCTTGATCGAGCTGAAGCAAATAGATCAATCACAATTCGGTTTAAAACAAAAATTCCACACATTCATCGACTAGAAAATATTTTTGTTCACTAGTTAAAAATGTTTAATTACGGAAATTAAGCTGCTTAAGCGTTCATAGACTACTCTAGATACTTAAAATTTAAACTTTTAACATTCACCTTGTTATTACTCTTATTATTATGATTATGAAAGACTATTTCTTAAGTTACTTTCTCGGTCATAATGCCCGCCGATTCCGCTTTTTAATTCTTGCCAAAAACAATGAAAATAATTGTACGTAATTATAAAGTGAACTTTGCCAGTAAAGTTTACAAACAAATTATAAGGCTGAAAAAACACGGATCGATTTGGCGGTTGGAGCTTTTGAAATAATAAAGGTTTTCGACGCTCCCTTTGATTCGAGTCAAGTCATCAGTTTAAAAAAAAAAAAAAATTGGAAAAAAAATAGAACCGACTTCAAAATTGATCTAAAAAGGGAAAAATAATTTTATTCTTTAAACACCATCGATAATACTTTTAAACATAATTTTTGAAGTTGGCGCAAAAACAAAAAGTAAAATCCAGTGTAACCTTGCTTCGTTCATATTTTTTTCAGAAAATCATCCAAAGTTAGAAACGAAACATTTATATCGTTACTCAACTATGCTGTTATCAATGCATAATGTATGTGGTAGTAAAGAAACTAGGCCTGGTTAAATTTATAGTTGTAGTTCAGTTATGGCTGTGAATGATCTTTTCTATCGTTTTTGCGCCAACTTAAAAAATTATGTTTAAAAGTATTATCGATGGTGTTTAAAGAATAAAATTATTTTTCCCTTTTTAAAGCAATTTTGAAGTCGGTTCTATTTTTTTCCAAAATTTTTTTATTTCAATCTTTTTAGTGGAAATGTATATATTTCAGTAAAAATAAGAAGTTACCATCATGAAACTTTACCCTCTTTTTCCTAAAAATGCTCCATATTAAAAATAAAACAAAAACTATAAGCACGTCTTAAACTTTAAGCGATTGGCACTAAAAATGTATCTTTGTTCCTCTCTGGAATTCATTTGTGTGTTAATTTAATTATAACCATTCAAATATCCCTAACTAATTTGCATTTCACAGCATACTAGTGACTTGTGATTCAGTCCTGTATAATTGAGGCAAACATAACTTGGTAGTATTGTGAAGGCTAAGCAGATCCAGATCACTGCATCACCTTGCTTCCAGGTTAGCTTTACCACCACTATGGAGCAATGACACTGAAGAAACTTGATGCTTGCTTCCGAGAAGCCTTTATTCAAAATTATGATTACAATTACTATTAATGTTACTGTTATATGGCACCAAACTTTTATAACAATGGGTTTCATATTTAATCATTTAATAGGGAAATTGCATGAAATTTACTGTTTTTTGCCCATAACTTTTTTTCTAAAGAACAAATATGGTCAAACGAAGTAATGGGACCTAAGTTGAGCCATCCCCTATCCATTAACAAAAGAATCGTCAAAATCGGTTCACTAGGTCAGACGCTGTGAGTGGACAAACAAGCAAACAAACAAAACAAAAAATATACATACGGTATGAACTGATAACCGCCTCCTTTTTGAAGTCGGTTAAAAAGAAGGCGGATGACCTTGAAGCAAAAACATCATTTGTATCATTTGTAATATGTTTTTTGGTATTATTTTGGAAAAAAAGAGCTTTTACTACACCGCCTATATTTCTTCTTCTTTTAACTTTTATTGGCTACTTTAGAATTAACCTGAATATCAAGATATGAAGACCCACTGCAATTTTTGAGCGCTGTGATGAAGAAATCATATATTTTATTTCATGCATTTTAGTGCGAAATAAGCTCATAGAAATTGTCTTTAAATTTAAAAAAAAAAAAAAAATGTTCCATTTTATTTACTTTTGCATCACAATACTGCATAATTTGCTTGGTACTTGCTAACTGCATTGTTCGAAACAAGGTCGGGAGGTGTGGTAATTAACAAAGAGATTCCGGGTTCTTTCAAGATAATATAAGTGTGGAAAATCGAACAGTAATTATGCAGCTATATACTATTCAGAAGTTTGGAAAAAATGAAAAGGGTTTCTTCTCGCCAGAGATTATTTAAAAAGAGTAGAGAAAATTTAGATATCAATGTCTTAGCGGATTGTGTGCATTGAATAATTTGATAAATTGAACACTGAAATTATTCTTCCTTCGCTATTTTTGCAGCACGTAAACTAATCGTTAAAAAAGTAAAGTCATCAGAATGAATAAAAACGGATTATTTAGTGAATACGTTAAATTGAAAGTTTGGTGAAA
Source organism: Uloborus diversus (assembly GCF_026930045.1). Classification (NCBI taxonomy): domain Eukaryota; kingdom Metazoa; phylum Arthropoda; class Arachnida; order Araneae; family Uloboridae; genus Uloborus; species Uloborus diversus. The sequence continues at coordinate 59,389,445 of NC_072734.1, read as the reverse complement.
TCTCACGAAATAAGGGAAGCAGGCCTATAGTCTTCAGAACACATTTCATGCAATAAATTACTTTTAAATAAATTATTTAAAAAAAAAACCGCCTTCAAAAAATACCCAGAAACTAAAAAGCAAAAAATAACTGATTACACTTACATTCCATTTCCTACACAAACATAGAAATGAAATTTATTTTGCAATTGCAGTACAAAAATCAACTAAACTAAACACCGAATTACAAAAAAAAAAAAAAAAAAAAAAAAAAAAAAATAAACACTGATTTAAAATACTATACTATGAATTATTTTAACCTAACTAATTATATACGATCTCTAAATTTTTAATAACCTTTTGAAGTCGGGGCCTCCTATAAACAACAACCCACCGAATCCTGAATTAAACACTAATTTAACTATACGCGAAATTAGTCTTTAAAACTAAACGTACTCAGTTACGTTAGGTAGTAGTTTATAGGAGGCCCTGACTTCAAAAGGTTATTAAAAATTAAGAGATCGTATATAATTAGTTAGGTATTTAAAATAATTCATCGTACAGTAATTTAAATCAGTGTTTATTTTATAACTCGGTGTTTAGTTTAGTTGATTTTTGTACTGTAATTGTAAAATAAATTTCATTTCCATGTTTGGGTAGGAATTAGAATGTAAGCGTAATCAGCTATTTTTTGCTTTTTAGTTCCTGGGTATTTTTTAAAGGCGGCCTGTTTTTATTTAAAAGTAATTTATTTTTTGCTTTTTAGTGGTGTAAATAACACGGCGAGCGTCTCGGAGACTTCCGGCGACTGTGAAGAAAGGCTTTTTCAAATGTGTAACTATGTACAAAAAAAATTCACGAGTCACTAAAAAAACCGAAATCGTTTTAAGTTTAAATTTGTAAAATTGTAAATTCTAAAATCGTAATTTCATTATCATCACTTTTAATAATATATGTTTTTAGCATTTTCTTTAACTATAGGTAAAGGAAGTATATACCTTTGTTTTATGGCTTGTTAAATATTTTATTTGCATTTATAATTTACATGTATTTTTTCTCGTTTCAGTTAAACTTGAAGTTGAAGTATTTTAATGTAAATTCATCACGTGATCTAATGACGTGGTATGCGCCCTTTAAATAGGCTGAATGTCGGTTTAGTTGAACTTGACTCTTGAATCAATCGGTGCTGTGTCTTGATGGCAGTCACCCTTAACGTGACTGAATTACCTCTATAAAGATGTTAAATACTATATACGTGTACATATGTAAATAAACGTTTTTATTTTAAAATAATGAGTCATGAATATATTGCTAGCATTTTAACTTAACTTGAATACAGAGGAAAATATCTTGACTAATGAGACCAAACTAGGCGTACTTGGAAATTTCATCTTGATACATTATATTTATTATGGCCTTTGTTTATCAATGGGTTTTATATTTAATCGTTTGTGAGGGAAATTGCATGAAATTTATTGTTTTATCCCTAACTTTAAAAAAACCTTAGGTGTGAAAATACACCGATCACAGCAAAACCACGTGACCGTGACGTATGAAATTTAAAGTTTCTTGGATTTCTCCGAGACCCCTTATCAGATCCAGACCAAATTACAATGGGACCATCTGGGAAGTATACCCTTCCAAAAAAAAAAAAAAAATCGGTCCAGTAGTGTTGGAATAATTTGAAAACATACATAAAAAGCCTACATACGAAATCATAACCTCCTATTTTGAAGTCGGTTAAAAATTAAAATAACGTTCATTTTTTATTTTCTACCCATCATACACTATATGACCAAAGGTATTGCGACACTTTCGAAAATTCACATTTTTAAGAATTTCTGAGGACATAAAATACCAATTGCTTTATAACTTTTGTCACGTAAAAAGTATGATCCAGCGGTCATTTTTCAATAAAAGTTAAATCACCCTCGCGTTTCGGGGATCAGTAAAAAATTGAGTAAAACACAAATGTTTTTTGATCATCATTCGTTGTAAATATCTGAGAATAAGCTGCAAATTTTCGAATATAGTTAGCACACTATGTACAATTATTTTACGTACTTTCGAGAAAAGATCACTGATATTCACGAAGATATGAGCATTTCTTTCAAAACTACGAATTTTATTTGAAGGTTTTTGGCTCATAACACGCAAAGTTTTCCATCAAAGCTTACGAAACTTTTAGAAAACTTGGTAGCATACAAAAAAAGTGTAATACTAAAATTTGAAATTAAAATTTTGAAAATTTAATAAAATATTAACATTTAAAGCAATTAATTTTTCACTGCGCATGCGCGAAAGATAGCAATTTATACTTTCATAATCCAAAACTCAACTAGATTCCTCAACTTATGATAAAATTCCAGTTGAATATCTTAAAAATTCCGAAAGTTATCAGCGATCTAATAAGCCAAATCTCAATAATTCTTGGATAGGCGGCGAGTCGTGAGGGATCGTTCGCAAATAATCTGTTTTTATTATGAATCACACTGAACGATTGATGGCAAATGTTGCAAACTTTCGAATGACCCCTCACGACTCTCCGCCTCCAAGAATTGCCGAAACTTGGCTCATTAGATCGCTGAAAACTTTCTCAATTTTTAAGATACTGAACTGGAATTTTAATGTGAGTTGAGGAATCTAATTGGGTTTTAGATTATGAAAGTTATAAATTGCTATTTTTCTCGCATGCGCAGTGAAACATTAATTGCTTTAAATGTCCATATTTTATCAAATTTTCAATATTTTAATTTCAAATTTAAGTATTACACTTCTCTTGTATGCTGACAAGTTTTCTGTAAGTTTGGTAAGCTTTGATGGAAAACATTGCGTGTTATGAGCCAAAAACCTTCAAATAAAATTCGTAATTCTGAAAGAAATGCTCATATCCTTCGTGAATATCAGTAATACTTTCTCGAAAGTATGTAAAATAACTGTGCACAGTGTGATAACTATGTTTTGAAATTTACAGATTATTCTCAGCTATTTACGATGAATGAGGGTCAAAAAACATTTTTGTTTTCCTCGATTTTTTACTGATTCTCGAAACGCGAGGGTGATATATTTTTTATTGGAAAATGACAGCTGGATCACACTTTTTATGTGACAAAAGTTACAAAGCAGAAAGCATTTTATTTCTTGAGAAATCCTTAAAAATGTTAATTTTTGAAATTGTCCCAATACTTTTGGTTATGTAGTGTAGATCTCATTCTTAGAAAGTTAGTATTTTTTAATGGAATTGAGCATTAGCATGTCATTACTGTTTTCGTATATTTTACCCCTAGAAAATGATTTGTATTCCCCCAAAAATGTCACGTAGTCAAGGAGTATTTTTACACCTTGAAAAATTCTAGCAATATCTCTGGGGCCAGTTAAAATAGAGGAATTGTCGATCAAAGTTTTTCCTGAAAGACTCTAGTATTATTATATATATTATTATAACAAGCGCTTATATATATATATTTTATATATATTATTATATTTATATAGATATATATTATTATAACGCTTATAACAAGCCCTAATTTAACGAGAACCTGGATTTAACGAAGAAATCAGAAATACTTGGTTGGTAAAATGTTAAGTCTATGGGAGCATAACTCGGTTGTAACGAGCAAACCCCGCTTAAAGCGAGCAGTATTTTTGTGATTCGTAAAATTTCTATTGATTTTCAGCTCAGTTAATCCTTTTTTGATAAATTTTCTTTAACATTACAAAGTCAAGTAATAAATCATAAATCCTGAGAGCAAGCGATGACAGAACGTTTTTTTAACTTGTAGAGTAAAGAAACATTTAAAAACATTTTATGTGTGTAAATGCGTATTCCTCAAAAACAATGACATAAGAAAGACATTCAGACCGTTCAAAGCAAAGCACTCAACTTATTTGTACAGTGATTGCAAAGAAGAAAAAAAAGCAAGTATGATGAGTTTTTATGATTTTTATCACGAACTCGCTTTTTACGAGCACTCGGTTTTAACGAACAAATATAGCGTTCCATTTGCGCTACTTACAAGTGAGTTCGACTGTATTCCTTAACTGCTGCGCTCGTTTCATCTTTTATACAATTTACTCTCTCAAAGGTTTTTTTTACAAGTAGGTTAAAAGTGCATCAGCTACACCATTTTTGAGTGCACCCATCATTTCTTTTGAATCCCTGGTATTTCTTTTCCTAAGATGTTCACGATTCCGATAGCAGAAAAGGGGGGATGATGCGACGTGCATCGCAAATTCTGGTGAAAGTCTACAGATTATTTTTTAGTAGGAAGAGAAAAAACTTTAACTTTTTAAATAGAAAAAATCTTAAATTTCAGCTAGTGACAATTTATTAATTATTTTCAGCGCTACAATAAACAAATATCAACAAACAATAATATGTACTTCTATTAGCATCTTATGTTAAAGCTTTTCTCGGTGCTGATTAAAATTTTATGATTATTCTAATATCGGTTTAACCTGCAGATTATTTTTTGATTTTTGATCCGCTTCGCATTTTACGGGAAAAAAATTCTACTATTGTTACTACGTTCAGGATTAGCCTAAGAATGTTATAAACGATTAACCGACCCCACTTTTGATCATTTCTTTGATCAATTTTTCGGACATTGAAAAACATCCAAGCTTTCGTGCAACTTTTTTATATGGCGGTTAAGTAGCAGAACTGGGATAGCCCGATGGTGGTCACGGGAAGTCACTGTGTCCTCCGAAAAAATGTCCTTTCCCGTCACACTTTTACGGACGATTCGGAAATTTTTTTAATTTTCAAAAAACAGAAAACCTCTTTTTATTATGTGCGTGTGTGTTTATGCATGCATTTCATCATTCGATAAATTTCGTGACTCCATCTGATAATTTGAGAATTTCCCCACTCCCAAAAAAATTAAGTTTTCCTGTTGTCTTACTGGAAAATGCTCCCTCAGCCAACGAACACTCTCAGAACTGGAATTTCCGATATCGCATAGTGTAAAAAAGCAAGATTGCTTCGTAAAAGTTTTGCAGCTGCCCAATCTTTTCGATTTGCTCTCCACGACTGCAGCGCCCCGAATACGTCAGCCATCTTCTTCAGCCTGACAGCAGTCGACTTTAACGACCTCTGTCCTTTTCCAAAGGGAAAATAACACAGGCGCTGTTAGCCTTCAGAGCTTTTGCACAATAACGATGTATCTGTAGAAACTTTCGAGAGAGATTGTGTTGCGCGTTCGGAGGAAGATACGACTTTTTATCGCTGACGTATCCATTGCCTGGGCATTGTTTTCCCATTTCTGAAAAGAGATACTTAAAAAGATCGTCAGCCAGAACTTCTAAGACAAGCTATTCTCTTTTGTTTCGGGAAAAGATAATTCTTTAGTTTGTTCCTAAAAACATATACGTATTAGTTTAGTTTTTTTCTGACAATTATTTTTAAACCACAGGTTTGACTTTCGTCGATCGTTAAAAGTTAATTTGTTCAGAATAGTATAAAAAATAGCTTTGGAAAACGGGGCGTGGTAAGTGTTGTTTATGCTTTGAGACAAAGGCTCCTAAACTTCAAACAATTGCTACTATATAAATACCAGGACTCTTTAAGTGTAGAGACATATTTGATTAGCTGCTAATAGAATATTAAAAGGAAAAAAAAAGTAATTCTTATTTCCTTTCCTTCACTATTATTTTGATGCCGCATACAACATTATTTTTGTGGACAACATATGTTCCAGCCGAAGGAGACTTGAGGAGCCAAAAACGAATTTATGTGAATAAAATCTCATCCAATATTTATATCAAAATTTTAAAAGTTTCTCGTTTTCTTCAAACCTTCATTGTTGTTGAGCAAACAAAACATTTCAAAAAACGAAATTTCAAAATCTGTATCATAACGAAGTATGGAAGGTCTCCTGGTATTTGTCTTTTCAATTTACTATTAAAAAAAATATTATTTGTAGCAGATCTTTCATTTTAAATTCTCAGGGGGAGGGTGTAGGTAGACAAGTAAAGGGCCCCTTGCAAAAACAAACTTATAATACAATGTAGAGTTTCAAAAAATAAAACCTTTACACACGATTTCGCATGAAATACATATTTCTTGAAGTCAGGGGGCAATTGTTCCTCTCCTAGACCATCAATGAAGATTCTTGTTTTCTCTATGGATAAAAATGAAAAAAAAGTATGGGAGTACTGCGATCTACGAAACGTTGATTCGCGATGCTCCATTTTGGGATATAATGCTCGATGACAGCACACTGCGGACATTTCATGTTAAAAAGCTCCGACAAAGAGAAAAACGTCAGAGAATTGTAAAATTAATCTGCACATTGTATGCTAAAAAATATTATACGATAACTATCAAACACTTCTGTGTTTAATGAAACTGAACAATCCAAATATCTCCGTTTTGTTTTTGTTTATTAGTGTTCCCATAGACCAGACTGACCTAATCTGCCATCGTTTTTCCAAAGAATCTTGCCATCTGAAACGTCTTAACATGGTAACAAGCTTGTTGTTTTTATCAAGTTTATTGGCATTTATGCATTTCAATCTAACAATTATTGTTTCTGTTCGTAAACAAGATGATAAAAACAGACAGCAGTTATACATAAAAAGGGGTCACCAAGATATGTTATTTTCGATTGCGTTTAAACTAAACTGTGGTCATTCATTGCAATTTTTCGTTGTTCAACCGAACAACAGAAGTGGAATTAGGAAAATTCTTCAAAAACTTCGGCCAGCCATTTTGATTTAGTGAGCCCCATTGATAAACAGTGCTTTCAGGATTAAAATTTTTTTTATTTATCTTGGGTACACACATAGATAAATATTCTTACTTCAAATGTTTACAATATGCTAATTTCACACTAATACACAAAGGTTATGCTTTCCAGTTTTTTTTTTTTGCCAATCGGTTCCGATATATATATATATATATATATATATATATATATATATATATATATATATATATATATATATATATATATATATATATATATATATATATATATGTGTGTGTGTGTGTGTGTGTGTAAATTTGCAGACTTTCTATTTCAATGTTGAAAATTTGCTAATTTTACTCATTTTTCTTTACTCGTTTATTCTTATTTTAAATTAAAATGCAGAAAGGTTCACTTAAGCACAAAAATACACTGATGCACAAAGGTTCTGCTTTCAAACATGAAAAAAAAAAGCCAATCTCTTTTATCATTTTATTTATATTTGTTTTGTGCAAAAAATATTAAGGCTCGAATTTTAAATGTTTTGAACAAGTTAATTTTACACTAAATAGCAAGGATTGTGCTTTTAGGAGCTCAATAAAAGTCTTACTAATTGGATCCGTCAACTTATTCATATTTCTTTTAAACGTGTACATTAAGCGCCTTACTTAAAATGTTTAAAACGTCTACAAATACACAAATGCACAAGAGATTACAAGCTTTTTAAGAAACGTGTAACTTAATATTACGAAAAATATTTAAGTAAAGAATCATGCTAGCTAGAAAGTAGAAAACAGAAATTGCGATGACATTGTACACGGGGTGGTAAAAAAAAACATAGAGAACGTTATTTCTTTACAGCATAGAATTTGTCTAATCTCTTTTCAATTTGTGTGTTCATTCTTTTCCTTTTTCGCTTTTACTATGAAATATTTTAAATGTATCTCTAAGTTAACGTATTTTGTTCGTATATTTTGGCAGTATATTAGTGTATCGAAAACTCGCACTTCGATAGTCGAGACGAATCCAGAAAACTCGGCCACAATCTGGCAGGACGAAAAAACTCTGCGCGAGAAACCTGTTCCTCGCGCATTCTCAATAACCCAGTCTTTCACGAAGTCGGCCATTTTTTGGTCCGTATTATTTTGACTCTTCAGTAATCTTCTGTTGAAGCAATAGATCTGCCATTTTCAAGCCATTTATGTTTGGGAAAAACGGCAGTTCATTTTCTTAGTGTGCTTCAGAAAACAGTCTATGCTGCAATCGGTCATTTCAAAGAGCTAGCTGATGGTAGACGTCCAGGGAGGTGGACGAAAACGTGCAGTAAAAAGCAAACGCTTCCGACAATGGCACGGCCATCATTCAGCAAGTTCAACCAAATCCGGAGGTTTCTGTGAAAATGATTTCTTGCAGAATCAGAGATTGGAATGAAGTCTAAGTTCCAAAAACGTTGAGCTTCTTACGAAAAAAACGTAATTCGCACGGCTTCAAAGATGCTGAAAACTTTCGAGACTGGCAATAAGTCAGCTCTGCTTTTCACTGATGAGAAGCCAACAAGCTCCGAAGTGCTCCATTGACCTCTAGTAGTTGAACAAGGTCCGAATCCAAAGTCCGTCATGGTCTGAGGTGGAGTTAGTGCAAAAAGGCAAAGCAATTCTTGTTTTTGTGAATGAGGCTATTTAATTAAATCTAAGAATGAGCAAGTGGGTCGTTCTGGATGCTGTGGTAGTTCCACTAGCCAAAAACACATCGTCAATGTAAACTGGATGTTTCAATAAGACTCCTTACAGCTCACGTGGCCCAAAAAGGACAGAAGTGGGGCATGGCGCATTTTCCAGAAATGATATAATTTGTAGAATGATCCCCTTACTCACCACATCTCAAACTCAATGGATACCAATGTCGAGTCTAGGACCTGCCCTGAACCACACAAAAGTTTTGACTCCCTAAAGCTGTCGCTTCGACGGGAATGGGACAGATTAAATGTCCGTTCAAAGAAATTTCTGCAAAAGGCCTCTTCATCACTGCAAAAGGCGACCACTTTGAAATCAACTATATCAATTTCTTAGTAAAAGTTTACTATTATTATTTGTAAGATTTTCATTTATGTACTTTAAAGTTACATAAAATACTGTTCTTTTTTTTTTTTTTTGCCGCACTCTGTAAAGCTTTTAACCATAACACAACTTTGCAGAGGACTGACTTTCATCGATGACAATAGAGCTGGTGAAATCAGCCTGGTGGATGAAAGTTAAAGTAAAGAATAGGCGAAAAAATAAAGGAAACAAGTAGCATAGTGGCGTTCACTTCATTATTAAATGGTTGAATCAATAAAGCCATTAGATAGAAATTAAAAATAATAAAGAGTTCTTTCTTCTTCTTTGTTACTCTTCTTGATTACTTACAGATATAGCATTATTTTTGCGTCCCTTTATATAGCAAGGGAAGTATTGTAATTGCAAAAAAATATTTACTCAAATATTGGCCTAAATTTCCATTTTGCTCACTCATGAATGATGAATAGTTTTCTCGGCACGTCCGCACTTGTGCCCAAGAACGTATGGACGCCCGAAAAGTAACCGAACTTTTGCCGCTGTGCGGTTTCCAGGCGTCATATAAGAATGAGTTTTGGCCTAAAATGTGTGTCTGAACTTGTTCTTTCAGGCTCAACATGAGGCAATGCGCTGCTAGCAGCGGTAGAGTAAATATCGCCCTACGCGCGAAGGTTCTTTTAGCAGTCGGTTACGTTTTCCGAGTGGTGAAAATGCAACTAACGAGATTGATCAGCGTTATGAAATCAAGTTTTGCGGAAAACTAAAAAAAATATTTAACTAGATCCATGACTTGTTTAAGGAAGTTTTCGGAAATGATGCTCTGTACCGGACACAAATTTGTAAATGGCACAAGGCGTTCAAAGACGGTCTTGAGAACGCCGAAGACGAACAACGTGCTGTAAGTCCTTCGATTTCAAAAACTGACAAAAAAAGTCAACAGGGTTCGCGAATTCTCGAACATCGACCATCGAGCAAGCATCCGGGAGCTGAGTGAAGAGTTTAATCTAACTTACTTTAGCGTTCAAAAAATTGTGACCGAAGAATTGAGCATGCGAAGGTGTGCGCGAAACTGGTTCCCAAGGTTTTGACTGCTGAGCAAAAGGAAACATGGGTGCAAATGAGTCTTGAAGTGCTGGAATCACAGACATGTCTCTTTTGTACTTCTTTTTGTTCCCGCTTATCGAAAGAAACCTGAAAGAAAGGCGTTTACAGTCGATAGCGGACATTCATAAATGTGTAACCAACAATCTAAATGCCATCCTGGAAGATGCGTTTGAAAAATGCTTTGAACAGTGGAGGGACAGCTAACGCCGGTGCATCGAAGCTCCAAGCGATGTATTTCGAAGAATATTGAGTGCATTTGTCAAAAAGTTTAACAAAATTGTTGATCTAGCAAAAGTTCGGTTACTTTTCAATCGCACCCTGTATACAATGTAGTAGTATGTGAAGATCTGTAAGTCTTGGACTTTTTTAAAAAAGCGTTGAACGTCGGTTCTCCCAGATTTTCGAAGAGGTCAAACTGTACGCGTCTAACCGGTGCAAGTGTGACCGAAACATCAAAACTTTTAGGCGTTTCTAGAAGCACGGTGTCTAAAACCATGACAGCGTGGCAAGACAAGCTCCGCAAAGCAAAATAGTGGATGGAAAGAAAACCTCTGGGAAAGAGACCGACGAGTATTGAAGCGGACTGTCATGTCTAAAAAGCGAACAACAGCAGCAAAAGTAACCACTAAGCTCAATCAGCATCTGGATCCTCCAGTGTCAATAATTATAGTTAGAAGACACCTTCATAATTCAGCAGCACCTTCATAATTCAGAGCATTTACGGCAGAGCAGCAATTTCCAAGCTACTTGACACACATGTTAATACGAAACGTCGTCCGCAGAGTCACAAAACCTGGTCGATTGATAGTGGAAGAAAGAAAAATACTCTGATGAGACAATCGTCGTTCACACTTTTCCCTACAACAAGAAGGGTGCACGTTCGGAGGTCACCTAGACCTACACAGACGAATGATTGCAATTGTTGTCTTCCAACTGTCAGGAATGGAAGTGAATCTGTCATAATATGGGCAATCATGTCGTGGTTTGATGCTGCACTAATCGTAACCTCGAAAGAAAGGGTCACTGGGGAGAAGTAAGAAAAATTTTAGCTGACCAGGTCATCCTATGATTCAAACTTTGTTTCCTGTAGTATCTGAAATTTTTAAGGATGATAATGCTCCTATCGATACAGCGGGACGTGTCTAATAATGGTTTTATGAACACGAGGATGAAACTAAACATCTGCATTGGCAGCACAGTCACCAGACTTGAATAAAATTGAACTGTTATGATGTATTTTCGAGCGTCCAATACTGAATCTCTATCCTCCGCCGGTAACTCTCCCAGAACTTTTGCAATGACTCTATGAAGAATGGTACAATATTCCTTCAAGCGCTATTCAGCGCTTCTATGAACCAATGTTTATGCATAGATTCCTACTTGCCTTACTTGATCCCTCGAAATCTGCCCTAAGACAAATAAAATAAAAGGACTCTTTATGCTAAAGTAAGTAAAAGCGTCCCCTGCCTTCTATAACCGCATCATCGTTATTATTAACATATCAATATCACTGCGCTGCAAAGAAACAAAGACAAGAAAAAAAATAAATAACCCAAAATACTTTGACACCTATTTAAAAAAAGGTAACAGAACCTTTGCTTTCAATTAAAATTGTCGATATCTTATCTGTATCCCAGTTGCTGTTTGTGCCGCGGGGTCCACTTGGCTAAATCAATCCCTGCACCGGAGCTCAGCTTGGGCAGATCTTTGCAATTCTTGGGAACATCTTCATATTGTACGGAATTCAGCCCCATTCACGCATTAAAATAAGTTCTGAAGGCTTTTAGCATACGATGCTTTTTTTGTTAGAAATTAAACCTTGAGTAAAAAATACCTAGATAATGTCAAAGGCATTACGTTATAAGTTATGCCAATGAAAAGTGCAGAAAATGCAAAGCAGCATGCACTGATAATTTTGGAACACGATATCGATTGAACGGTATAATTCTTGATAGCACGTAAACAACAACTACAGCAATTGTCTGCTAGCATGAATTCATGCTCAAAATGACATCGTCAGCTTGTCGTCATGCGTGCTTACATCTAAAAGAAAATAACGAATGTGTGATGATAGGCGTTTAATATTCATTTTATCAATTCAGTACAAGCAATTTAAAAATATCTTCGAATCAAGTAACATTCTTATAATGTTTTACGTTGCTGCAGTTCATGTTACGCGAATTCCATTTTGTTATCCTTTTGTTCAACGAAAACATGAAGGTACTGATAAAGAATTTATAGGAAAGGCACGGAGAAGAATTTCAATTTGGGAAAGAAGACAACATGTGTTATGAGATTTAAACTGATCGATTTATAGAGGCTCATCGGTCTTTTCCTGCTACGTGACATTGACGGCGGAACCAACAACTTTAGATTTTCTTAAAGGAAGACTTTCCTCTTTTAAAAGATTCTTTTATATTCGTGTAGGGTAGTCTATATATATATATATATATGTATATATATATATATATATATGTATGTATATATATATGTTTATATATATGTATATATATATGTATGTATATATATATGTATGTATATATATATGTATATATATATGTATATATACATATATATATACATATATATATACATATTTTAGTATGGACGCTTTTACTTACTTTAGCATAAAGAGTCCTTTTATTTTATTATATATATATATATATATATATATATATATATATATATATATACACGAGGCTCGCGCCATTACGGTTGATTTGTCTTGTGTTTTGCGTTTACTGTGGCCGTATATAATGTTTAAAAAAATCGATGATCCCGCCGACTGTGATATTCGTTCTGTGATCCGGTTTTTGAATGCAAACGTAGGGGAATGCTCAGTGAAGGAATTGTGTTGCTGCATGACAATGCTCGGCCCCATACTGCTCGTGACACTCAAAGACTAATTGAACAGTTCGGTTGGGAGCAGTTTAATCATCCGCCGTACAGCCCAGACTTGGCACCGTCTGATTTCCACTTGTTCCTGCACATGAAACGAGAACTTGGAGGTAGGCGCTTTGCTTGTGATGACGATGCAAAAAACGCTGTAAATTTATGGCTCTCTTCATTGGCGGCAATTTTCTTTTCTTTGAGGCAGGTATAAATAAGCTGATAAGCCGCTACGACAAGTCCCTCAACAATGGTGGAAACTATGTTGAAAAATAATTTAAGGTATGATCTTTCATGTAAACATTAAATAATCTTTAAAAAAAAAAATTATAGCCTTTTTTTCAAAACGGTACTTACTTTCCGGATACGCCTCGTATATGCGTCATTCCATGCGAAATGAGCAAATCAGCTGTGGCTGACATGTCACAGATTTCAATGAAAATTTTTATTTAAGTAAACCATGCATATCTACGAGGAAATGCAAAGTATGAAAGTTTAAAAACTGTTTGTTGCTTTGTTATTGAAATTAGAAATTGATGCTTACGCTAAGCCTAAATTTTCAGAGTTTATTGCTGCCAGTTTGTGACTCAATTACTCCATAAGTTGTAAACGTACACTTAAAAAATAAATATTTTCGCATTATATAAACAAATCTCTATTGAGAAAGAGCAAAGTAAAATTTACTCGGATCTTTTTTTGAATCTGAGATATTAACAAAGATTGAAATATTGCCAATTTACTTCAGATTTTAAATCACTGTTTTAGCTCTTTTAATGAAAACATAACAGAGTAAAAATGATTCAGATTGAAAAATCATCTATAAGTAACTATCTGCTCTAATTTAGTAACTATTTATGAATTTCTTGATGACGAAATTGTACTTAAAAAAATCGAAAATTTCCAAAAATTTCATTTTTCCCTCTATTTCAGATGATTTTTTGAAAATGAGGGAATGCTCTAAATTTGCTCAATTTTTTTTACATAATATATCGAAGTATTTTTTAGATGCTACTGAATTTTAATCATTGGTATCAGCGTATTTTTGTTACTAGAGTAACTTGAACTAAGGTAAAATTTCATTAGTTATTTCTTTTTCTTTTGTAAGTTTAGCAAAACTAACCATTTTTTTCGTGTTTCATTTTCTTAAAAGCATGTTTATGAAGTACATGCTGAAATGTACATTTTTTTAAATTGAAATAAATGTCAATTTTACTTGCTTTTGTATCATTTAGTCGTTTATCAAGTTCTTTGAATTCTCGTTATTTCACATAAGGGTCAATCCATACAGGTTCCACACAGTATAAACTTCTCATTCATGTCCAAATATTTCTAAGTTATCAAATTAAAATAATTATTTTGAAAATTACAATATGTTTTTTCAGTATAATGTATTATATAGGGCACAATATACGTAATTTAGGAAGGTACCATGAAGTTTTTACACTTTTTATTTCTGTTTTAGTGTGTGAATAGACTAGCGAAATTGCTTAATTTCAAAGACCTGTATCTTTTTTACAAACCAAATAAAAAAAAAAATTTTGAAAAAAAAAATAGAACCGACTTCAAAATTGCTCTAAAAAGTGAAAAATAATTTTATTCTTTAAACACCATCGATAATGCTTTTAAACATAATTTTTGAAGTTGGCGCAAAAACAAAACGTAAAATCCAGTGTAACTATGCTTCGTTCATATTTTTTTTCAGAAAAGCATCGAAAGTTACGAACGAAACATTTATATCGCTATTCAAATATTCTGTCATCAATGCATTATGTATGTGATAGTGAAGAAACTGGTCCTGGTTAAATTTATAGTTGTATTTGAGTTATGGCTGTGAATGATTTTATCTATCGTTTTTGCGCCAACTTCAAAAATTATGTTTAAAAGCATTATCGATGGTGTTTAAAGAATAAAATTATTTTTCACTTTTTAGAGCAATTTTGAAGTCGGTTCTATTTTTTTTTTCAAAATTTTTTTATTTCATTCTTTTTAGTGTAAATGTAGGTATTTCAGAAATAATAAGAAGTTACCATCACGAAACTTCACATTTTTTTCTTAAAAATGCTCCATACTAAAAAAAAAAAAAAAATTATTGACACGCGTTAAATTTTAAGCGATTGGCACTAAAAACTTATCTTTGTTCCTCTCTGGAAATTATGCGTAGTTAATTTAATTATAACCATTTAAGTATTACGTTTCTCCTAACTAATTTACGTTCCACAGCATCTAAGTTGTTCATGATGCAATCCTGTATTTTCTTACTCAGTCCCGATCATCTGTTATCGGCATAGATGATAACGATAAAAATACTACAGAGTAGTTGAGTCAAACCTAATGGTAGCATTGTGAAGGCTAAGCAGATCCTAATCACTGCATCACCTCGCTTCCAGGTTAGGTTTACCCCTACTATGGAGCAATAGCACTGAAGAAAGGAAGATTTTGATAATTCACATAGGGTTACTAGAATAAAATTATTTACGCCAAAAATGAGACGACAGCGCCAGATTCCCCACTATCGAAATATCCTTTGAAGAAATTTGATGCTTGCTTCAGAGAAGCCTTCATTCAAAATTATCATTACAATTACTATTAATGTTACTGTTAAATGGCACCAAACTTTTATAACAATGAGTTTCCTATTGTCGCGTAGATGAAGATAGCGAAGACAATGTGAAAGCCAAATGAAGCGAATACTCGTTAGTCTCAACTCGAGATCTTTATTCAGAACCACGAATGAACGTTACATCTCCTTATATACAACTTGAGAAAGTGCTGTAACTTTCAAGACTTGGAAAAATACAGAAATTAATAGAAAATTCGAGAAAATACGGGAAACAGTAGAAACGAAATTTTAGTAAAATCCATTTTGTCCTAGTCGGGATTTGAACCCGGGTCGCTCGTGTGGGAGGCGAGAATTCTACCACTGAGCCACCGTTATCCACGGATGAAAAGTGCGAACTTCGCTACAAAATCATTTAATAGGGAAATTGCATGAAATTTACTGTTTTTTGCCCATAACTTTTTTTCTAAAGAACAAATATGGTCAAACAAAGTAATGGGACCTAAGTTGAGCCATCCCCTATCCATTAAAAAAAGAATCATCAAAATCGGTTCACTAGGTGAGACGCTATGAGTGGACAAACAAAAAAAAAACATACATACGGTATGAATTGATAACCGCCTCCTTTTTGAAGTCGGTTAAAAAACAATATGTATAACATGTATAGTACTTCAATGGAATATTCAGTTGGCCATGAAATTTTATTTTTAATACAATCCTCTTGGTTTATAGGGGTCTAAAAATGTCATTTTTGTCATTTTTCCGAATTTTGAGGGGCTGTAATCTATAAAGGGTACACAAACACACAGCAACAGTTACATACTCTTTTTAGCATGGTTCCAGTGATTAGTTTTGGCCGTATTTCATTTTGTGTTTCCGTCCCCTACGTGAGTTATCCCCCTTTGAAATGTGTAAAATTTTTACATTTGGTCTTGAACCAACCTGTTGCCATTATTTTAATTATTAACGTACAGCTATGTAACTCAGCATGTAGGACTATCAACTTATGCACTTTAACATCAAAGCGTTTAATTAACGGTCATAAATGTAATTCAAACAGCTTTTGGCCAAAATGCAAAGGTCTGAAAGTCCCATTTTTGACTACGAAAATCGCTTTTGATGACCTCCAAAAAATCGAAGTTGAGAGAAAAAATAAAACAGGTTTTAAACATCTTTCAGATGCAGCATTTAGGGATATGAATTTCAAAAAAATTAAAAATGGTCGAGCGCAACCATCCGTCGAACCTGTGCGGATTGACCCATAAAACAGAAAGAAAATGCTATTTTTCTGAATTTTATTTTACGTTTGGAAATCAAAAACCAATTTCGAGTTTCTTCAAGCAAATAGTAGAAACACAGCTCCATATTCTTAAAAATTTTAAAAGTTGTCTGAATTTTCCCTCATTTGAATTTTTAGTGTGTACGTGAAGGGGAAAATCATCATTTTACAAAATGTCACAAAGTTTAAAACTGATTTTGAAGACAAATGAGTTAAAATACAACTTTAAAAGCAAGGTATTTCTTTTATGATACTTAGCACAGTATTGGGTATTAATTTCATCAAAGCTAATGCATTCCTTAAGAATTGAGATTAAAAAATAAAATGCTTAATTATGAGAAAATTGAAATATTTTCAGTTTTTGAGACTCGGTTAAAAGTTAACTATAAAAACGTAGAAAATTTTACTGATATTAGATTGATTACCCTACTCCATAGATTGCAAAAACATATAACTTTTATGTTTTCATTAACTAGTTAACAAGATACAAGCCTTCAAAAGTGCAACATTTAGCCTTTATGAGAATGCTGTTCAATTTGACCAATTTTCAATCGCATGTACAGTGGCTCCCAAAAGTGTTCGTACACTTAGAAATTTTTTAGTAAAACCAAAATAACTCAAAACTGAATTCGAATATGGAGTCCAATATTTTTTCACATCATTCCTATGTCATTCTAAATACAACCCATTGGTTTTTTCAAAATGTTAACGGATCTTATTTTTGAAATAAGTCAGAAAACGAAGAGACAGAGAAATAACACGCCAAAAAAGTCATCGTACGCTCAACTATTTTCGAATAAATTCATAATTAAAATTATCATGTGCCGTTTTATTAATATTTTTGCATTGTGTTGACCCTTATAAGTCATTTGGCTTAATTTTTTTTTTATTTATACCTTAATATTGTCTTTATTGCTATAAAATCGCTGGTATTCGTAAAAAAACCGCAAACACCATTCAAAATTCGAATTTGTTTCCCACAGTAGTGGTAAATTGGTTTGAAATGACTCTACATTAGTTAATTTATTTGTTTGTAGAGTAGAGTGCTTGATAAAATGCTTTAAACAAAGGAATCGGACCGAAAACAAGGTAAGAAAAGGTCAACCGACAAAGTTGACAAAACGTGATCGGAGATTTAAAGTTGAAAAAATTATGAAAAATACACATTTGAGTGCTGTAAAAGTTTTTACAGAGTTAAAAGAAAAATTTTACGTTTAATTTTCACCTAAAAGTTTTCGCCAAGTTCTCTGATTAGCTGGATTAAATGGGAACTCTTCCCGCAGAAATTTTCTTGATCGCGCGAAAAACAGAAAGCTTACGCTTTTCGTCGCAAAATCAAGGATAAATAAGCTCAAAACGTTTTAGAATTACGTCTTACTTACAGATAAAAATGAATTCAATATTTTTGGTTAAATTTTTGCATAATTGTAAGTAGAAGAAAAAATTAGGAACTTAATCTTAAGAACTTAGTTGGATCAGTTAATCACGACGGTGGAGGTGTTCTGGTGTGAGGGTGCATATCAGCATCAGGACTTGGTAGTTTGGAATTTTTTGATGAAATAATGAATCATGCTGTTCCTTTAAATATTTTAAAAAACAATTTTGAACTCTTAGCCAAAAATTTGGTTATTGGAAACAACTTTGTTTTTTATCAAGATAACGATATGAAGCACACGGTTTTCAACGTTTGCGTCTAGTGCCTCAAAAATTAACCTAAAATTTAGAAAATACCCCCTCAATCTCCTGATTTGAACTTAATGTAACGTATTTGGAGATATTTATGGGCTAGATTACGAAAATACGGCTTTAAAACGAAAATAGAGCTAGAAACAGTAAGACTCGAAGTGTGGTTGAACACTTACTCAGAAATTACGCAAAAAAAAAAAGAAAGAAAAAGAATGAAATCTATTCCCAGACGTTTAAAAGGTGTTATGAATACTGTATGATATTCTACTAATTAATAACTTAATAAAAAGTTAGATTATTCAAAAATATATAGACATTTTATAAAGTGTACGAAGACTTTTGTGGCATAAAATTTCAGGCACTTTTTGGTTTTTGATTTTTAAAAAATTAAGTTTTAATATTTTTTAAAAACTTTTCATGTAGTTTTGTTAAAAATTGATCATAGATCTTATAATTAAATACCTATTCCAAAATATTAATTCTAACCAATGGATTGGGGCCTATTTCGTTGAAAGTCGTAGGTGTACGAAGACTTTTGGGAGCCACTGTAACTATTTAAATAAAAAATTTTAAGCAAAAATATTTTAGATATCTTTATATAGGCATAAAAGGAACCTGTATACCAAATTTCATAAAAATCTGTTACCATGCGGCCACCACTTTTTTGCGAATTTTGCTGATTTCGCATGGAATGACCCATATATATATATATATATATATATATATATATATATATATATATATATATATATATATATATATATATATATATATATATATATATATATATATATATATATATATATATATATATATATAATAAGGTTCTTTCTACAAGGTTTTTTCTTAGATGATCTGGCAACAGTCACTTCCTTTTATTCAATTCTAAAAAAGCAAGGAAAGTGAAAGCAATCGAAAAAAATTTAAAATTTTTTTAAAAGTGAAGAGAAAAATCATCAAACAGAAAGCAATGAGCATATAAGAGGATTAATAAGAAGAGAGAACAAAATAAGAACATAATGCAAAGACACCCTAATGAAACTTTTAACTAAAGCCAAACACGCTCATTGACTAGAAAATGTTGAATTTGTTCACTGGCTAGACATGTTCATGGGCTGCGTCGCGCAAAGTTTTATTTAAACGACCGAAAAAAACTTGAAAAGCCGAACAAAAAAGTTCTATTTTTTAAAAATAATTACCAGGGCAGTCAGTGGGTGTTGTTGCAAAACGCAAGATTGGACTCATAAAATTCTCCAGAACAATACCTAAGATTAGACTTGCCAGATTTTTTACATGTTCAATTGAGACCCCGGAATTACCCCCCCCCCCAGCATCACGAATATCAAAAGGATACACACCCGTCGCTAGTTTTTAGAGTGTTTTTTATGGTATAGTTCATTCTCAATGCTATGAATAAATGGTTACTTTTCAATTCCTGCATGTTATTATTTATTTATTTTAGTAAGAAGAAACTTTGAATGGGGAATAAAAATGTTAACAATATTTACATTTACTTTTCCTTGGCTAGGACATTTTTAAAGAAATCTTTGTTGGTTTTAATCTTACTGCACAAATCCTCACAAACTAATCCGGTATACTGATTTTACAAGTCAATGTTACAAATGACAAAGTTTTGATCCGAAACGATCCATCATTGATAATTATTTTTAGACTTTTTTAACCTCTTTACTGTGAGAACTTCTTCGCCAAAAAAGGTCATTTTCTGCGTAAACATTTTGAAGAGAAATGTTCACTTCCCAGCAATGCATTTGGTTCCGGGACCTCCTGGGTTGCTACACCTTTCGTTTTACAAAGGAGCTTCTGCTTGATCAATCTAGCCATTATGGGGATCCAGCGTGCGATGGTTTTTAAAGAGTGGGAGGGAACGCTGTCCCTGAGGTGCAAGGGGTTGGTTGACGATGACAGCTGGAATGTATTCATTTTGGCTTTCTCTTTTCTTAGGTTTGTTCTGAAAACCATTTTGAAATTCTCCTAGCTTCAAAAGGACCTCTAAGCATTTTACTACGAAATTCCGAAATATTTACTTATGTTCAAACAGACGTTATATATTTTGTAAATGCTAGTCAACTAGTTCAGTTATTGAAATTTGCTGTTCAACTTTTAAAACTGCGCAATTAAATCAATTTAATTTGAAAATTAAAAAAATAGGATTTTAAAAAAGAAACAAAAATTGATGGAAGTTGAAATAACTTTCCCTTACCACAAACTTTAACATGAAGTTTTTTATATTCTATGGATAATTAGATTGCTTATTAAAACTGCGAAGCTTAGTATTTGCTACATGATTATACTATGATAAGCGATATTATTTTTTTACAAACTAACGGTTTGTAGTTTTGCTGCATAAATTTTAATGTGGTAGTCAAAAGCTGGGGCATTAACTTTCATCACGTATGGCTTGAGTCACACCCATTTACTTGGGTGTGCTAGTGTTTCCTTGGTTCCAACCAACTTAAAACCAAAGTTTTCTAGCAATGAAATTCAGACTGAAACATTTATAATTTATCCTGTTCTATATTAATAATTTCAAGCCGGCAAAAAATTCAATAGCAATTGTATTTTTTTTAAACGATAAACTTGAATGATTCGTATATGTTATATTGTCATTCGGAACCGACGTCTACAAACTTACAATTGAAGAAGAGTTTGCTTACAAAATGTAACTGTAGATGGGGCAAACCTAACCTGGCAGCATTTTGAAGGCTGAGCAGATCCTAATGATAACATCACGACGCTGTCAGGTTAGGTTGACCTCAACTGTAACTGAAATCAAAATCACATTCAGGATCCGACTAAAATATGGGTCGAGGGGCGTAGATAGACTTTGATGCTCTCCCCCACCCCCGCAAGATTTAAATGTCAACATAGTGTTTATTTTTCTGAACGTACGCCCCTATACTTCTTGCGCCCCCCCCCCCCCGCACCGCGGAGTTGCCATGTGCGCCACTGGATTTAGCCATTGGCTAAATCAAAATCTTAGTCACTTGGGAGCATTTCAAAAGCAGGAGCCGTAGACTACGGCCCATTTCCCAGATAATAATTCTGATTACGCCAGTGACTGCTATAATACCTAAGCACTAAATTGATTTTTCTTTCAACCTTTTTTGACCCGCGGGCCGGCAACATCTTTTTAAAAGAACTCCCGGAAAGGTCAGTTTTTTTTCTTGCCTTATTTATTATTATTTTTTTATATGAAAAAAAAAGAAAATGACTTGCAGAACCTGGAAAATCTGCTAAAAATCTAATCAGACCGGAGAATCCCCCCCCCCCTTTTTTTTTTTCTCCTTTTCTTCTTTTTTTTTCTAAAAAAAAGGGAAATTTTTGACTTGCGGATTGTTGTGGAAAAAGTTAGTGGGCAGTCGAGTTTTTTTTTTTTTTTTTACTACATATTAGAGATTTGTTGCAAAACATTTTATAGCAAAGGTTGTAGATAGCTAATTGTTGTAACAACTTTCCATAAGTAAGTGAGCATTTGAGAAAAATCAGACAATTTTAAAAATTAATCACCAAATTCATGAAAAAACCGTTACATAGGATATTATTAGACTTTTACATTTATTTCTTTATTTGTTTTTGAATAAAGAATTTTTAATTTTTTTATTTCATAGCTGCGTCACCCGGGCTTCAATCGGTCTACCTCGAAAATAAAAGTTATGTCAAACGATCAGGCTAAATAATATTAAAAATCTGCAAAATTTCCTGCGAGTAAAAGTTACCAAAATAGAAAATTTTTAAATCCCCCAATTATTGAAAAAGCCTCAAAACAAAAGGTAGAATTTTTGGTTTGTATTCGAGAAAAAAAAAAAAAAAAACGGCAACAGATCTCTCTTCTCAATGATTTTCGTAGCGCTACTAATTTTTATAAAATCATTGCTCAACAATGACCGTAAGCAGCAACGAATTTCAAATTGAAGGCTTACCTACATTTTAAGATTGAAATTAGTTAAAAACAGTTGTAACTCACGTTCTAATCACCTTGGGACATTGGACAAATGATGCAGAAAAATCAGTGGTTTCCGTGGATATTTTATTCTAATTTTTGTGAGCATTTTTTTGCCCTCATATTATAGAAAAACGTCATTTTTGGATCTTATTATTAGAATTCAAACGGTTTTTTTTTTTTCGCGTTCGAAAACCCCTTTACGTTCTTTCTTGGGTGCTCAAGTACCTCCCTGCCAAATTGTTCGAGATCCGACGTAAACTGTGGATTTATATAGGGCGCCATACACACACACATACGTATATATTGAATGTTTTATTTATCTAGATTTTAAATCGAGGACGAGCAAAAACCTCTGAGGACCGGCAAATTTTTCCTCCGGACTGGTACTGGTCAACCCAACCACCAAGAGAGAATCGCTGTTCTAAACTTATAAACAATATAAGCAGGAGAGGGGAGGGCCCTCAAATAAAGATGGTGACTAGCGACTCAAGTATTGTTGTCGGGTCGTGGGAGTACGTATTCTTTCGGCTGAGATGGGGGGGGGGGGGGGTATTTGGCTAAATTGTCATCTGCGCTGTTTTCTTCATCAGAAGATTCTTGGTCATTAGAATAAATACTATAATCAGAGCTGTCATTGCTCGAATAGTCTGCGTCTGACATTATGAAGCATATAAGTATTCGCTAAGAAAAAAATGTTCTAAATGCATGGAATGTTCAACAAAGAATGAAGGCCTTCTCGTTGTAGATACAACAATGTAGCTACTGTGAAGTGCGCATGCGCAGCCAGTATACACCTTATCAGTCAGACATTGCACCCATGAAAAGCAAGAGCAAAGAATTAATCCCCTTTCAAAAGAAAACCTGAACTATTGTAGAAGAATCAACGTGGGAATTCGTGCTTGAACGAGCATTAGAATCTAGTTTCTGTGATTAGAATTAGTACTCGAAAAAGATCTGGGTTGTGTTAGTATATGTTTAAACTAATGCATATATATTATACGTGTATATATAAAAGTAAGAAGGGAAAGCATACATTTTTGTATTTTTATCCTTTCTTCTTTCAAACTATTAAAATTTGTTCTTGTTTCTTAATTTTTCATATTCATGGCTAAACGTCCCAAGTGACGGTGAAAATTTGATCATGATAAAAACTAAATGGCTTGGATGAAAATAAAAGGTGGAGGGAAATAACGAAAAGAGCGTATAAGAAGTATTCTTCTCCTAATATCGATCCAATTTATGTGTATAATCAAAGCATCATTTAATTTTCTTGTTCATATTTATTGAAAATATATCGTGAATTGTAGGAATATTGCTTCGTTTTGAATACATCCAAGATTAATTAAATAAATACCTTTGTGTCAAAAAGTAAAATAAAAAGTGACACAACGTCAAAAAAGCACAAATTACAGATTACTCCAGACACGTGCTTCGGCGTTTCAAGGAAACGCTTTTTTCAATGCAAAAAAAAAGAGCTTTCGGATGTCTTTTCCTCCATAAGCTCATTTCTTTTGCGTTGAAAAAGGCGTTCCTTGTAACGCCAAAACACGTGTCTGCAGTAGTCTGCAATCGTGCTTTTTGACGTTGTTATTTCTTATTTTACATTCTAGATTGTTTACTATATGCAGTAGAGCCTTGCATTTCCGAATCTTCGGATACTCCGAACAGATTTTTTTTTTTTTTTTAATTTTATGGAAAGTATTACTGAAGAGAATTAAATGTGTTAAAGGGAAAAAAAGAAAAAGAATTTTTCAGCACATATTGATTTGAAACACATGGAAAAAAAAAAAAAAAACAGGAAAAAAAACGCAATACAGGATTACCTCATTTACCTTTAACTAAAAATATTAAAATAAACTTTACTTGAAATTTACTTTACATTAAAGATGTTTTGAGGTGAACAGACAGGTCGAGTTTTTACTGGTGAAGTGATGATACTTTTGACGAGGAAGAAATACTATTCCTTAGGTCTCATAAACATAATGTCTGTTCGTGAAACCTAGAGTCTTTTACTATGTTTCACTGATTTTAAATATTTTTTCCTATAGCAGTACTATATTTTACTTTTTCAGTTTCAGAATGAAAAGTAAGAATATTCTCTGATCAATTTCTTCTAAAACCAGTCATCTTGTGTTGAATGTATACTAGAAATAACTAGTATGTTGAGGCCATCACGAAACTTTCTTCTATATTTTTCTTTTTTTTCTGATCCCTCCCCATGCTTGACGAGGAAGCAATATTCCCATCAAAAACAAAACTACACATGCAAAAACTTGACGACCATCCCAATGTCTGAATTATTGTAAAAGCAAAGCAAAGAGTGAAAACTGAAAGTTATTTTAAAAGCCTTGCTGAATTAATTACAAATATTTTTTTTGTTAACAAACATAAGATGGCAACAGTTAAAAATTTTAAATCATTGAGATAATATTTCCAATCATTTCCATACAATTAAAATCACGAGAAATACGCAGACGACAATCTATTACGATTTATCTTTCTTATTGTTGCATTAATAAAGCTATTTTTATTCGCAAAAAAAAAACACCTTGGAGCGATTGGTGTCAAAATTGAACCAAAGCCTGTTTACATATGGATTCACATATATTCCAAATTTCAACCAGAACGTAGCATTACTTCTTGAGATAGGGCACTCACAATGGAAAAAAAGAACGGGCGATTGCGCTACCCCCTTTTTAGTTATTGACACCAAAATAAAATCAGCTTTTATACCCTTTAAGGGCTACTTGCCGATAAATTTTTTTTTCATTCCGTTCATTATTTCTTGAGATACAGCAGTCACAGTTGACGACAAAAAACGTTCTATAGCTCAACCCTCGTTTGAGTTATTGACACCAAAATTGAATCAGCACCTGTTCCTGTTACTGGCAACATATGGACCAAATTTTGTTTGATTCCGCCAGTTACTTCCTGAGGAATAGCAATCACGCGTAACTCAAAAAACGTCCTATTGCTCCACCCTCCTTGGAGGAATTCGCGCCAAAAACCAATGGGCACAAGTTCGCATAGGGGCACATATGTGTACCAAATTTCGTTCGATTTCATGCGGTAGTTTTTGCTGTAGAGCGGCCACAAAAAACTGGTCACACACAGACGTGACACACACACACATACACACACAACCATACACACACACAGACAGACAGACATTTTCCAAAAATAGTCGAAATGAACTCAGCACACCTAAAAACGTTCGAATCCGTCGAAATTCGAAAATTTGCACGAATCCAATACTTTCTTCTATATATTAGATATAGAAGAAAGTAAAAATGGGATTGAATATTTATTTCGTTGAAACGGAAATTTCTTTCATAGGTATTCGCTGCAATGAGATTTTACTGTATTATTTAATGATTTTTTTTATCATTGATTAAATTTATTATTATTTTATTTATTTATTTATTTATTTATTTTTTGACATTTTTTTTGACTTAAGATTTTGTATTCAAATTTACCAACTGTTAGTGAATCTTGCTATTATAAAACTACACATTCCACAATTGTGTTTGTGGCAAAGAAAAGAGGGCTAATGGAATGCACTGATACGACAGCGAACCTGTTTCCGTATTCATCTATCTCTCTTGGGAGTGTCTGAAGTCTTTTATTCGCATCGCATTCTAAGCCTTTCTAAATAGATATCTTTTTGGGGTGCAAACAGCTCACACACACACACGTGTTGTATTTTCTACCTTGTCACTCTATAATAGTAAAAGTGACGCGATGTGATAACTGCTACTTCTTAACTCTTATTTTTCTTAAAAAAAAGGAAAAACAGGAAGAACATATTGATTAGAAGGAAAACTACTAGCCTCAACTTGGGGTTTTGGACCACAAAAAGCAATAGCATAAGTAAAGGTGGTTTTGAGCGATTTTACGTAACAATTTGCATTATTTTTACCATAGAAATGCAAATATTTCGGGGGGCAGCATCCCTCCCCCTTCGTTCTCCTAAACTACATCATTGCAGATTGATACATTTAATTGATTCACGTTATGCCACGACTTTTTTGCACTACGTTTAGTTTACACAAACTAAAACGCCACACAAGTTTAGATTCAGCTGACTCTTTGCAATAAAATAAAAACGTCCAACTAGATTCTCTCTCTGTTTACATATATTTATAATCGACTAGTATGGGGGACAACTGCCCCCTTTTTTTTCAAAAGAAAAGGTTCCTATTATTTTATAAAAATTAAAAAATGTAGCATCGAATTGAAAGAAGTACCATATGACCATTAGTCCCAATATTTGAGGTCGTGCCCCGGTCATTTTGAGAAAAGGTCTGTTAATCAATAATGACGTTAAATTTAAATTTTGGAAAAAGTCACCTGTACAGGCACCGCCTACCTACCCCCCCCCCCCTGAGGTCATGTATCTCCAACTTTTTTGTGCACCAACTGCTTATGTTCTCTCTAATTATATCTTTATCTCTCGCACTCTTCCAAGGAAGGTGACACAACTCAAAATTTGAGAAAAACGTACTAGATATTTATTTTAAATCTAAATTTAGTGCTCTTTTTTTGCCAACAAAACTCGCACAATACTTCTGGCATATGTCGAATTTCTCGGGTAGAGAAAGAATTTCCGATCCCGCAATGCGATATAATTTCAAGTCGTCAGGATTCATCCCACTCCTCCTAGGAGCTCTGAAACATTTAACTGAGACACCCTGCATATATAATAATGCATCATGTTTCTCTGCAGTTTTTTCAGTTCGAGCTTTACCAGGTGTATGAGAAGCGTTTCGCAATTTCATCTTAAAATAATTAATATTTTCCTTTGAAAACATTTGCATAAAATGTGCAATACGTAATATTTTTCTATTTTTAAATAAAAACTTGAAGCACTTGGTGATTAATAAGTTTAACATCGTTTAAAACAGCACTAAATTGCAAAAAAAAAAAAAAAAAGTGCAGATAAAAGGGTATTGCAGTAAAGAGGAGGATTGCAATGAGAAACTTGTAATATAAGAAGATGTGAGCTTTAGATGTTATAAGGTAATCAGAACATCCAATAAAGTTCATACCTAACTTAAAAAAATTTTTGCTATGAAAAAGGTTTTCCTTGCCCCTCCCCCCCTTTTCCCGAAACATGTGACTGGAGTTTTTGGTAAACTTGTGCTGTTTCCAAAGTTGTTGATTTTTTCCCCCATTTACTTTTTAGTTCAGATATTTATTTATTTCATACTAGGAAATTTATTAAGAGCTTGACGGAAAGGCATTCTGTAGAGAAAAGAAAAGCGCAAAACAGATATCCGTATAACAAGTTAGAATTTTATCTTGAGAGGGGTTTGTCGTAACAGTTCGTAAATAAATATATTTCAGAAGACTTGAATTGCAAATATCAGTCCAAGTTCAGGATTAATTTTAAGTGATAAGTATTGTAGATTACCTCGAATGTTTAGGGGAGTACTCTGAACACATTGAATTTGCTCTAAAAACCTTTCATACTTCCTCTTCAAGAGTTAATAAAGCATAAGAGTTTCGTGATGGTATTACATACTTCATAAAAAATAATTTAATTAATGGAAAAGTATGCATTTTATACCAATAAGCTCGTACCTTTTTGCTTTGAAAAACGGGCTTGTAACTCCTAAACAGATGTCAGCATTTTTTTTTGGGGGGGGGGGGGGAAATTTGCATTTTTTTAAAACCAAAATGGTGCTTGTATTTCATTATTTTAAACCGCTTGTAAACATGATCTTTTTTTGCAAATATTAAAAATTTAATTTTACGGAACTGTGTTGTGTGACAAGAAAATTTTCCTCTCAATTCCGGATTTAACGCAAAAAATCGAAAAGAATTAATAATAAAGAAATAAGATACATGACATAACCCACATTATTAGATTAAGTTCATATTCCATCGGACAATAGTGTCACTTAGAGTTCCTAGGGACGCTAGTGCCATGAACTTTCATTTTATAAGAGAGATTAAATTTATGATATTTTTGAAAAAGTATAATTGACAGGTTATTTATATTTGAACAGATTAATAAAGATTTTATGCTGGCACGCTAGTTATACTTTTATATTTATTTCAGACTAAGATTTCTAATTCAGATCTTTTTGTATTTGATAATTAATTATAATCAAAACTTCATTTTCAGCATTTTGCGAGAATATTCATCTTTAGTACCTAATTTCAATCTAAAAATACACAATTTGTGAGTACACATCCATTTCAAGCAGCGTTAGGATGAACTTACTCATAGCTATCGAACACGTGCGCCTGTCCAGTGAGCAGAAATAAATTAGATCGACAACTGACTCTCCACCTACTCGCGGTTGCTCCTTTTTCGGAATTTATCTTAAGACACCCGCGGTTAGTTGCTTCGAGTACTGCAGGAAAGTCCACTGCCCCTACTCAAGGGGCTCGGGCTACACAGTTAAAAGCACATAAACCTCACCCCGAGCTCAGCTCGGGCTACGCAGTTAAGAGGTTAATTATCTGTAATAAATTTATCTTTTACCGAGACGTAAAGTAAGCCGGCTAGAACATTGGAATTTTTTAAAACCGGGACTGCTTGGGACGTCTGGTAAGCCTACCTAAGATCATTTAACTAATAAGTAACTCACTTTTTTGTAATAGGCTACTATTATTGTAGTTGATCAATTACTGGTTGCAAAAAAGATCAACATAACAGATATAAATTGAAAGTTTTAAAATTTATTTTGAATATATACTGCCGAATAATCGATGTTCCAAGTGTAGGCTCAAGTATCTTATTTTCTGACATGGATTTAATTTTGTGCGTGAATTAAAAATGATAGGTTACTTATAGTGAAGTATTACCCTTATAATTACTATATGCCCTCCCCTAATGAGACACGCCCAACAGACTGGAAACCACTGCCTGAAATAGTCTGTTTCAACAAAAAATTCTGTGTGACCAAATATAGCTGTTTAAGATGACTTTGGGAAGAAGAGGACTTCTTATGAAATGTAACCTAAGCTGCATTTGAAGAACACAGGGAAAAGACTCGTCCGAAGGAACTCGCAAATTTATAAAAAGGATTCCATCATCGTTATGCTAAATAACCAATTTATTTATTAGAAACCTCAATATCAAACTATTAAACTGCCGTTAGATTAAAAGTTAATATACATCATAAAGTTCATTCTGATTCAATATTATCACTCGAAACTCATTGTAGACATAGTTATGCAAGTTTAAAAATATGAGGTTAAATTTCCTTCAATAGAGAGGGTAAAACCAAGCCTCGATTGGAACGAAAATTTAAATTGAGGCAGTGTGAGAAGTAAAGGAATGTAAGTGGACATTTTCAAGTTTTAATAAAACGCTTTTAAAGATAACATCCTAGGTAGGCTTTCATTGAAATTATTTTCTGTATCATGCTGTATAGCAGCATCTACCAGGGCTACTAGTACCATCTCTTGCCGCAAGACAGAGAAGTTCACCTACCATGTGTAATGGTTATCTCCAAATTTTTTAATTTTGTTTTTTACATCCCTTTGCTTCTCACTGCCTCAATTGTGGTAGGTGACAGTTTCAACTTATTCATCATTCAGTCAATATAAGTTCAAATCTTCAGTTTGGGAACATGAAAATCGCTAACGGGATCGAATAGTGTAATGTGATGACTGGAATTGTTTGCCGTAAAATATGTACATTTGGTGACAAACCGAATCTGGAAGCATTGTGAAGACTATGCTGATCCTAATGACAGCATTACTAAGCTTCCAGGTTGAGTGTCGACCGCTAATGACGTCACGCTCTGAGGTGAAGAGAAGAGTTTGTGAAATTGCGAGTTTGCGACAAGAGATAGGAAGGTGTAACAAGTTGCGACATCATGTATATTTAAACAACATATTGATTGAAAATACCCTGACATGTGACAAGGGAAGACGTTGGGGTTCAGTGAAATGTGACACTTTGCGACAAAGAGGGGAGAGTTCCAAATGTTGAAAAAAAGTGTCAATGCCTAATAGTTTCTTGAGTAAAGTCTTGGATTCGTGGTTGCCAGTCGCCAACGGGTGACAATTTAATTGGAAATGGCTCCCAAAAAAATCAAGTCTTAGTTGCCTAAAGTGGCGACCACATTTTCCTTTATTTTTTAAAAGTTATATCTTATGTTGTTCTGCGACAACACGCTTGCAATCTTGAGACGTCCAGCACATGAGTCAATTCCACCTTGGCAACATGATTCAGAGTAAAATTCTTTCAATATATTTATTTTTTTGCGCTGAATACATTGAAAAAAAAATGGCTACCAAAACTGAAAAGTGGCAATCATATTCTGTGACTCTGTTAACCAGTGGCTAATATTCAGAGCTACTAGTTTAGAGTATTATTCTTTGGCTTACCCCAACTATAGATACAACCCACAACTAAAGGCATTGCCTCAAGTCAAAATTATGAGGAACGTGTGCTTTAGAAATCATGAAAAATCAATTTTATGTCTTATACATCTTCAGTGATATAATAAGGAAGATAGAATGTTTCTGGAGGAAAAGTAAGACATCGAAGTTTTTTTTTTTAGATCTTATTTTTCCTCCATACGGACATTTTCCTCAAAAAGTGAATTTGATTTCCTCTTATACATCTTCCTGTAAATAACACCAGATTTTTCCAGAGTGAATACTTTTGATATGCATACACGAATAACATGCTTTGGACATATTTTGTTAATCTAATAGGTGCTTAGTAACCTCATACTGTAATAACCCTCCTGTTTACTGCAAGAATGATTGAGACTTAGTACGTTGCCACATAAATCAATTTCCTTTTGTGAGGTTATTTTCGCTATTTTCAATCACACATAGTTCCCATGAACTTATGAATGGCTAAGACTTCATACGTTACCTCCTAAATCAATTATATTTTCCATGTTTATTTTTGATATTTTCAATCAATCATAGTTCCAATAAACTTGCGTCTCTCCAAAAGCATTTTTTTTCTTTGAAAGAATGTGAAACATCTCAACATCCAAAATAGTTAACGATTAGGTACAGAGCGCTATAACCCGAATAGTTAACCCCGACGTGAAGATCTTTTTCATAATTGTATTTCATGGTTATTCTTTGCGCTTAATGTATCTTAGTTTTTACTTAAAACGATCATTACAGAACAAAAAATTTAATTTCCGTGAAAAAGTTCAACTTAATTAAAGAACAATAAATAATGTAATGTAATAATTATTCAAAAATACTGCGTTAATGCGTTCAAATTCAATCTATATATGTAACACCTGGCTTTCTTCCTGTGTCAGCTGTGATAAAGTGGCGTATTTTGCTTCTTGAATGTAGTTTCTTATTGACCCACATTAATAAAATTTCTAGATTCTTAAAGATTCTTCATAGCAGACGTACAGAGAAAGCTGTCGCTTAGCACCAAGATGGCGGACGATTCCTCACGTTGCTACTTATGCTATGGTCAAGGGCTTTACAGAGGACGAGTTCGTTAGGACAACGTGGCGAAATTTAGCCTATTGACTGTGGAAGTAAAAACCCGACTCCAGTGCCGTTACTAACAGCATCCATCATTTGTGGCACTTCTCCTCAGTATGTGATCACATCAGTAAGACACTTGATTACTATAGTTGAGGAAAACCTAATCTGGCAGCGTCGTAATGATGTGAGTGGGATATGAGTAGCCTTCACAATTCTGCCAGGTCAGGTTTGCCCCTATTATGTATGTGCTCGTCGTCGAGAGCAAACCGTCGCCTTGTCATATGTGTCGCCATTTTGGTTGGTGAGAGTGTTGATGGTAGGGTTCGAGTATGGTGCAGAGCGTACGTAAACCGTTGATACAAATTATCATCGAGACACTCTACAAGCTGAGGGAGATAAATTGCGACACAAATAAACCTATCTGATACTTGGATGCGCTTAGTACAGCAATAATAGCTAAAAGAGTACTTCCTATGAAAATTAACTGAAGAAAGCTACCTTCGACAAACATTGGAAGGAGATACGTGTAAAGAAGTCGTAAAGCTCAGAAAAGGATTTCCAACGTAGTCATGTTAAATAACAAATGCATTAGAAATATCAGTGTTGTAGTTGCAGGGAGCGTGGGGACACCGTCATCCCCAAATATGTATTGGGTATATTTACTATAAACATACTGCAAATGTAATGCAAATTGGTTTCTTTTGGTGAGTTTTCTCACATCTCAAGGTGAGTTGCCGAAACCTTTTTTTTTTCAACTACAGCACTGGAAACCTTAATATTAAACTGCCGTTAGATTACCAGTAAGATCATATCATGAATATCTTTTTGATTAAATCTTATCACTCGATGCGCATTGCAGACATAGTTATCCAAGTTTTAAAATACCAGGTTAAACTTGCTTCAGCAGAGATTGAAAAACCATGTCTCGCTTTCGCTGGGCATTTTAATTGTGATAAGTAACTGTTACAACTAATTCATGATTCATCAGTATTACTTAGACACTCGTGGTTGTGGATATGAAAACCACCAACGCTAACTGAAATGAGTGTTGCACAGGACAATGTGTTGACTAGAACAGTCGGCAAGTAAAATATGCAGATATACACCATATATTGTGGGTCTTAATCGAGAGGACCTTCTTATAGTGCTACTTAAGTTACGCGGCACCGAGTACCAACGGACCAGCTTCTTTACCTGAATCTACGAATCCTAGAGTCGTAAATAAACTGCAATGCTCTTAGGGACTAATGGCATTCTTGTGCCCGTATCGTGGAGGTAAATTCGCATAACCCTCGATGGTGCAGTCGGTGGGTTCGCTGCTGAGTGCACTTCGTCTATCGTATATTTGATAGTAGATCCGTCAGAAACACATAGATATGTGAAAATAAGAAGTAATAAAGCACCCATTAAACCCACTAAACTTTTTTGTTTTTAACTAGCCCGGTAGTTTCAGTAAAACAAAGACAGAGACGATTTTGCTTGTTCTTACGCTGTAAAAAAATTGTGTAAGTTTCCCAGGGGGTTAATGTATGGAACGTTACACGAATTCTGGAGTTAAGTCGTATCATGTTTTTAAAACCTTAAATTGTTGGAGGAACCTTGCACTGTGGTTTGTGTAGAGTCCCGCCTGCAATCAGAATTACTTTAGAAGCTGAGGTTTGATTCAAAGCGCATACGAAAAGATCAGTATTGACGCTGAGCTCGTAAATTATTAGCGAAACGAAGACCGGCCTTCGTGATGAGCGGTAAAAACTCATGCTTTGCGAGCTGTTCTGTGAGACAGCAACGTTGTGGGCTCGATCCCAATCAGGTGTCCTGATTGTTATTTCGGCTCTTAGTGCTATAAAAGTATCTTGTTTGTAAATTAAAACAAATTTTGAATTGATGTAGAGTTGATTGGGGCTAATTGGTTGGGAAAAAGCATGAATTTTATAAATGGATGCCTCACTTGCCAAATCGATTAACTCCATAAAACAAAAAGTCGAGAAAAGTTATGTAGAAGATGGTGTTTTACATAGGAGTAAATAGGATCTCGTATTACACTTTCTGCCATCACATGGTTAGAAATATACTGAACCAAAACTTTAATATAAATTCACATGCTAAGCATCGATTAAGCACTATTAAAGCAGAACTGATGGTTTTTTTAAAGTGAAATTAATTGACTTGGCAATTGAAGCATCCAAATATTGAATATACGAACGATTGAAAGCAAAGACTGTAAAGACAAAAAACAAGGGTTTTTCTAGCAATTTTTTTTTTTCTAATCTGTCATTACGAAATTCCAAGTATTGTTGTAACCGGCTAATTCATTTTTATACCTTCAATTAAGAACGTATAGAAATAAATTATTACTTGATCATTTAATATATTTGAATCATTTACATTATCGAATAGTTAACTTGAAGTTTAAGTCAACTTACACTTAAAAATTATTATCCATTCAAGAAAAACTGATAAAAGCTTCTGCTAGCATGTAACATTACAAACATTTTATGTGTAAGCTTACAGACATCTGTGGTGTAACCTTGTACAGAAATTTGTGAAACGTTTTGCTGTAGTTACATTACCATGGTGTAATCTTCCTCAAGCGATGTGTAATTTTACAACGTTTATATCAGTTAGGTTACTCCAGCGCAAAGGCGACAGCTATGATGCCACCGATTTTCAAGGTTACGATTTTTTTTATAATATAGTATAGGGTCTGGTGGGGGAAAGTGGTCAATGGGGTAAAGTGGTCATACGTCAAATAAATGGCTATAGTTTGGAAATGAACGTTCGAATGAATGTGAAACTTTTATTTTAGAGTAAAGCAGTTAGAAACTACATTTTGAGTACAAAATTTTACAACTGGCAAAATTTTATTTGGTAAAAAAAATATTTTGCGTGAACATGAAAAATCATAAAATCTAAACACCTATTTTAACATTCTTGGGAAATTTTGTTTGTTAGAATTAGGATCAGATTGACTGTACAGGAAGCTACCTACATTTCTCAAGAACTCTTACTCATTAGCAGTTAGCGGAATCTATTTTACATAATTTTTTAGAACAATTTAAGTAAGATGGGGTAAAGTGGTCATAATATTAGGCTTAACGAATATTGTTCTTCTAGTGTCACTTAAGCTTTAGGTATAAGGCAGATACAAATTAAATATTAATTTTACTCAATATGTATTGTTTTTTCAGTAAACGGGGTTAAATATACGAGTATATGCGTATATATACGCATATATACTCGTGTAGACATGTACATAGACGTATTCACATAAATGCGCCAATAAATACATATATAGGTATCTGTAAGTATTTTTTATCCATACAGCTATACATTCCACTATACGCGTATATGCTCGCTTATACTCGTATATATAAGAACACTTATATAAGCTAGACACGTATATACGCGTACGTACTCGAGTAGACACTTACATACAAGCATATGATGTAAAAGTATACAGGGTGAGTTTACATTCTTGAGTAAATTAAGAAAAGGTGTTAGAGAAGAGGAGAAGAAGTAAGAGTTAATAAGGAACATATGGTCACAAACACAATGCTGACGCGCTACATGCACGCAAAGTGAGAAATTGATGGATGCAAAAAAGTCACAAATTTCTCTCTCTCTCTCTCTATATATATATATATATTACACAAATACAATTTTACACAACATTTTAGGACTTAAGAAAGTTTTAAAGCGATTGATTAAATTTACGGCCTTTAGCTGTAATACATGCGTCGCATGCACAGATCCCTCTCTGTTGCAATAACGAGACTTTTGAAAAACTTTCATCATCCGCTGCGCCTTTGATGCGACGCGTGTATTAGAGCTACTACAGACCGTAACTTTCAACAACTGCTCTAAATATTTCTTAGAAACTAAAATGTTAGGTAAAATCATCTTTGTGCAACAAATTTGTGCCCTGCTTTGCCTCCTGGCTTTGTGTGCATGTAGCCCGTCAGTGATTATAACTTCCTTATGATTCTTTGCTTCTTATCCTCCCCTCTCACACCCCTTTGATGTTTGCCCAAGAGCTTAGATTCACTCTGTAGGCCGACATGTATATAAGCGTATATTCTCGTGTATACATACATGTACTGGTGTATACACGTTAATGTACGTATATACGTCTATACAGGTATATAATCGTGTGTACACGTATACATGTGTATATACTCGTGCTTCCATATTATATATACGTGAGTAGACACGAACAAAGACGCACTGGATGTATCCACGAATTAACTCGTGTATACCCGTATATGTATGCATGTACACTTATATATGCGTATATACGTCTACTATACACATATATACTCAAGTATGCACGTATTTTCTCGAGATACAAGTACATGCGTGCATATGATGTTCGTTTATACTCGTAATTACTCGTATATACACGTGACACGTACATATACGTGACACGTATATACATGTGACACGTATACACACCTGTAGGTAATCAAGTATACATGCTTATATACTCGTATATACACGTATATACTTGAGTAGGCACGTGCATGCATGTATCTGATGTATACATGTATCTACTTATATAGGAACGTGTTTACTCGTGTATAACACGACACGTATATATTCGTGTATACAGGCATGTACTCGTGAATATACTTGTAATTATAAAAACAACTGAAATATACAAGTATTAGGGTTCTTTATAATGGTTTTGCTACTATTTTTAACTATGACCACTTTACCCCATGCTGTGACCACTTTCCCCCACCCCATGGGGTAAAGTGGTCATAAAAACATAGGGAAACGAAAGTTCTATAAAACTACTAAAATCAATATTTTTCTTCTTAAAATTCAATGTACCGTGTTCTTTAATAATGCAATGTAAAATAACAACAAAAAAAGTTGAACTGTTTAAAGAATTTGTTGCATTTATTATCCACCTAAGTTGAAAACCTACGATTTTATGACCACTTTACCCCACCAGACCCTAGTGTGAATGAATGTAGATTTTCATTTTTGTCATTTATCACTTCATTTCTTTTAAGCAAATCAACCAATGAATTTAGTTTTCTTGCATTGCTGTTACTAGTTTCCGAAAATATTGCCTGATAACAGGAAATATCCAACGTTGTTTAGCCCAAATTAACTGATTACTGAACACACGTGCTTCGGAATTTCCAGGAACCCCTTTTTCAATTCAAAGTTGTGAGCTTTTGGATGTCAGGGGCCATTCATTAATTAAGTAAGGGTCCCGAGGGGGAGAGGGTAGGAAAAATCTCTACATAACCTTTCTTGGGAGGGAAGGGGGGGGGGGGTGTCAGACCTATTCTTACGCAATATTTTCCAAGCCGATATTTTATATTATAAATCGCGTGGTCAAGAGGTTTGGCAGGGATAATATTCCATTTGCTTCTGGAAGAAGTATAAACATATTAGGATGAGCTGTTTTTCAAAGAATGAGTAGTGTAAAATATAATAAAAGAATCGCACTGTGTATGGCATATGTCTTATTTTTAATTAGAACCGCACAAGGGCGCCCATATAGGAGGGCAAGGGAGGATTGCCCCCCCCCCTTGAGATTAGAACTTCCTTGCTTTAGTACTTTTTTCTTTGCAAAAATGTAAAAACATTTCTTCTCCAGCCATTAATTAATAAGTTATTAAAAACGTCAAATTTTAATGACTCTAATCTGTCCAGAAATCGATTTCCATGGGAAAAATATCCTGCTAAACCATGGTTAAAATATCTGAGCCACCCTTACAATTTCGCATATGGGCATCATGCACAAAGAATAGCTGTCGAAAAAACGTTCGGTCTAGATTCCTTTTAGTTAATATTACTTTACACTAAAATGTTTTTAATTTTTTTTTTAATAATAACGAATTTAATAACCATTCCAGTGTTGTAAGATTCGTTATTTCATTATTTTGAAAAACGAAATGGAGTCGTACGTAAGATAGGGGGGAGGCGTTGAAAAATCTTACTCACCCTTCCATGGGGGGAGGGGGGTTAAAAATAACCAAAATCATCCTTACGTAATTAATGAATGGCCCCTAAAGACTTCCGGTAAAAGCAACCAAAAGGAACAGCAGACAGCTTAAACAGCAAAACAGAAATTAACAATAACTTGCATGATTCTTTTCAGAGAAAATCTTTAAGCTCTGAGTTCATTTTGTCTCGTTCGTTTTTGTTAATTGATATTTTGCTATTTAAGCTACCTGCTGTTCATTTTTGTTGCTTTTACCGAAAGTCTTTTCATCCAAAAGTTCATAACATTGAATTTAAAATAGGGATCCTGGAAATCCCGAAACGCGTGTGTACAATAATCTGTTTATTCGTGCTAAACAATGTTGAATATTTCCTGTTATTTTTCAGGATAAAGATATTTATTTATTTCTTATATTGCCTGATACCTGTAAATTCTTTACGGTCTGGAAGCGGACGGCGATATCTCCCCCCCCCCCAACCTAGCTGGCGATATGATCCAGAGATAAGCATTAGCAATATTATAATTTATGTATTCTTAAAAGAGTTTTTTACATTAAGGAAAATTTTTATTCCGATAGCCAGATAGCAAGACAAAAAAAGTTTTTTTGAAACATTTTGGAATTCATCCAATTTAGGGACTACAATAGTCACGAAACCTTTGGTGGATCATAACACAATATGTGCAATAATGAGACTTATACATGAAATACACCGCCAGCTCAGTCAATTCCAGCCGAGGACTGCAGTTTCGTGCTTATTAGCACTCATCAGCCCGGCATAGGACTAACTGAGCTGGAGGTGGAAAACCTCTTAAGGAAGCCAAGAGTGCCAAACAAACTGGTAGCTAATATAGAATTAGCCCTGACCAGACGAGTGACCGAAACAATGGTTCGGTTCAACTCGAATATTGCAGGCAAGGCAGGTATATTCAGTAAGTTACCGCCTTTTAATGTGGCGGTGTATTTCATGTATTTCTGCCTTAGCCCTGACTATAGGGCGGTAACTTACTGAATATACCTGCCTTGCCTGCAATATTCGAGTTGAACCGAACCATTGTTTCGGTCACTCGTCTGGTCAGTGCTAATTCTATATTAGCTACCAGTTTGTTTGGCACTCTTGGCTTCCTTAAGAGGTTTTCCACCTCCAGCTCAGTTAGTCCTATGCCGGGCTGATGAGTGCTAATAATCACGAAACTGCAGTCCTCGGCTGGAATTGACTGAGCTGGCGGTGTATTTCCTGTATTTCTGCCTTAGCCCTGGCTATAGGGCGGTAACTTACTGAATATAATGAGACTTATATTCGCATGTTCCTGTACCCAAAAATGTCCGTGGCTTCAAAAGTTACTCTAAACATGCTCATTCGCAAAGAAAATAATTATCATTATTTCATAATAATGCTTGGTACATTTTTACCCATCCTCCCCTACTGACACTCGAAACATCTCAAACTCTTTTCTCTTAATAATGAACTTTTATTTTTCTCTACTACGGTAACATATAGATTCTGTGGCCAGTTTAGAATGATCCCATGGTAAAAATCACGGTAAAAATAATTTAGCTTCTCATTGTACTTTCAGCCGATACTACACATATCACATATGCCCCCACCCCTTATGTCTCTTCCACCTGTTATTTTTTCCGTTAGTAGTAGAAAGTTCCATATATTTGTTTTCTGGGGGTCAAGAGTTCTTACGAATTGAATTTAAAAAGGAAGAAAAGATTCGAAAACTAAGAAACACGTTATATAAGTTATCCAGCTCTAAATTAGATGCCGTTTCAATAGAAAAATATCTGCTTGCGTATTTCGAGGTGGCGGGGGGAGCGAAGCCCTCCTAAAATTTTACTTTTTACCACTTTGAGGAGCACATAAGTTCTGAAGTTTACGTTTGCGGTGTTTAGTTCCCAAACTATCCCCCACCTCACCTAAATAGTTCATTCTCGTAGAGTCCGCCGTGCTCCCCCCCCCCCGAGGTGTGGACTCCTCTTTCAGTGGCATTTCTCAAATTTTTTATTTAGCAGATTGTGGCATGACATAAGACTTGGTGGAGAATTAAAATGCTTTTGACGTTTTAGTGCTTTGAAAAAGAACGAGTGCTAAAATGATCGTCCAGAAAAATCAACGAATCGAAGAAAATGCAATAAAGTCGTTATTATTACTTACGTAAGGGACATTTGCTGCTGGTACTTTCTTTTTTACGCTCACTTACCATTTTCCGTGTAAGGAATGGTGATTCATTCTTGTGCAAACTGCAGCTGTTTCAGCGATCAAGAAAGAAATTATGAGCTTCCAGCTGGAGAAGAGGCATTTAAGACTTAGAAAAAATAAAGCACAGCTTCATTTTATACTCAAAACTCGGTTTATTGAATCGTATTTCTGAAATAATTTAAAAAACTAGAGTCAGGTTAAATTAGTGCAAAAAGGCATTCCTGTATTAGTTAAAATATAGTGCACTCCTTGAAAAACGTTGAGGATTAGTACATGAAATCAACAGTTAACAAGCTAAACGCAATGCCTACATTTCCAAAGTAAAACCAAGTATTGACCAGGGTTTTATATTAATACCTTGAAGACTTAAAAATAAGTGGTAGACAACAGATCATTGATTCGATTGCATTTTTTTATTATTATTTTTTTTATTTTTGCACTTTTGTGCACTGGTCCTGTTTGAGCAGCGCAGTTTTTCATTTTTCAAAATGTTACTTGTTGCAAAATGGTACGAATTGATTTTGTGTGTCGGAATGTTAGATGTTTTGATACGAACTGCTTGATTTTTTGTTGTGGACTCCATGGTTCATTCAAACTGTTATTGAGGCGCAAGGTTGGCAGTAAGGTCTGTAATGGAAATCTGAACTAGGGTAGGTGAGGGTAAAGCCTCACGTGGAATAAAATCTCGCACCGAGTTTTTGAACTGACCTCAATCGAGTAAAAAAAGTTGATCATCAGGTGATAGTTTTGTCTTACTGAAACTAATTGTTCTCTGAAAGTTTGACCCGCTGAGTCACTCTTGAGGTACGAAAATGAGAAAAGTCAGTTTTCTACTACTTACATGTAACTTTTCTGTAACATTATTTAAGCAGTACAAACTGCGGGATTTGAGGAAAAGAATCAGCGAATTCCTTGTTGGTGCTGCTGAATTAAAGCTTTACTTTCGGGTTAAAATAATTTCTTTGGTGGTGGTGGGGAGGGGGGGGGGTTAAAAACAACATTGCGCGTTTTTCCAGAAAGTTACTAAATGGGGTAAATCACCACAGGAGTTTTGGAGTAAATCCCCGCAGCTCCAAAAGTGCGGGGATTTGCCCTACTTGACCCGAAATTGAGTTTTCACTATTTCATATTTTTTTTTTTTAGAATGTGCTTAGGGTAATTCTTTTTATTCAAAAAAAAAAAAAAAAAAAAGTTTGTTCGTATTTGCTCACAAATTTTAATTTGGGTAGGCTTATATGGATATTTTATTTTTTAATTAAATTTTACGCTCATTTCAGTTAAAACATATTTTTAATTTTTTTTTTGCAATTTACTCCAGGACGTTCAACAGAAAAATTGATTTAAGAGCAATAACAGAGGTTGAACTCAATGAAGCGCTTGGATTAATAGAAGAATGCTCATCAATTCGCATGGCAGCCGTTAAAATTGGGTTCGATGAAAGAACTATGTGGGATTGACTGAAAAAACGGGGAGGTGAGAAATTTTGACGATTTAGAGCAACTTTTACTTTACCTTTTAGAGCAAGAAAAAGATTTGATAAATTTTTGTATTGCTCTGCATCGGAGATTTTTTGGTCTTACTCTAAAATCTCTAAGATTTCTTCTTTATAAATATGGTAGGAAAACAAAATAAATAAATAAATCATCAATTTTGTGTTCAATCCGAACTTGCTGGTAGGGATTTCGCAAGTGAGTTTATAAAGAGAAACAAGTTGTCTCTGCGAGTTCTAAGCAAAACCAGCGTAGCTAGAGCCATGGGTTTCAAATAGGCTTAGCTCTCACAATACTTTGACAATTTGGAATCCGCGTTAAAAATGTAGAAGTTCAGCTCCAACCAATTATTTTACATGGACGAAACTAGTGTCCAGATAGACACCAAACAAACTTCCTCTACACGTTGCTCATAGAGGAAAAGAGGAATGTTGCCAAAACTGTACCCACTTGAGCACTACATCCCACCGTAAT
This sequence comes from Uloborus diversus, assembly GCF_026930045.1. Lineage (NCBI taxonomy): Eukaryota > Metazoa > Arthropoda > Arachnida > Araneae > Uloboridae > Uloborus > Uloborus diversus. Next base: position 59,347,679 of record NC_072734.1, on the reverse strand, counting down.
TTATTATGCAAGAAAAAGGGAGAATCGCCAATTTCTTCGAGGCGTTTCAGTAGGACGAATGGAAAAGCTATGTAAAAAGAACAGATTGTTATGGGAAAGGAGAGGAAAGGCGTGCGAAAAACAGAAAAGAGCATAATATGGAGTCAAAACAACATAAGTTAACTTTCCCAATACCAATCTCAAAAAAAAAAAAAAAAGAGAGAGAGAGAGAGAGAAAAAAAAAGAAGAAAACGGGTCAAAAAACGAATCCAAAAATAGAAAAAAAGAAAAGAGTCACAATGAGACTTTTAATTTTATTCGATAACTTAAATACAAACATGGAAATACAACTAAAAAAAATCTAAACTAATCAAGGACGTTATACAGAGTTATATCAGGTGTTTTTTTATGCAGTCATCTTTTTTCATCCATAATTATCTTGAATGGGGATTGAACTAAAATTAGGAGAGGAGCTAACCATTCTACGGTTTCAATTTGAAATAGAGAAAAATTCTTCTCTTAATTGACCACAATATTACAAAAACTATTAAATGCGGGGCTTCACCCTCACCTACCCTACGTTTCTGTTTTCGTCCAGTGGATCCAAAAAGCCCGAAAACATGTGAGGCATTCAGCGATAGAGTGGATCAAATCCATTCCGAATTCTAATCCACTTTAGCTCTGAACGTAGTAGGTTTTGGCAATGAGATGTTGCGTTCATAAATGACGCGTTCAGAGCTAAATAGTGTAAAATCGAAACAATCAGATCCACTTTAGCTCTGAATGCCTCATATATTAATCCACTATTAAGGCCGTATCCAGATTTTTTTTTAGGGAAGGGCCCGATTTTGCTTTTCGCACATTGCCCAAACACATACACATTTTCTGTCTCGTTTTTTTAATGTTTCCCGCTTCTTATTTAAATTTCTTATTTTATTTTGATTCACCTTGTCGTGAGAAGGTTAACAGGAGGGTGGCCCTTTAAGTGGGATGTAGAATATCCTTAATTTCAAGGGTCCGGAGGTCTCTCCCCTGGGAAATTTTTTGAAAAATAGATATAAAAATCTGTATTTTGAGGCCTTATATGGCTGAGACTGCAAAAATATAAAGAAAAATAGACAAACAAAACCTTTTAAAAGTTATGCACACATAAATAGTTTAGTTCACAAAAAATTATCTTGAAATATATGCTGCAAAAACGCGAGAATCGTAATTTTTGCATTTTTTACGCAGGATGTATCAAGGAGCTGAATTCGGCACATCTTGGTAATCAGACACTAGCCTAATCGGAAACTAGGGGCCCGACAGTTGGAGAGTTCCGAAATCGGAATAGTGTAAGTCTTATAAGAGGTTTGGGGGGAGGAGGGAAGTCTACTAAACTGACAGAGGGCCTGCATTGGTCCTGAACGGCACTGAACTGAATTTGGAAAGAGAGCAGGAAGTCTTAATAAGTGTCTAAATTTCAAGTATGCTTTGCAGCTAGAACTATAATTGCTTATACTGTATTTCTTCAAATTTTCACTTGTTTAGTAGTTACACAACCAATAATTAAAAAAAAAACTTTGCTATTTTCCTTTCTGAGATAAGAAAGAAAGAATAAAAAAAAACTTCTGTTTTACCTTACAAAACATTTCGGGTTTCGGGGTGGGGGGCGTCGGCCCCCCTTTCAGGATACGGCCCTGTCCACTATCTAATAGAAACATCATGGCGTATTACAGATTTTTCAAAGTAAAATGTCACTCGCTATGTTCAGAAGAAAGCTTTACTACTTCGTTTGTTTGAAGCATTTTTTGGTTTTTTAGCAAATTAAATAAATTATTACAAAGCATTTATGTGAGAAATGTGTAAAATAAGCAGATAACAAATGATCATTGATTACCGATGTGACAATGAATATGTATGGTAAGAAAACATAGGTACAAGTACTCATTCTCCAGTGAAAGTAATGAACTTGTGGATCGAAAAATCTCCAGATGACTGCTGTGACGGATCTATGATTTTTCGAGTCTTGGTAAATCCTGAAACCAGCTTCCCTTACTCCTCTTGCTTCCAGTTTTTATATCGAATTTCTACAAAAACACACACAGAAATAGGGAGAAGAACCGCTCCGGGGCAAGGATCCCCCCCCCCCTCAGGACGTATCCAGAAAGCTTTCAAGGAGGAGGCGGTTGAGTTTTTAGTTAGCCTCTCTTATTGCGTATCTGATTTGAATATGCTTACGGGGGGGGGGGGTATTCCCCCAGGATTCTTGTCGGAAACAACTAAAATGTAGAGATTTAGCCAAGGAGGTTCTCAAAAGTACTCCTTTTATTTTCTGTTGAAAGATGTACTCTGAAATTGTATTTTAGAGCTTCAATTTCATGATAATTCCAGGAGAACGCTTAAAATGCTCGGGAGGGAGTCTTCCGAACTTCGTCTCCAAACATTGCCAAATATCGTCTAAAATTACCTTTTTAAAACTTCAACTACGGAAAATTTCTGGAGAGGAGATTCGGAGCATATTCTTTTGGGCCTAAGCTAGCATTTTAGGGCTTCAATTCAGAAAAATTGCAGGTTCCCTCAAGGGAGGGCCGATCGCCTCCTAGATCTGGCACTGGACGACTGGTGTAGGAGTATTTTGAATAACCAATGTCAAACTCACCTGATTCAATTGTGCCAAACTTGATATTTTCTGGTTCTGTAATTCAGTTTTAAAGTTAAGCTGAAACTTACAAACTGATGAATGTGTTGCAAACTGACAAAACGCTCATAAGATATGGAATTGGGGAAAGTTGATTGTTTTGAAACTTCAACGAAGGACCGCTTATAAACCCCTATATCAGTTTTTTCACAGTTATAAATTATTTCGCTTTAATTCCGCATCAGAAATAACTACTGTACCAGCAAGGTGTTTGTTTTAAAAAGTATCATTACTTTGATGATGTTTGGACGTTGGAAGAGAAAGGGCTGATCCAGAAATCTGGTAGTTGGGAAACCAAAGTGAAGGATTTGCTTGTACTTCAGATAGCACGGGTGAATCAGTTTCCACAGAAGGGCAAGGATGAATCAGTTCACACAGAAGAGCAAGGGCGAATCACTTCTCACAGAAGAACAAGAACGAATCACTTCCCACAGAAGAGCAAGGGAGTATCACTTCCCCCGGATGAGCAAGGGCGTTTTTCTTCCCACAAATTATCAAGGGCGATTTCCTTCCCACAGAAGAGCAAGGGAGTATCACTTCCCCCGGATGAGCAAGGGCGTTTTTCTTCCCACAAATTAGCAAGGGCGATTTCCTCCCCACAGAAGAGCAAGGGTGAATCACTTCCCACAGAAAAGCAAGAGCAAATCACTTCCCACATACAAGTAAGAGCGAATCAGTTCCTACAGAAAAGCGAGGACAAATATGTGCCCTTGTTGAGAACAACGGTGACCAATTTGCCACTGTAGATCACACGCGAATCAGGTTTCCACCATAGAGAAAGGACAGATACAAGTGATTTCAAGCAAAAAACACTGCTGCGCCGTAGTTTCAGACCCAGGACTTGCTCTTATAGGCGACTAGTACGAGGGAGGGGGGGGAAGGCAACTACCCCTTCATTTTCAGAATTAAAAATTAACGATCTTTTGAAAAATGATTTTTTTTAATTGAATTAATTTATTTCTCGACAATAAAAACAAAAAATTCCAAATAAATGAACTTTTCTGATCTTTCTTCATAAGAATAAAACTTGAAATTGGAAGGTATATGTCTACAGTGGCTATTCGTCACAATTTTTGATACCATGTTTCACATTTTTAGAAGGTTTTAAATCAGTAATATTAAAAGTCAGTCATAAACCCGATTTTACTTAAAAAAAAAATCAGCTTCAAGGGCCCCGCCCCCTTAACCCTACATTTCTTTTGACCCCCCACTTTTTTGTTCACCAGCCACCTGTGCTTGTTCTTACTCTGCTAGAAAAATCAGACTATTAATTATTCAAAGAAAATGGTACTATACAAAAACTGAGAATACGCCAGCGCACGAACGCACCCTTTTTCGAATAATGTGAACCAGGACAAACGCAGTATTTGTGTGTTGTGTAGGTACCAGATCTGTATGATGCTTGGTAAAAAATAGAAAAAAGAACGATTATTTATAACTTTTCCCCCAAGTTCCAGATATGTCTCTTGGTCTTGACTTACTTCATTAGTATCGTAGCTTCACTCTTAGTTTCACTGTTACAAGCAGGTACATAAAGAAACGGAGATAGTTTTTTTCCGTGTATTTTTGCACCAAGTAGCAAATAGTCATGTGAGCATGCCTGAAGTGTGAGGTGAAAGAAACAGCGATCTTATAAATTATGTTTGAAAACAGGGATAACGCTGTATTTCAGGGGTGGAACGTTGATTCTGTCTTTAGTGTGATTTCCTGAAACAACATTTATGTCCTGCATTCTAGAGAAAGAGACACTACTTGCTGCTTTTAATCCAATCCTCATCTACCTGTAGTGATTCATTGCCTTTAAATCCAATCTTTACCCATACGTGATGCACTATGTTGCCTCTGAATCCAATCCTCCTCCTCAGGAGGGGCATTTATTTCTTGTTAATTTGTAATCCACTCCTCGCATTTGGCTCTTGAACATCAACCTTGCTTCCTTTGATTCAACTCCTCATCCATTCGTGGTACACTCCTTTTTGTCTTCGAATTCAATCCTACTTGATATGTAGTTCAACATCTACTACCCTTGAATCCAATTCTCGTTCATACGCAGTGTACTTCTTGTTTAAATCCTCCTCAATACGTGATTTCATACTGCAAGTGCTGTTAGAAATCTCTTTCATCGATGTTGGTAGAAGGTTACTAAAACATCGATACACTTATGCGAGGCCATTTGACTGTTTGAGTGTGACCTTCCGCCAAAATAAATGCATTCTTACAAGAGATTCATTTCACCAGTACAGAGGAGGTTATTTACTATTAGACATCAATAAAATGCACGATAATGCCCTGTCATTTATCAAAAGGTAGTTTATCAAAAGTAACAACGGCAAACCTAACCTAGGAACGTCGTAATGTTACGATTAGGATTTGCGTAGCCTTTGCACTTTTGTTAGATTAGCTTTGCCCCAACTTATAGTGAATACATTTGCTTTTATTTGGGGTTTATTTGGAAATTGTTTTTCCTTGATGTTAAGTTACGTGTGAATTTAAAGTTGCAGGAGTCTTGGATGATGTCAAATATTGTGACGAGCATTAAGGGAACTATTGAAACCTTTTCTTAAATTATGTAATAATTTGTCATGCCAGAATTTGTAAGATCAGAATACGGGTCTTCAGCTGATGACAGCTTAAGCGCATATAATTTTATAAGCCACTGAGTCCCAATTACTACTGTCAAATATTGTTAAAGTCTTCTGAAAGGGGGCGCCTCGACTGTTTTTCAATCGCTTATTACAGTGGTGCCCAACCTTTTTCAACCCGAGGGACGCATCTCATATTAAATGATACGTTTAAAATGATTGTAAAAAAATTGGAAAATATGGAAAAAGGTAGGGAAATTAGAATCTAATATTTGTTGTTTTCATTCCTTGATGATTCTTTTATTAACTGCATCTATTTTTCAGAAATTTCTGAACATTTGACGGCAAATTAGCAACTTTGTTAATAATCGTACTTTTCGATTTTTGCAACAATAAACAAAACGGCCCACACAGACCATCTTCGAGGGCCGGATGTTGTCCGTGGGTCGTAGGTTGGGCAGCACTGGCTTATTTGGTCATTGTGGTTCCAGCACCCAGAATAGGTTTTATAAAAGAAATCCTACAAATATGAAAATTAACAAAATGTGAAAAGTAAAAGATTGAAGAGGATAATTATAAAAACGGCCCTCATCTGTTGCAGTACAGTGTAGTCGTGTAGTAGCATTAGTTTTTGAGTAAAAAAGCAATTTTTTATATTTTCAACAAATTTATAAATACGAACATAAAATTAAAAAAAAAAAATATCTAAATATATCTCTCTTACGTTTTTACAAATACTGGGTAGATAGTAATCTCGTGATAAGCAAGATTTAGTCGCATTTTTTCAAAACAAGATTATTGCTCGTAACCTCCAACAGCTGTTCGAACGAAGGAAAAATACTACAAAAGTCAATGAACTCTTCTGTTGTTCTTTTGGGATTTGTTACAATTGGAAATCTTTACAATCTACATCAGGATTGCAGCGAAAAATTTTGAATGGTCCCAATATCTAAAAAAAAATTTATATCCTTTTGAACTGAATTGCGAGTAGCACGTTTCGGCACCAGATCCAGAAATAGCAGTTCTCTCATATGAAGCAACCTTGACAAAGCTCCCCCCCCCCCCCGAGGAACCCCATTGAACATTCCAGAACTCCAGAACGCAACTAAAAGTGTCGGTTAGAAAAACCCGGAAGTTTCAGATTATGTAACAGAACTTTTTTTGGAACAAAAATAGGTTTGGGGGGAAAATTTATAAAAAATAAATAAATAAATAAAACTAAATAAATAAATAAAATATAAATAAATAAATATAAATGAAAAACTAGTATGTTGTTTTCAGTATGATTTATACTTGATTATCGCACGAAAAAAACTCATACATAGTAGAAATTGCAAATTTACTTTTTTAAATATTGATATCTCAAAATCCACCTCAAATCTGTCACCCTGGACAGTTGCATGGGTGCCCCCCCCCCCAGTCAGGTCTTTCATTTGAGGGGGGAGGCAATTGACCCCCCTGGCTGTGAGAAATCAATGTATTTAAATATGAGTGGGAGTGGGTTTGGCTGTTTTTCGCAATAATTTGAAGGGCTCGGGGGCAGGAATATGATACGCCACATGAGTTTTTTCTTTTTTTTTTCGGTAGACCAATTTACCACTTTTGAAAAATTCCACAAATATCTTTTATAGATATTATAAATTCTATATTCCGCAGTACTAAAACCAGAGATGTGTTTCTGACAGTGACATAATCCATTGTCATGTTTATTTCAGTTATCAAAGCAGCAATTAGAACAAAAAACTCATTTTTTCAAAAGTGTTTCTTATTAGGTTCTTGTCCCGAGCCCTTCGTTTGCATTGAGTGTTCACCCTCTAGCACCCTGGAAGATGTTGAAATGACGGGCTTGCCCCTAGCATAGAGTTGGCCTTTGCTCGTGTTTTGAAGTGAAACTATTAATCCACATACAGAAATGATTTTTATGGTAATTAATATATTTTACAGAAACAAAAGAATCAACTTGTGAACCGCTTAGTAGCCAATGCGGTGAAACGTATTTTTTAAAATATTATTTTTATTTCTGCAAATGTTATTAGACTAATTGATATTCTTCAAATATATTAAAACGTAACAGAAATCTGAAACCTGTGCAGGAAAATCTATAAAAGCTTGCATAGTCATTGCAGTGTGACAACTGCGATGATGGAAACCGATCGAATTCGCCATGATTGAAAAAGGAATCGAGAACAACGTAGTTGTTGAATCTGGGGCGACTTATTATGTCGTTTCCGTTTCACCGGAAGTATGTCACTTTCAAATCAGCGTAGCTGTTGCTCAATCATGTCTGGCAGAAAGGAAGAAGATGGAGTTTTGGCTAATGGAATGAGAGATTGAGCTTTACAACTAATTGATCCAGCCTTGGATCTTTCGTTTATGCAAACAACCACAAATTCGTTTCGCTGAAAAACAGCAAGAAACTCAGTAATGGTTTGATTACAAAACTGTTTTTCACGAATCCTTCAAGTGACCACCATCCGTCCCGTTTTGATTGACGGCATAGTCAGGGCAGTCCCGATAGAAGGTCCCTGTGACCTCCGAAAAATTTCCTCATTCGACAAGTTTTGTACAAGTACGACATTTTGTCTGTAGATTCGGCAAAATTATCAGAATTTGTAAAAATTTGGAGTTCTACTCAGCGAAATTAACATCATTCGGTGAAATTTGGGATTCCATTCTACGAAATTTAGAGTTTCATTCGGCAAGTTGAGATTTCTTGCTCCTCCGAAAAATGTAAGCTCAAGGCGCCCCTGTCCAGCCTTGGATCTTTCGTTGATACAAATTATCACCAATTTGTTTCACCGAAAAACGGTTATATTCTTTGTAATGGCTCGATAACAAAATATTTTTCAGTGATATTTTTCATGTGTCATTGATGTGACCATACGTCCCGTTTTGACGGACTACACAGTCAAAACGTTACACAACAATTCCGTCTATTTCGTTTCCTCCCCCAAAAAAAGTATTGAATTTTAAAAATATCTCGTTTTCTAGGTCACAACTACTACAGTCAAGTGCCCAGACCTAGGACACTACCCTAACTTGGTACATTTCGCCAAATTTAGTTTCGAAGGCTGGTACATCTGTCGGTGTTTCCCAATTAAGAAATTAATGGTGTTACAAAATAATTGGATGATTATTTTTAGAGGTTATGTGAGTTAAACTTTGATGCATCAGCTTTATGGGTTAGTATAATAATTTTGAAAATTTAGAAAAAATATGCGATTTTTAAGTATGGACATAACTTTGGTTACCTACGCTAACTGAGCAGCATTATTTTGAAGTTGTTGCGCATTTCACTTCGGTTATGTATCTCTGCCTTGTTTGGGCAAATTCATTTCCACTTTGCTAATTCAATTTAACTAATTTATTCATAAATTTGAGAAATTGAAAATACGCTCCAAGCTTGGGACACTTTCCCAAGTTAAAGTACTAAGGTATAAAAAGTGTTTTTAAGCCCGCCCGATTTCGCTGAAATTTTCGCAGCTTGTTTCTTTACTCCCGAGAAAGGTTTGCAGAACAGTTGGAAAAAATTTCAATAAATATTTCTTTTTTTGTCTCAATTTTCACATAAATTCCCGAATATGAGGGTGAAAAAGTACCTGTACATTAGGGCGTATCGAAAAAATCGAAATTTCCCAGATATTTTTTAGTGGCAGTGCGGAAATGTGAACTGCCATCATTAAAATGTGTGAGAAATCTTAAATTTCTAGATTAATATCTTCTGTCGCCTCAATGGGCCGAAAGTTTCGAAAATTGGAGTAAAAATGATCAATTTCAAAAATTAATAAATAATACTAGGTATTATCTATCAGTTTGGGGTAGCGCTTAAAAGTTGCTTAATTGAAACAATTTTAAAGATAAATATATTTAAGAATATGGGTTAATATCTTCTGCCGCCTCCATCGGCATCAAATTTTGGAAATTTTGACGCATTTTGGTATTTTGCAGCATAGCTATTTACTGCTTTCATAATGCACAATCAAGGCAAACTCGCCAAAAATGTGAAATACCCCTATTTAGTAAAACAAGAAATAGCAACATCAGATAGCACAAATTGCGGATTACTGCAGACATGTATTTCGGGGTTACAGGGAACCCCCTTTTTAATGTAAAATAGTGAGAAGCTCACGGTTTTGCATTGTTCCACTTCACCTGGATTTATTTCGATGGACGGATCCTAGAGGGACTCCGATTCAATATCAGAAACCTTCGAGCGCAGTTCCAAAGAACGATTGAGGCAGTGAGAAGCAAAGGGATGTAAGTGGACATTTTTAAGTTTTGAGTGAAACACGTTTAAATATAACTAGGGAGGCTTTCATTGAATTTTTTTTTCTAAATCATGCTGTACAGCAGCACCTACCAGGGCTACTAGTACTACATCTTGCCCAAAGACAGAGGAGTGGTTCTCCTACCATTTGTACTGGTTATCTCCAAATTTTTAATTTTACCGCTTACATCCCTTTACTTCTTCTCACTGCCTCAATAGGGAAGTTGCAACCTATTAAATGTTTATATTTTGGCTATTGGATATTGTTAATTGGCCCTCAAAACTAAAAAATTCACCATCGTCGAATTTTAAAACAGCGTGATTGATTTTTAATGAATTTTTAAAAATCCACGCGCAAAAGTGCGCTCTTCTGAAACGTCACGAGCCTACGTCACAGGGCGCTAATGGGCAGCCTTCCGCCGAAGATCCCTTGTTTTCGCTAGGGACATTTTGAGCTAGCTGATATTTTTATTTTTTAGAAATTCAATAATTCTTTTGAACACACTATGGAGGCCGGATTCGTTAAAGCACAATCTAAATAATCTTCCTCAATTAACATCAATGATGATATTCGAATATTTCCGAGAGCATGAGAGGTTTAATGTTCCAGAAACGCGAGGAGTTAAATGCGAGGAGATAAGCTTTTTACGTTTCGTCTTCGAAGTCGAATATGCACGTCCTTCAGCTTCTCCTCTATCGGAAGAGCGCGTGACGTCACTTCCTATGCCATTTGACGTCACAGCGCTTGAACTTTAAAAATTAATTTAAAAAAAAACACGCTTTCGAAGCAAAATGAACTAAGAAGTGAAAAATAATCTTTGCATGATAGAAGTTGACCAATCACTTAATTTTAATGTAATACAAAAAAGCGTGGGGTGCTGTCTATTTACATTTTTGCTTGGACAACAAATGGAAGAAATTCAAGACAACTGATAAGAAGCCCCCACGCTTTTTTGTATTACATTAAAATTAAGTGATTGGTCAACTTCTATCATCCAAAGATCCTTTTTCACTTTTTAGTTCATTTTGCTTCGAAAGCGTGTTTTTTTAGTTTTTTAAACTATTATTTTATTTTTCTGTTTTTAGTCTTATGTTGGAGAATTATCAGGCAAAATTGCAATTACTTCTTTTCGTAAAAGTCTTAGTACTGCAATATTTTTTACTTTCATTAAGTTTAACAAAGTTTTATATACAGAATATGACTGGCAATGTGGAAAAACGAGTGCGAGGTAATATCTTAAAGTTAAGACAAGGGCACCTCGATGGGAAGCTACTGTGAGTCATCGATGTATGTTTGCGGAAATCATATTTATATTACTTTGAAAATTTGAGATGCATTTGAACAAAAGTTTTGTTCAAGAATGGTCTGATCAGCATTGAATTTCCAATTGATGGCTCACCTAAATTTTGGCATGAAATTAGTTAAAAACAATTATATTTCATGTTCTGATTACCTTGGAACATTGGAACAAATTTTGTCTGATGCAGAAAAATTAAAGGTTTTTGTAGATATTTTTACATAATTTTTGCGAGCATTTTTTAATGTATTTTTTTTAAATTTTCCTTTTTCACATTGTTGGATTTATGCCAAAATATTGATTAAAATTGGAGGAAACTAACAATTAAAAGAGTTAATTAATTAATTTTACTATAGAATATTGCATTGTCATCGGGTCTGAGGTCGCGTGCCAAATTTCAAAAGAATCCGATTGCAGGAAGTGGGCGAAATTTGAACTGCAAGATTCCGTTACAAGATACATACATACATACATACATACATACATACATACATACATACATACATACATACAGGTGAAGCTAGTAAAAGCGTGTTGAAAAAACTACTTATCGTATCGAAAAAAATTTTCACCTATGATGTTCATACATGTTACTCTATCATATAAAAATAAAATTGAAAAATCGAAAACTTCCCTATTGTAGAAGCACATTACTCCAGAGGAAGGTTGCCGTCAATGAACCGGTTCCATGACTGGAATTCGAAGATATTTTCCCCTCCAGAGTTTTCTCAGGCATGAAATCAGTTTTAGTGTCTTCTTTTGTATCAAAACTGTCCAATGCAGAACCCTTTAATCAATACATCATATTGTTAAACGTCCAAATAAGATTTCCTGATCCCTTATTAATGATTGACATTTACATTTTGTTTTTGCATGCTTTAAATGTTACTGAACAACAAAAGGCGAACATTTACTTGAAAGAGTGCATTTTCAAGTACAATTTCACATATTTAAAGTTTCATCATGAATCATCGCAGCAGTGACAACTATGAGAACATTCAAAATGACGCAGTTCCTATCATTGAACCGCTAAGTGTTTCTATGAATGAACCAGCTAACAAAGTGATTCATTCATGGAATCTTACAAATATTATTAAAATTTCAGCTCAATTATCTTTAATGATTGATCAATCTTTTTAAATAAGTGTGATAATGATGAAAACATGTTTTAAAAATAAGTTTCGGAAACTCCACACAGTTATTATATTTTTAACTTAAAAACTTGTGTAGTCGATTCAGTATTTGTTAAAGTAAAATTTAATAGTTTCAAGTATGTTTGTTGTTCGAGAAAAATACCAAAATAAGTAAAATAAAGCCAGTGGATAACTGAGGACATGCAACGTGCTATAGCAAAATCCTTATCGTCAAGTAAAATCTTTGTGGATCAAAATTTTTGAACTTGGATGAAACAAGACTCCCATAGTTCAAAAGAGGCCCCATGAAATTTTAGCTAAGAAAAGTAAGTCACGTGTTAGAAAATATCAAGTGGTGAGCGAGGTGTGGTAAAAACAGCTGTGTTGTGTGAGTCCTGAGGGGATTCTATGTTTTTCTTGTAACAAAAAAATATATATAAAAAAACAATTTTCCCTTTTTGAATAACTTACTACTAATATACATATAGTGTTTGTTTATCTCCTATAATGACAATTTATATTTTACGGTTTGATTTTTTTATTTAGAATGTGGTCCATCGATGGAAACTCGATGGTCCATCCGTAGCAACTGGTGCCTATGAATGGACCACATGCTAAAATATTTCATTTTAATTTTTATTCTTTATTGAATACATTTAATCTAAAAGCGAATATTTCTATTTAAAGAGAAATATACTGAGCAATTATTCCTATCGTCAATATAAAGTTTGAGTCTGAACTACTTCCTAAAAACGGTCAAAAGTGTTATGTGGTTCATTGACGGCAACCTTCCCCTATTGTATCTGAACCTGGTTCAACATACATGGGTCATGTTACACCTGAAAGTGCCTCCAGTTTTGATATATCTAATAGCTTTTACGTAACAAATGCTTTATTGGATGACTTTATCAGTCTTGTTGTTCTTGGGTGAGACGGTAAAATGAAACTTCAAAAGTCAGTCCAATGAATTTTCTGCTTACTTCCTTTCAATGAGTTGCCATTACGACATCTCTTTGAGTCTATATATGGCAAGTAAACTGGCCCTACATCTTGCACCGGAGACATTGATCGAAACCTCAAAGGATGCGAAAAGCTTCCAATTATTGCTTTTAATAGTATTGAATGCGAATTGCCAAATATTGATCCCACCACTCTGTGCAGATCAGAACTATCTATTAGACATTTGCACTGCCATTAATTCTGGCGTTTATTGTTCAGGTCTGGCTAACAGGGATTTGGGAACGTTGAATTAAGCCCGATGGCTAACAACTGCAAATCGAATTCTGAGATATACCTACATCAGACTCATCAAATGAGTTTGCTAACTTTGGTTACATTCAATAAAAAAGTCTACACACGATCATGGTTCGGAATTAAAATTTCTCATTTTATAAGAATGGAGCTCGACACCTGTGGTATGTCATCAGCTCATCCTAGTACTTGCCAAAGAAGTATTGTTACGTAATTGAACCAGTTATTTCTCTCAACGCTTACTTTGTTGTTCCAGAAAATATTCTTTTAGCAGTGCTATCTGATGAGAGATGGCTGATGACATATTAGAACTCTTACAGGTCGGTGGATTATCAAGGCAAAGGAAACTAGCACATAGGAAAACTGTGTTCGCGGGTTCATTATTCTTGATATCAACTTCGGAGCTGTAGACTATGTAGATCTCCTTGACTGGCAAGCTTGTTACGTGACATCGCCTCCACTTCTCAAAGAGATCAGTTCTCAAGAACTTCTGAAGCTCATAAAGGACGGTATGTCAACGGACTGCTGGGACTTTTCAAAATTTCCCTGACACAAAAAAACAGTTGAGCGGATCGTAAAACTAATCACTGCAACCTTTGGGAAAACAGTTGGGTCGCAGAACAAAGATAGTTTTTTAGAGCCACACTAGAATCTAGAAAATACATGTCATCTTTTGAGACCAAAAATGATTACAAGTAGTAATGCTTTTGTTACTTGTATGTTTGAAAGGTAAAATAAAATTTTTGGTTTTTTTATGATCTATATTTGTTTAAAGTTTTGCATTTTGCAAGCAATTAACAGTTACACAGCAAAGTACCAAAATGCGCAAAAATTTCCAAAATTTGATGCCGATGAGGCAACAGAAGATATTCCCCTATAATTCTGATTTTTTTTATGTTTAAAGTTGTTGAAAATAAGCAACTTTTAAGCGCTACCACAAACTGTTCGACAATGCCTAGTATTATTTATTAATTTTTTAAATTTGATCATTTTTAATCCAATTTTCGAAATTTTAGGCCCACTGAGGCGACAGAAGATATTAATCTAGAAATTTAAGATTTCTCACACATTTTAATGTTGGCAGTTCACAACTTTTCCGCACTACCGCTAAGAGCTCTGGGAAGTTTCGATTTTTTCGATACGCCCTACTGCCCATGTTAATATGTCGTTGAAAAGATTTTTCTGAGTTCTATGTAGTTAATTGCAGTTCTCTAACTTAATTGGCGGGAGTTATTCGTATTTTAATCTCGAATTTTCAAAGCTTCGCTGGATTTCAGGTACTACTTTTTTCATTAAAACTATCAATAAAAAGTGAACAAATTGTCCCACAGTTTTTCTTTTGACACCATTGGCAAGAGCGACTTTTTTTTACGTCAGATCTAACCCGACTTATGGTCAAATATTCAACACCTTCAACCTCAATTTTTAAAAAAAAGCTTATAAGTGAATTGAATGAAGTTCAAAAATCTTTTCTCCATTCAAGTTAGTATAACCGTTTCATTTTGTGTTGCCATGGCTACGCCTTTTTAATCCCTCGTTTCTTTTTTCTTCCTTGTTTTGATTTATTTTGTGTTGTAGCGATCCACAACCCTGCTATCCTCATATATATGATAGCGAATGATCGAGTAACTCTCCTGACGTCATCAACTATGAAACTTGCGCCACGGCATGATAATTTGATAGTATTTTTTTGTTAAAGTTTCACATGGAGGGAAATGCTGCACTTCGACAAGGCTGAACTGGATCTGGTCACTTAACTGTTTTACTGGTAAGACTGTCATTTTAGGAGAATGTAGAAACCAAAAAGTGGGCAACAATGAACATTATCTACTAGAGTTTAGGGTTCATTCACTGGAGTTAGGGTCAAAATTTCAACTGTCAAATAATCACCAAATAGGAAATTGCTTCGTTGTTAATTATAATAGGGAAAATGTCACAGAGAGGGGGGGGGAGGGTAAGAGAGTAGGTGTCAATGGGGAAAAAAGAATATTTTTGTTTCAGAGTGGGACTTTGTCAGTAGTGTTTCAAACTTAATATATAAGGCATCATTTTAAAGATTTTTTTTCCACCACTTTCGGCGAAACATAAACAGAAAACTCACATTTAATGGTTTTTGAAAAGTCTGGTTTGTTCTGTTTTTCTTTATTGAGCATTTCTTCAATGTATAACGTCCCACGAGTGAGGCCGTGGGGCTCAGGTGATTTGAGCATCGTGCTAGATTCTTGAACACCGTGGGTTCGATCCAACCGCGAATTTTGTAGCTTTTGAATGATCTTTTTTTCTCAAGTTGATCTTGATCCAAATTTCAGAGAATATATAATCCAAACTCACTACAGGATTCTGAATTACAGTCGTATTGTTGCATAAAAATGAGAAAAGTAAATGTTTGTTTTAGCATGATAAATTGCAGCGTCAAGAATAATATTTCATAAGAGTTTATTTTCTCTGGTGCTTCCTTAATACTTCATAAAACAACAAATGTAAAGCAACCTTTTATTTTGTTTCTCAAACGCCTTCAGCAAAACAATAAACAAGCAGATCACATTGTGACTGCCCTTCAAAAAATTATCATTAAAGAAAAATCGGACATTTGATTTACTGCTGTCAAGCGTGAATGCTTCTCATGGGTCAGCTAGTCAAGTCAAATGTTTCATACCCAGTTATTTTCAGAAAGTGTTGTCTTGAACACAAAAACCAAAGTTATCCCTCAGTTCATGCAAAAAAAAGTGAAGACTGCGAAGTAGAAATATTGATTCTTTTTCCTTTTACCCTACCACATATTGAGAATTTATAGTTTTATCCTTAAAGAATAAACATTGGATAATGCTAACATTTATTACTTGTTACGTCTCGCAATATTTTTCTTTCACTGGACAGTATTTTATAAGTATTTTTTTAATACTCATTGTGTGTGTGTGTTTTTTTTTTTTTCAGAATTTCTAAAAATGTAATGAAATAAGTGCTGAATATCATTAATTTGAATGTTGTTGCTAGTAAATGGAAGTAGTTTCACTAGTTTTTAAAAAACTACGGAGAATTTTATTAAGAGCAGGAATCTGAGAAATTGTCACGCCTAGCAATGTGAGGAGATTCATGCCATCTCAGATTTTCTCCAAAAAATTACCAATTATTACTAATCTTGTTAATAGTCCAAATCCAGAATTTTTTGTTCTGAAATTGAGTTGTTCAGTTTTTATGAGTCCCTAAAGGTCAACGCGAGGCAGCAAAAATTTAGCGGATTTTTAAGACATGGAACTTGCTATGAGCCACAATTGTTGCTGAGCGCAATTTGCTCCAAATTCTTTTTATGTATGAAGGATTGAAGGTTCAAACTTTACAAAATGAATGCTAAATTTGTGACAAGTTGTTGCTGCAAGGTCAATGAAGGTCACAAAAACTGGAATTTTTGACGCTTTTTAGCATTCTTGCGGCTCAAAAACAGATTGCACCTTTCAGTTGCCATGGCAAAAGTACTGTTGCTTGAAAGGTAAGTACATGCACTTTTAAAAAATTCATAATTAACAGAGGCAATTTTAATGTACATTTAGTTACCTTAGACCGTTATAGGGAAAATGTCACGTTTTACTGATATTCAAACTGTCGTAACTCCTTGCGCGAACAACATATTGAAATAATTTTTTTGCCCCTGTTGTGCAATATTATTGGTCTTACCAAAACAATAAATTCCATTAAGGCGAAATGCTTTAATTTTTTTTTTAAATAATAACTTTGCCTATTTTTGTCGCCATGGCCGTTTGATTCTTCATGCTATTTGCCTGAATAACTGGTATTTTAATATAATATAGTTTGCAATATAGATTGATATTTTATTGTTCTGTGACACATATAGATATTTTTGACATTCATTAAATTTCACATAAGACATCAATAACATTTAAATTTTGTATATTTAAGCGCAAAGTGATTTAGTCAACAATTTCATTGTCTGCGCCAATATGCAAATGCACTGTCCGCTTAGGGCAGTACACGTGACTGTGAGCATAAAACAGCTAAGTTTCATGAGAACGGGCTGCTTCCTACCTGATGTACCTCAACAGCATTCGGACACTCGTCCGTTACACTCATATCGCAGGACTTTTCTAAAACCAAGAAGGGTTTTAACTTATACTTTGCAATGTTATTTTAATTTACTGTACATATGTGAAGTCAATATAATATTTTAAAGTAAAATCTTTTCTAGCCTACATAAGTACAATCATAAAAACGAATAAACAGTATCGAAGGTTATGATGTTGCATCAGCAAAACATGTCTATGACGCACTTACTTATAAAAGACGTATGAAAAATGCCAAAATTTCAGTTAAAAGAAGGATGTTCCATTGAAAAAATTAAAGCACCAGCTATCTAATCATAGCATTTTATCAAATTTAAAAATAATGTTATTGTTACAAATTCTGTAAATAGTAATTTTTTGTGATTAATTTGTCATAATCTAGCTAAATTCGGCGTTTATTAAATTATCTTTCCTCTAAAATAATTGTTGAAACGTAACCTGTAAATGTTTCTTGTAATGAATATACGGCCCTCGTACATTCGGCTGAAGTAACCATCCAGCATAGTTACCAAAGTATATGTATAGCGTATAGCAATAAAATGAAAACACACACACACAAAATTAACTCCTTCAAAGTTTCAGCAAAGATACTAAAGTTGGTTGAAATTTATGATCTAATAAACTTTAATTTTAAAAGCACCAGCTTTAATACGGTGCATAATACGGTGCTCCAAAACTTGAATTTGTTTATACATATGTTTTTTTTTTTTTAAATCAAATGAGAAAAAGCTTACTGATGATCAATTAGGTGACGGAGAATTAACAACAGCAACAATAATAACAATAATAATGAACAGAAATTTAAAATTCAACTTCAAATTTCTTTCTATTAGAATTATGTTGTTTTGAAATTAATTTCTCCCTTTTTTCTTCAAGTCCTTATTCTGTTATACCCTTCGCAATTAGTTTCAATTATGCGTGCTCAGTCATTTAAGACGAGGGGCACCATGACCGGATAATTGGACAGTTCGGGCAATTAGAGTTCGGATAACTGGAACCCTACTTTGATTAAACACTAATGTAATGTATCTTCAAATTTAGAAACCTGTAATTCTGTTATGGGGGGGGGGGAGAATTAACTTCAGGGAACTCACAATTTAAAAATATCGATTTTTTAAAACCACTTTTTGTAAAGTTATTTCTGAAATTAGACATTTTTTGTAGTTTTATATAGTAAAAAATGTAATAAATATCCATGGAATGACACAACAAATGATTTAAAAAATTATAATAACGAAAATTTAAGAAGAATCGCGTTTTTGGTTTTGGACCAAAAATGGCCGCCAGGGGGGGGGGGATTTTGGAATGTCTTCACTTCCTAAAATTTTTCTTTATACAATGTCTACAAGCATGCCGAGTTTCATAATTTTATCACAATTTTCAGTTTCTTCCTCCGTAGCCCCCCGACTATGCGGCGGACGTCGAGAGACTGTCTCATCTTGCTTTTTGCGGCTGTCCTGCGGATGTTCGAGACAACCTGGCACTCAACTACTACATCGACGGGGTTCGGGATCCGGAAATCCAGAAAGCCCTACGGCTGGCGGATGTCAAAGCCCTGAATTCTGCTGTTGTGTATGCGATGAAGTTGGAGGCTGCCCAGCAAGCAACCCGCAAGGATCGCCATTCAATTCGCGGCGTGAAAACTGATGAGCCTGATCCGGTTTCGTCACGTTTTGCTGAACTTGAAAAGCAAATAAAAGAAATTGCAGGAACCCTCAAAAGGATTTCGGCTCCCAAGGACCAAAATCGACAACCACTTAAGTGATGGAAATGTGACGGCGAGGGTCACTTACGAAGAAACTGTGAAGCTCGCCAAGAAACCAGAGGGAAGAGCACCTCTCCCTTTCAGGTTCAGGAAAACTAAGCCATGGCAATCTCGCGCGGCGGAGGTCGCCAAATTGGAATGAGCCCCAACTTAAAGTTTTCCTGATTTCATCGACGAGTGGCGGCAGTAATGGACTGTTTGTTTACGCATATGTAAACGGGTTTCCCTGCGAACTGATTATTTACACTGGAGCCAATGTTACAATCATTAGAACAGATGTGGCTCGTCAATTTGGACTCAACATTCTATGAACGCCGCCCTGCGTTACCCTCCAAAACTGTGGCAGGTGACAAGATCGAGATTGAAGGTAAAGTGAACTTAGAAATTGTGTTTGAAATGCCACTTACCATCATACGGCATTCTTTGCTGCTATCACACACCCCTTCATTCTCGGATTGGAATTTTTAAAAAAGTATGATTTCAACCTCGACTTCAAGACTAATGAGCTGCACTCGATGAGAGAAGACATAGCCGTTTTCCCCGCAGAAAGTGATATAAAATCCGCTCATCAAATAATAGCCCAAACAAATTTATCGATTTCCTAAAGGTCAGAATCATTAATACCTGACTCCATTGAAGAAAGCAACAGTTTTCGATTTAGACTCATTGAATACCCCAACATAAGCAATACCCCAAAAAGAGTGCTGGTAGCATCTACGCTTGTGGACCTTTCCAAGGATGTAATTCCTGTGAGAGTCGCCAACGTCGACCCTCGACTAGAAGAGCGGCTACTGGCAGGTTGAGATACACCCTGATAACCGAGAGAAGACAGCGTTTACAACTGGACAAGGCTTATGACAGTTTAAAGTGATGCCCTTCAGCCTCTAGAATGCACCAGCTACGTTCGAGCGTCTTATGAAGACTGTGTTAAGAGGAATCTCCTACGAATCCTGTCTGGTCTATTTAGACGATATCATCATCGTGGGACGCAGCTTCGAAGAACATATGGCTAATCTTAAGAAGGTGCTGCAAAAACTTAAGGAAGTTAATCTGAAGTTAAGCCCGTCCAAATGTAATTTGTTCCGTCGGGAAGTGAACTGCTTTGGCCACATCATCTCTTCTGAGGGTGTACAAACCGATCCAGAAAAGGTATCTGCGGTCAAGAGTTGGAGTCGTCCCGAAAACATCCATCAGCTGCGAAGTTTCCTGGGGCTCTGCACGTACTACAGGAAGTTTGTGAAAGGTTTTTCCAACATTGCACGACCTTTGCATTAGCTGACGGAGAGCAAGCAAAAGTTTGAATGGTCCAAAAAATGCGAAGATGCATTTTTACGACTGAAGGAGGCTTTATCATCAACGCCTATCCTCGCCTATCCTCAGCCTGGAAAATCCTTTATCCTCGACACTGATGCGAGCCACGAGGGTATCGGAGCTGTTTTACCCAAGAAATAG
The DNA here is from genome assembly GCF_026930045.1 of Uloborus diversus. NCBI lineage: Eukaryota > Metazoa > Arthropoda > Arachnida > Araneae > Uloboridae > Uloborus > Uloborus diversus. The sequence goes on along the minus strand of NC_072734.1, from coordinate 59,327,196 downwards.
ACGGCAACGAACATGTCATCGCTTACTGGAGCAAATGCTTATCAAAGCCGGAGCGAAATTACTGCATAACCAGAAAGGAGTTACTGGCCATAGTGAAAGCTGTAGAACACTTCCATCATTACCTCTACGGACGTAGAGGGGTTTTTTTCTGCTCGGACAGATCACGCCTCGTTAACTTGGCATTTGAACTTCAAAAATCCGGAAGGCCAGATAGCCAGGTGGATACAGCGGCTCCAGGAATATGACATGGAGATCAAGCATCGAAAAGGGTTATCTCACGGTAATGCTGACGCTTTATCAAGGAGACCCTGTCCTGAGAACTGCCACTATTGTTTCCGAATCGAGAAACAGTATAGAACGACTAGCCCTACCGCCTATCTGGTGACAGTGACTTCAACATCATCAGAACCTGATCCATGGAGGAACGACCAAGTTCGAAAAGATCAACTTGAAGACCCCGACATAAAACCAATTTTGGAGTTCATGGAAAGTGACAGTCGGCGCCCTAGCTGGTAGGACGTTTCCATCTTCAGTCCTGCAACAAAAAGATACTGGGCTTTATGGAATTCACTCCATTTACGGAACGGCGTACTGTAGCGAAAATGGGAATCTGATGACGGCAAAACATCTAGGTGGCAGTTATTACTTCCCCGATCAAGGATTTCAGATGTTCTGAAAGAAATACGTAGTAGTGCGACTGGAGGACATTTTGGTGTCTTGAAAACCCTCAATAAAGTTCGGGAGCGCTTCTTCTGGAGCACGGCGAAGGATGACGTGGAGAAGTGGTGCCATTCTTGTGACAACTGTGCTGCTCGTAAAGGACCGAAGAAAAGAAGCAGAGGGAAGCTACATATGTACATCGTTGGAGCTCCTTTCGAACGAATTGAGATCGACATCCTGGGTCCTCCACCAAGAACAGCTGGTGGGAAAAAATACATTCTTGTTTCCATCGACCATTTCACCAAATGGCCCGAAGCATATCCCATTCCAGATCAAGAGGCTACCACCGTAGCAGAGACTCTAGTCCAACATCGGATCTCGAGATATGGAACACCTTTGCAGATTCATTCCGATCAAGGGAGGAATTTCATCTCTGCTGTGTTTAAGGGCTTATGTCAAATTCTCGTAATTGAGAAAACTAGGACAACACCACTACACCCACAATCGGACGGCATGGTGGAGAGATTTAACAGCACAATCCTGAATAATCTCTCACTTATGGTCTCCAGAAATCAACAGGATTGGGACAAGAAGCTACCTTTGTTACTGCTGGCCTACCGCAGTGCTGTCCACGAGACTACCGGATATGCCCCATCTCAGATGCTCTTCGGACGAGAGCTTCGGCTACCTTGTGATCTCGTCTTCGGTCGTCTTCCGGATGCGCCTTCATTGCCTGAGGAGTACATCCAGGATCTCCAGACACGGTTGGAAGACGTTGATAACTTCGCACGAGAGCGAATCAACATCGCGGCGGAAAAGATGAAGACCCGATACGACACAAGGTCTATTGGACATGAATTCAACGAAGGCAACAAGGTTTGGTTATGGAATCCCATTCGACGGAAAGATCTTCAATCAAATAGCAGTCGCATTGGGATGGACACTATAAAGTCCTTAATCGACTGAATGACGTCGTAGTGAGGATCCAAAAATCACCTAATGCAAAACCTAGGGTCGTACATTATGATCGGTTAGCCCCTTACTATGACCATAGCTCATGAGTATATACGTAAACAACCACGCTTGATAACATAAAAGCTGTAGATAATTTTTGCTTTTAATGTTTAGCAATATTTCTTGTTATTGTGTTTTCTGTGTATTATTGGTTATTATTTAATGTGTGCATTTGTGAACTTGCGAGCAAAGTTTGGCAACCTTTCTGGGGACTGTACTGCCCGGGACGTGCAGTCCTTAGGAAGGGGTCAATGTTACAAATTCTGTAAATAGTAATTATTTTTGTGATTAATTTAGCAGTTGTTACCGATCTTTCCTGTACATAGTGTAAATAAATTTCCTGTGTTTCCGTCAAGAACTGTTTCTTCATTTCAAGAAAGTGGAAGTCGCACTGGATCCGTTACAGTATGATATTCTGGAAGTATTTTGAAACTGATTCAGGAAAAGAAGTTATGCATAGGTGAATTCCAGCGGTAATGAAAGGACAATTTTACAATAAAAAAATCGATGCATTTCTGTCTGTCAGCATATCAAAATACATATTTTTCCAAAAACTGATGCATAGACTTTTATACACATCTCAGTAAATTGCTAAAAAAGCCAAAACCAAAGATTTTTCTGTTAGTAACTTTTTCTTAAAATCAAATTTTAAAAACGGTAACGGAAGGACATTTTTGCTACATGGTGTTCACGCTATCATGCTCTCCCCAAAAGTTAAACCAAACTATAAAACGGAAAATTTTATAAAAATTAGGGCACATACGGGAGTGTTCAATCAAACAATGATATCTAATGCCTAAGCCAACTGTTACAATTCTGAATTCTTTAAATACTCAATAATTTTATCATAACTCATAGAACATTTATCTTCTTTCTCAGCAAATACGAAGATCTCATTTCCACATTATTACGCATTCTCAAACAAGATACTTCTCTTTCTTCATCTTCTATATGAAGTACCTGTGCAACATTGCTCTTTGTTAATTTCTTTCCCTTCCATTCAACTAGCAAAACTTGTCCAAACGTTAATGAATCCTTTGGCATTTCTTATGATTTGGTGTTTTTGATTCAGCTGTATCTTCATTTTCAATATTATTTATTGCCTTTCAAAGTCAGTCTGTTGACTTTGAAGTGAAATCTCCTTCAATTTGTTGAAATACTTACTAAATTCAATAACATAACTTGTTATAGGATTCAAATAGTGCATATTTTGCGTATCAGGATGAAAATGGATATTTTTGGATCCTTTTTCTCCGTCTTTTTAAAAGTTGATCTATGAATTTACTGATCTCTTCGCAGTACGTTTAAAGGTTAAATCAATGCTCTCAACAGTCCTTTCCTGTGACTTAGGGCAACAGATCTGAAAGAAATTTCAATATTGTATTGTTCCATTATAAATTTCAAGTTTTTAAACATATGTTTCTGCTTTAATTGGCTTGTCATATCACAAACATGTCATACCAAAATGATTTTCACATACTTAGGAGTTTTTAAGTGTACTTTTTATGATTTTCATCACATACAATACAAGAAATACAATTACGAAACAGTTTTTAATAAATTTAAATAAAAGTTAAATTTTTAAATAAAAGCACACAAAATTTTCATACAAATATTATTTATATAGGGTCTGGTGGGGGAAGTGGTCAATGGGGCAAAGTGGTCATACGTCAAATAAATAACTATAGCTTAAAAACAAATGTTCGAATGAATGTGAAAATTTTATTTTAGGGTAGGGCAGTTAGAAACTACATTTTGAATGCACAATTTTATAACTAGCAAAATTTTATTTGGTAAAAAAATATTTTTTGTGAATATGAAAAAGTTAAAAATTGAAACACCTCTTTTAACTTCCCTGGGAAAATTTGTTTGTTAGAATTATGAACAGATTGACAGCACAGGAAGCTTCCTACGTGTCTTAAGAACTCTTCCTCATTAGCAGTAAGCTGAATCTATTTTAAATAATTTTTTAGAACAGTTTAAGTAAGATGGGGGAAAGTGGTCATAATATTAGGCTTAACGAATATTGTTCTTCTAATATCACTTAATCTTTTAATATAAGGCAGATATAAATTAAACATTTATTTCACTTAATATGCATTGTTTTTACAGTAAACGGGGTTAAATATTCGAGTATATGCGTATGCATACACATATATACTCCTGTAGGCAAGTATATAGACGTATTCACATATATGCACCGATAGATACGTATGTGGGTATCTGCAAATATTTTTTATCTATACAGATATTCATTCGACTATACACGTAATATGCTCGCTCATACGAACACTTATATACTCAGGTAGAAATGTATATACGCGTACATACTCAAGTAGACACTTTCATACAAGCATATGATATACAAGTGTACAGGGTGAGTTTAAACTCTTGAGCAAATTAATATAAGGTATTAGAGAGGAGGATAAGAAGTGAGAATCATTAGGAACATATGGTCACATTACAATGCTGACGCACTACATGCACGAAAAGCCAGAAACTGATGGATACAAAACATGTCACAAAATTTATATATTGCACAAAGACAATTTTACGCAACATTTTAGTTCTTAAGAAAGTTTTAAAGCGATTGATGAAATTCGCGGCCTGCAGTTGTAATAAATGCGTCATAATCACAAAGCACTCTCTGTTGCAATTACGAGGCACTTTGAATGATTTTCATCATTCGCTGCATTTATGTTGCGATGCGTGCATTAGAGCTACTACAGGCCGTAACGTTTAACAACTGCCCTAAATATTTCTTAAAAACTAAAATGTTGAGTAAAATCATCTTTGTGTAACAAATGTGTGACCTGCTTTGCATCCATCAGTTTTTGGCTTTGCGTGCGTGTAGTGCGTCAGTGGCCATAAAATCCTTATGCTTCTTTACTTCTTATCCTCCCCTCTCACCCCTTAGATTTTTGCTCAAGAGCTTGAATTTAATCTGTAAGCATACATGTATATTAGCGTATATACTCACGCATACATACATGTACTGGTGTATACACGTAAATGTACGTATATACAGCTATATAATCGTGTTTACACTTAAACATACGTATTTACTCTTGCTTCCATATCTATATACTGTCTTCCATATATACCACTGGATGTTACTCAGGTAATGCACGTATATACCCGAGATATAAGTGCATACACACATATGATGTTCGTTTATAAGCGTACATACTCAGTATATACACGTGACACGTCTATACTAGTGTACCCACGCATACACTCCTGTAAGTAATCACGTATACATGCTTATATACTCATGTATGCAAGTATATACTTGAGTATGCACGTCCATGCATGTATCTGATGTATACATGTATCTACTCATATATGAACGCGTTTACACATGTTTACACGACACGTATATACTCGTGTATGCTCGAATATACTTGTGCATGTACTTGTAACTATAAAAATAACCAAAATATACAAATATTTGGGTTATTTGTTACGGTTTTGCATTTATTTTAAACTATGACCACTTTACCCCATGCTATGACCACTTTCCCCCACCCCATGGGGTAAAGTGGTTATAAATACATATTGAAATGAAAGTGTTATAAAACTACTTAAATCAATATTCCCCCCCCCCTAGAATCGAATGTATCGTGTTCTTTAATAATGCAATGTAAAATAACAGCAAAACAAGTTAAAGTGTTTAAAGAATTTATTGTATTTTTTTTCCACCTAAGTTGAAAACCTACGATTTTATGACCACTTTACCCCACCAGACCCTATGCTTTAAATGTGACTACTAACTTTATATAATAGTTTGTTTTGTACTGGCATTCTAAAATTTTAGCCTGTACAAGCTTATAGTTAAATGTCCTTCCGTTACCGTATTTTTTTGTCTTTCCGTTACCATTAAAAACCATATAAACTAAATCTATATCAAAATTCTCACAATGCCTCCTTGACAAGGGAAATAATTCTGCTTTGCATAAATGAACATTAGTTTCTATACCCAATAATTTTAGGTGGACTAACTGAGATGCGGTATTTTGGTAACGGAAGGACATCAAATTGTCACCTTAGTAATGGACCAATTTCATGGTTGAAAAACAAAAAATAATTTGAAATTACTTACCAAAATGTTTTACTAGACATTCAAAAGATAAAAGTTAACCTAAATATCATATGTTGATAACAAGTTTATTGAAGTTACAGTATGTAACAAAAAATAGGGTTTTTGCACTGTAGAAACACGAAGAGAAAACTTTATTTTGCCCTTGATTTTTTGGAAGTCATCAATTTATTTGGAAAAAACAAGTTAAGATTCAAGAAACTCGTGTATTTCTGAAGAGAATGGTATATGGCAAGTGACAGAAAATTAGTTTTTAAAATTCAAGTGTCATGTCTCCTTTTTCATGAAATTCACCTATAGCAACTTGAACTTTAAATGCAGTTTTCAAATAATTCCCCCATTTGATTCAGAAAAAAAAATTCTACAGAGATCAAAGCCTACCAGAAATATATATGAATTGGCCAAAAATTCGTAAGTTTACATTTTTGTCCTGCAGACAACTTTACTTGCACATTTGAAACTATCGATGAATTATCAATTCATGTAGCAAGAGGCGAGTACAAAATTCCTAAACTTCTCTCAGGAATGGATAAAGCTAAAAATATATTTGCAAGGAAATGGAGAATATTACAAATAAAAAAAAGTATCCAATTATCAACTCTTCTGAAAGTGTAACTGCATCGAGTGAGTAGCTATGCAATATTTTCAAGTGAGGTTTCACAATATAAATGGGCACTAAAGCCAAAAAAAAAAAAAAAATAATAATAATAATAATAATGCCACTAAACCAAAAATCAAAAGGAATTTTTTCTTGAGTACTTCAACAAAGGAAAAAAAATTAAATGAATGTACAGCTCATAATGTTGAAAGAATGATGAGATATTTGACTGTTCACGGTAAGAAAAAGTTTAGCGCAGAAGAATATTTAACACAAGAACAGGTTCTGTCCTATTTTAGCAGAATGAAAGGGAAAGCTAAATATTTTGATGCTGAAATGGAAGACGATGATGAATTTTTACATTTCACAATTGAAGAAAATGAAATTGCTGAAAAGGAAAATATAAGGGACGAGATCCATCTTTTTGCAGAAGCAGAAAAGTAATTATATCTCTATTCATTTTATGACTTTGCGCCTAAATATAAAAGTTGTAAATGTTAAATGTCATGTGCAATTTTAAATGAATATCAAATGTGTCACAGAACGTTAAAATATTAATTTATATTGCAAACTATATTATAAAAGTACTGCAATTTAGGCAAATAACCACGCAACCCAAACAAAAAACCATGACGACATAAATAGGCTAAATGATTTTTTCTATCTTCTTTTTTTTTTTTTTAATTTTAAATCATTGCAATTGCTTATAGCAATTTCCATGTTTTAAAAAACAACCCAATTTTTGTTGCCGCGCGTTAACCTTTAGGGGCCCATAAAAATTGAACAACTGAACCTCAGAACAAAAAATTTTGGATTTGGGCTTTTAACAAGGTGAGTAATGACTGGTAATTTTTTGGAGAAAATCTGAGATGGCATGAATCACAAGCGTGACATTCTCTCAGATTCTTGCTCTTAATAAAATTCTCCGTAGTTTTTTAAAAACTAGTTAAGGTTTTTGTAAAAATGTTTGATAGAAACATTTAAAAAAAAAGAAAAAGAAAATTTTTACAAATTTTGTAGAACCAACGCTATCTATGGAACAACGAAAGTTTAGAAACGCATATTATAAAAGTTGATTTTTTTTTTCAAAAATAAAAGCTCGTTTTGATAAATTGTGTAAATTACTCCTGATTGAGAATTCTCTTCGTCGTATTGAAAAAGAAACCTCGACAGGAAGTGCTTTCGCCTGAAACCAAATAAAATTTTATATTTTAAAAAAATATCACGGTCATAAAACCACTGTAACACATTTCCAGTGATCCCAGCCGCTACTCAGCCACTCGTATAAGGGCGTTGCATTAAAAGAATATGGCGGCGTTCGTTTACAGACAGACGATATTGCGGCCGACGGAATACTTTCGCCATTTCTTCCAGATAGTCATTCAGTGATGCAATCTGAGGGAGTCATCGTCTGCCAAGCAAACATTTCGTGCGCGAGGAGTCAGCGATACCGCAGAATTGGAAGAGGGAGAAAAAAATAATAATAAAACGATAAAAATGAGCTGAGCAAACGACAGGAAGAAATGAATGTTTCCTCCACGAAAAGCATTCTGCAGAATCCTCAAGGTTGTTACAATGACGAAAGTTCGGATGCATTTGTTTACCTTGCACTTCCACTTTATTGCCGGGCACGTGTTGGCGATGTCGTTCGAATATTATAATTTAAATTTCATCGACTTTTTTCGACTTTGTGAGGTTTAAGCAAAGTTCCAAAGTTCTCTGTTGGTCCCACGAACCATTTTCTCTATGCATTTTGCAACTATTTTGGGGGAAGCAAAGGGCAAGACTGGCCCTCAATATCAGCTGAGGTTTGGAGGGACACGTGTTTGCAATAATGCTCTCTGAATCTAGAGTCAATGTTGCTCACAAATCTGACAACAGACAATTTTCGAAAACGTCTGCCTCTATGATAGTTGCGGCCTTAAATACAGTACATTCATTATAACTGCAGTTGTGAACTATATTTGTTCACTTTGGCTGTCACAGAACGAGATTTTGGAATAAGGTTGAACTTCGAGAGTAGATGTAACTAAACCTATTTTGTTACTTGTTTTTTTTTTTTTCAAATATTAAGTAAATTGTGTGAAAAGTAACGTCAACTGAAAGCTTTAATTAACCTCTTTAGAATTCATGAACAGTAAGTAGCGCCATAGTAATGATTCTGGGTCGGACAAATGCTCACTTTCTGCGTATGACTGTATCTGATGAGCATACTGCGTTTGCTGTATTATAAAGCGTAACAAAATAAAACTGACTGCTTTAGCAAAACAGAGAATAACCTGTGGTGTTGACCTGTTCGGTGATCTGTTGTGAGAAGATCGATTAAAGTTATAAAATGATTCTTCACAGCTCAAAATCAGTAAATCCGATCAAATTCGAAGTGAAGTGCGATCAAAATGTAGTTACAGAAGAAATATATGATAAAACTCACTTCAGATAAAAGAAAATCAATCTTTTCCCTTGATATTACCAGCACACATACTTTCAAATTGTTAATGAGCGTGATCGATCTGTAAAATTAATAATGAAACTTTGAAACCAAAAGTTTGGTTATTCGTTGAACAGCTACGTCGTATTAAATCGTACAAAATTCGTTGAAGAAGCGGAACTTTGGCTATTCAGAATGATTTGATATTACATGAATAACAATGAAGACTTAAAAAAACTAAATTGAAAGTAATCAATTTTTTCACTGATGAATGCACGGCTATGCGATAAATGGAACAGCCCTTACACAAACAGATCGTGTCTTTGAACTGCTTATACCGTATTCTATTGCTCTTCCAGGCAATATTGGTTCAGAAATCATACTGAACAATTGTTACTGACATGTTTCGTTCAGCCTATATCAACAATTTTGTTGCTCAATCGCCCTCTTCATAAAAAAATTTATGTGTCGGGCGAAGGTAGAGCTTTAGCGCAATTTGATGGCAACTGCGTGAAACTATAGAATTTTTCTTATCTACCGATACATAATTCGATCAAGACGAATTGAAATACGAGTATTTTTTTTTTTTTTGGAAGTTGCGTGAATCTTTATTAAAACATCTTACACATTAAAATATGCGTTTTAATATTTATTTCTAGATTAATTGTCATAAACTATGATTGCGTCATCAGATACAATGATTATATTCCAAAAATGATATTAGGAAACAATTCATTGATCACCATTTCAAGAATATAAAAAGAAAAAAAACCATCAAGGAGAAGAATATGCCTCCTTGTATATACACTGGGAGGGTAATACTCTTCTGTCGCAGAGTAATACTTTTCCAGACTTGTATTTAACAATTGGATTAAGTTACTTAATGATAGGTAAGATCCATGGGTGCTAGTTTTCAATACTGGGGACGGAATTTCATCTTTGAAAAATTGGCAGATGGATTTTTGTCCTTCAAAGTTTAGTTTTAAAAAAATTCAATTGACTTTCAGAAATCCGTCTGCCGAGTTTTTTAAACACGCAATTCTGTCATCAGTACTGAAAATGGTACCCATGGAGAGATCACAAAAGGAATATGTATTCGTTCATCTGCTCCAACGGTTACTTTGTGGATCTACTTAACAGGATTTACATTTTAACCATTGTTCGTTGTTTCTGTTTTAGAGTCCTTATGAACAATGCACAGACCATCGATTTCATAAATATCATTCAGCAATCTAAGTGCAAGGTGACGTTTAGTAAACGCAATTTTGAAGTCAAAGAAATCAGAAAACGTTTTTAATAAAACTATGACGTTTTTAAAACGACGGTAGGGCCGTTTCCATGGACTCTGCTTTTCACCGCATTCCGGTTATTTGCGGGGTATATGTGGGATCTTTCTACTCCTGTTTGCTTCTGGAGTGAAAGCGGTGTTTTTACCCATGATGCATTACGCGAAACAAGTTCGTCTACTAGCCGCTAAGGATGCTGGGTAAAAACCGCTTACTCTGGTACAATGGTAAACCTCTTTTTACATGGAAACGGGGAATTCTTCAATCGGATTTTTTGTGGAGTCAGAGCGGGGGTTTATCGGGTCGAAAAGTGTGTTGTGAACGCGGTCAGTTTTAACCCAGATACGTGAATGGATAATTTACGACCTCTGAGAAACGTCTATCTCATAACCTTTTAAAAACGCAGCGACAATAGCAATTAATGTTATCAATAAACGCCATTCTAATCCCAGTAACTTTTACTGCGCTTTTGTTAGTAACCGTAATCAATGAGACTCTCGTGTATTTTCAGTCGATTTTCCTGAAGTGGTTTGCCGACATTTTAAAACTCATCGACAAATACTGCCTTACGAAGTTCTTCATCAGAGCCGCAGAGAGCGAAGGCTGGTCCTTTGTCAATTATGTCGCCGGGCCCCACCCCCCACCCCTCCAAAAAAAAAGAAAAAAAAAGGGGGAAAAGGAAAAAATGGGGAAAAAGAAAAGAAAAGGGGAAAAGAAGAAAAAAAAAAAGGGGGGGGGGTAGAAAGAAAAAAAAATCAAAACTACTTACTAGGAAACAATTAACTATTTTAAGTGCCACAACAGTAAATACCAAACGAGTAAATTTACTTAATCTTTACGTTTTCTCTTATTCGGAGCACCCCTCTTTTTCTTTCATTTTTTTTCTTTCCTTCTCTTCTCTCTTTCTTTTTTCTTTCCTTCGTTTCTTCCTTTTTTTTGTCGTCAGTGTCGCCGACCCCCCCCCCCAAGGTCAGGGCCCCTAAGTTTCAGACTAAGCTGACATGGCCTCTCGTCGGGCTTGCTCTTCATCAACAATTTTCTTTCAGTATTTTACTCCCCCGGATTGCATTACATTTGCACATGACGCACGTTCAAACTTTGTAACCTTGTTTAAGTTATCACATTTTTTTTGGATGGTTTTACTCTGAAAACATATTATAGACGAAAGTTTACCTCTTTGTTTCAATGGTGCAGTTGTTATGTCGTATCTTCTTGTGTGTAAATCAACTGGTTAATTTTCAAAATCATTGGATTTCTTGACGAAATTTATTTTATTTTATTTATTTATTATTTTTTTTTAATTTTTTTTTTTTTTTGTGTCAAAGCATGGGCTCGATTTCCGATGAATTTGATCACAAAAAGCAAAGTTGGCTGATTGTTTTTGGAATGGAAGTTCAAGGCAAAGGGTTATGTGGTAGGTCGAACCAATCACAAAGCCAATAGAAATCGCTTACATCAAGCTCAGGTCGGTAAATACGCTCATCTGATTGAGCTTATTGGCAGGTAAGTAATTATTGATTGCTAAACAAAAGAAATTATAACAAAGCAGACGAAGTAAAACGTTTTATAAAAGTGAAAAAAATACTTTGTAAATGAAAATAGGACGTTGAGACATGAAAAATTGTAGAATGTTGGACATTTTACTAGACATCACTTTTTCCCCCTCAAAGAATGGTAATGAAACATTGCATCATCCGTTTTTAGCACAACATTTCTATTGCATTGTATCAAAAAAGAAAAAAAGGACAGTTATTTAATCAATGTTTCCTTAAGATAGCGCATGGAATTTTTCAGCCGCGCCATTAAGTTTAACCTGGGGTTGTGGAGGAACCTGCATGTAAAGTCCATCTAACATTTATTATCATTATTGTTATCCTCTCTTACTTTTGGGAGAGGAGGCAGTCGTGAAAACAAGTCATAATTTTTCATACTAATAAAATTTATTTTAAAGTTGTGCTTCATGGAAACAGCGAAAACGTCGTTTAACTTTTCATGACCCGATAAGACTTTAAAGATCCATTAAAAAAATAGATGGAATCTAAATTTGCAGAAGTATTCAATGAGCACAAATAAGACCCGGTTTTGAATTAAAAAACAAAATGAATAATGAATAATGAATTGAAACTTTTTCAAACAGTATGAAGTATTTCTTTATGTTTCTTTATGCGTAAAGAAACGTAAAAATTTTAGTCAAAGCTTTGTTTTCAAAATTAGTATTTAGGGGATAGAAGGTTACGGGACGAGTTAGTTCTTGAAGAAAATTTGACAAAAGTCAAGTGTCATAATTCGGATGCTTTTAATCCCTTAGCATTCAAACAAAATCACTTGCAGTGACGAAAACTTAACAGTAGTTGTAACTTCTTGATATACTGTGGCGTATAGGAGATGTTATGTTTTCCACATGCCACTGTGGGACTTATGTCTTCGAGATGTCATTCATTTCAAGTACCGTTGCCCAGTACCCTTTCAGACAAACGTTTCCGAGATGTCATTCATTTCATGTGCCGTTACAAATTCTTTGACATCTCCGAGACATAACTGGATGTCAGTGGTTTCTTCCGAAACGCTATTTACAAGCACACAAATCTTGTAAATTACTCCTTTTGATTTTGCTGAACCAAAGTTTGGTGTAAAATCAAAATTTGGTACAGTTGCATACTTAAGGAAAAAGATCCTCCGTGGGAAATTTCGTGAGGAAATTGTGAGACCAATTCTAATACATTCCCTTATGGCCTATATAACTTTGCTTCACCGGGTGTTTTGCTTGAATTTGTGTCAGACGGCCTGTATAACGTCATTAATCCAAGATGGCGGCTGCACTAGATATTGATGAAAATTTTCAGTTTTAACTCATTTTTGAGGCTTATCATGAAGTTTTTTCAACTTATCTTATATGTTTAATATTTTAATACTACAAAATTTCTAATTTAAAAACAAATTGTCAACTTAAAATAAGTTATTTATTTAGTTATTTCTGATTTTCAATACAGAATTTATGAACTTTTTTAGCAACCAATAGCAGTTTAAAAATATTTTGGAAAGCTTGTATGATAAAATCAAATTTATTATTCCAAAAAACCAGTAAAATTATTTGCATACACGTGTTTCGGAGTTATAAGAAGCATTTTATTTAATTTATTCATTTATTTTCATTGTAGAAAAAATTTACAACTTCCGCTACTTAATATCAAAAAGAATGATAAGTTTATTATTTACATTTTATGAACTGAAAAATTAATTTCATTATCTAAAATCTGAATTTAACTCAAAAACGTAGATTTAAAGTTTTTACTTAAAGTTTTTCATCCGAAGTATCATCAATATCGCTTTGTTTACCATGATGTTAACATAAGTCCTCATCACCTCCACACACACAAGTTCAGTGCATGAAATGTTTGTATTTACATGAAACAAAACACTTTCCTTTTACACAGCTGCATCGAACTAGTTTCAAGATGGATTCAGATGCACAAGGAAGTATATACACAAAACTGGAACATAGAACTTGTCTTTCTTTTCCCTCTCGAAGTCTGATGATGATAATTTCGGGTGCTGCTGGTCAGCAAGATGCCAACTCCAATATCTGATAATGCGCTCTTAAAGTGTAAGAGGACAAAGATGCTCTTGTAGGAGGCAAATTTTCATTTTGAGTCTCCTGCTTGGAAAACATGAAACAACGAAGTTCTTCAATATCAGAAATATTTTTCAATAGCACATACACAAAACAAATAAATCCTTTATTAACAATTTTATCATTTGAGCTGAATTCTTCGGATGACTCAGAGAATCAAGTGTATCTTTGTCATCTGTCTTATACTTTTTTCAAAGGAGGTTTCCTCTTCTTAGCAAGTGAGCCTGTTTTATCACTTCTTGATAAAGCATGGAGTCCTAATATTCCTCTCGTTTTATCTGGTCCTTATGCGATCATAGTGCTGGAGAGATCTATCATTCTTTGATTGCTACCTACACCGATCAAAAATTTACATGGACAGTGAAATGATTTTAACTAGAACAATGCTAGTAAAAATACATCGGTGTCAGGCGAATGTATATGAATACTGATTGCCCTTTCTCCAGAAGCATGGAGACAGTGAAGTATTATTTTAACATCTGCCTCTTCATTACTGTTTTGATGTGCAGTCACATCTCCTTTTAATGATGATTTAGCTTCATTTGTCCAGCTAACGATTAGTTTTTTTTAATGCTGCATGCCTGTATTAAGGCTTTATTCCTCCAGGTAAGCTGTCAAATTACCCTTTGTCTTTGAAGAACGTTCTTCATCTGTACATTTTTAATATTAGTAGAGTTGCTTTTTTTTAACTCACTGGGTTTTAATGTAGGGTTGACCGGGGCATGCTTACGCAGTGCCCTTTTTTCAAAAGGAATTATAACTGGAGAGCCAACAGCCATAACAGATTGATGTTGCTCCCTAAGCAAATATCCTCACAAGTTTTTGAGCTCCAATCTAGTTTCAGTCTAACATGCAGAAAGAATAATCTTTTTTGTACCAGGTCGAGTAAATTTTGAGTTGAACGTTTTGAAGCTTATTGTGAATAAATAATACTTAGTTAAGAATAAACAAATATATAAAAATTAGCAAAATTTTATCCTTTTTTGAGAATTGTATTTGTATGAACTGAAATGTTATTAAATGTTTTTGCACGTTAAAAATAATTCCAAACTTGGCGACTGGGCAAATTTACGAGTTGACGTCTGAGCACCTTAACGCATGTTCCTCCTGTGTCTTACTTCTAAACGTGCCCTGACGTTTTCTTCGCTCCGAACTATCTCAAAACGTTTTAGTATTTTCAGACTATTTAATTTTGAAAATCAACAATTAATTTTTAATTCAGTTACAAATTCGTAACATATAGCTCATAATCATGTAGTGCTGTCTTCATGCCCGTTCAACTTTTACTTTATACGCTATTCACGCTGTAATAAATTTGCCTTATTTTAACGATGGTAAGACATTATGTTCAAAACACCAACAGAACCACGTTAGGTGTCAAAATAAATATACGTAAACGTGCCCGTGTCCGGGGAAAGTTTACGCATCCGACTTAGACTCAAAAATATTTTTTTTAAACGGTTAAAAACACAAACTGAGGCAACAACTGACTATACCAATTTTGACTCCATTAACTGCTTCATCAAACCGCAATGTCGGAAATTTCTTAAGTTAAAACATAAAATTTAGAAAATTCATTGAAAAAAATCCTCGTAAACGTGCCCCGGTCTACCCTACTCATTCTTTTTTTTCCTCATCGCAAATTTTAGTGAGTTTTCAATATATGTGACAAGCACTAGGTATGTTTCATCATAATTTAAAGATTTTCCTTGATCTTATTATTAAATTCTGCTTCTAAATCATTACATGTTTTCACTTGCTCAGATTTCTTCACTGATTGTAGCTCTGCCATTCCATCAAGAACAGCAACGCTGTAAGATTTTCTGATCATTTGCTTCGTTATGTTTGAGTCTTTCATGGGGTTCGGTAAAATATCATCGATGCTACTGCCTCCTTTTTCTGAGCCACATTCTTCTCTATTCCACCAATTACTTTCATTCTCATATTCTCCTGCTCTAAAGCTTCATCTGACCATAAAGCACAAAACGGTACCGAAGATGTTTTAATGAACCAATTACCTTCCATGAATTCATTCCAAAGATTTGGGTGCTTTACTTTTGACGCTTCATATCAGTCAGGTACCATGATTTCATACCTGCATTACTTGTTAAATTCAAAGCAAAGAAACGGGGAACGAAAGCTTCCAGTGAAGAAATGCGTAATTTCTAATTTCCTGACTTAACAGACCGTATAAATAGTAACATGGTATCAACCATATGCATATATGTATAACAAAGCAAGTTTAAATATTGATCTTCCACTTGATTCTGTATTCTCAAAATCTTCCATTTTTTCATGTATTTTAGAATCTAGTAATATCTGTAGTATTATATTTGAGTGAAGTCCTTTTGTTTCACCAACATACTTCTTTTCTTGAAAGCAATTGATTAATTTTTGCACTTTATCATCGCATTGAAATTCAATTTTTTCATTGTGGGTTTAAAAGGCATCAAGATATTATTTAAATAGTGCCCTTAATGTAGAATGTGCTTCTACTGTCGCGATCAAGGTTAGCCTTGAACTTTTATTTTTTGAACTTTTCCTTTCGCTCACCGCTTTTCTGATTTGAAGTGAACTGATTGAGATAAAAAATAAATAGAATCGTTAGAACAACGAAAATGATTTTTTTAATACAGTCCGATTTGCAAAGCTTGTTCTTTGAATTTGTAAATATTGTTAATATATTGAATTTTTTTTTTCGTTTGATAGTACTGTGATTTTTTTAGTCAATTTTAGTAACTCTCCATGAAGTCAAAAGATGCAAACGCCCAGAAAGAATCGGAAAATGGTAAGATTTTTACCTTGAAATTTAAACTCAAGATACCGATTATTACATTTTTTGGCGCCCCCGGGTGGGCGTTTGCAATTATATTGAATTAAGTTAAGGAAACTAATAATATTTGATAAAGATAGCTTTTTTTTTTCTTAATATAAATGATGGAGAGTTTGAAGAAATTACGCACTCCATTACGAAGTGGTTTTTCGAGAATCGCTAACCAACTGGAAGAATACTTAAAAGCTACAGACTGTAGTCAAGATGAAATAGAAGTCTTAATTAACCAGTTGAGTGAGAAATGGTGTGCACTTGATATGAAAGAAAAAGAAATTCATGAAATATTAGCTAATGATTCTGATTGTGCTCAAGAGGATTTTGATGTTGAATATAACGTATATGAGTCGTACAAAGAAAAATTCATACGACTTAGAACGAAAGCTGAAAAAATGCTGCGCAGTACTAATAATGAAATTTCAACTGTTGTGACTGAAACGGAGTTAAATAAACGCCGATTTAAGTTACCGCGAGTGGAGTTGAAAAAATTTAATGGGGATATTAAGGAGTGGCTCGGTTTTTGGGGTCAATTCAGAAAAATTCATGAAGACATAAATATAGCACCTGAAGATAAATTTATTTATTTAACTCAAGCTACTGTAGAAGGCTCCCGTGCCAGGGAACTCGTTGATTCGTTTCCCCCATCTGCGGAAAATTACGAACAAGCAATTGAATGTTTAACTGCCAGATTTGGTAGGGAAGACTTGCTCATTGAAGTTTATATAAGAGAATTATTGAGTCTAGTGCTGACAAATTCAATGGGTCAAAAGAAGATGCACCTGGCCAAGTTATATGATAAAATAGAATCACATATCCGAGCATTAAATTCCCTGGGTGTTACTTCCGATAAATACGCTTCGATTTTGTATCCATTAGTTGAAAGTTGTTTACCAGAAGATATTATTAGAATATGGGAAAGAAGCATGACTTTAAAAAATGAAAATACTAAAGAATTAAATAAATTGACCTCTCTAATGAATTTTTTGAAAACAGAGGTTGAAGGGGAAGAAAGAATTTCCTTAGCGAAAGAAAGTTTCAGCTTCGATTCGAGGCGAATGAAGAAACATTCCTCACCACCTCGCTCGAGTAGAGGGGAAGAAGAGAAGATTCCAACTGCAGTCGGACTTTTTGGTTCCACAAATTCAAACACGTGTGTATTTTGTGAGAAGAAAAATCATGAATCATCTGCTTGCCGATATGTGCTGAAAATGAATTTAGATGATAGAAAGAAGATATTAATGAAAAAGGGCTGTTGTTTTTGCTGCCTTAAAGTGGGTCATAGAACTCGAACGTGTAAAGTAAGAATTAATTGTGAGCGATGTAATGGAAAACATGCAACTATAATGTGCAACGAAAATAAACACCAAGAGCGCGATAAATTGAAGACAGACGTGCTGAAAGAGAATGACGGTCAAAAAGCTATGAATGACACAGTGCTAAGTAACCGCACTTGTAGTCCGAACATTCTGTTGCAGACCTTGTACGTCAGATTACGAGGCAACAAGGAAGGAAAAATCGTGAGATGTCTTATTGATTCTGGCTCCCAACGGTCATATCTGAGCAAACGAGTCGCTGAAGAAATGCAATATGATCGTCTTAAAGAAGAGAAAGTTATACATAATTTGTTTGGTGGTAAAGAACACATAGAAAAACATTACCGACACAGAGTATTAATCAGCAGTATTAACAAAGAATATCACTGCAATTTTGAGGTACTTGACCAAGAAAAAATATGTTCTAAAATACCAACTTCGAAGTTAGATCCATGTGCGCAAGAATTGAACAAAAGAAATATAATTTTGACAGATCAATTGATTCCAAAAGAAACAGAATCTGAAGACATAGATTTATTAATTGGAGCTGATGTAGCAGGTAAGCTTCTCACTGGAAAAGTCATAGTTCTGCCATGTGGACTCGTAGCGGTCGGAACACATCTTGGATGGACCTTGATGGGGAAAATGCCATTTGACGATCATGATGACAATTCTACAATGGTGGTAACGAATTTATTTATGAAAGATTTTACCATTACAGAAATGTGGAACCTTGATGTGATAGGCATTACTGATCCGATCCTTAAAAAAGGCAAGGAAGAAAAGGATTTGCAAATGAAAATGCAATTTCAGAATTCTGTTTTTATAAATAATGAAGGACGGTATGAAGTGGCATTACCGTGGGCCGAAGATCGTCTACCATTACCAACAAATAAAGAATTAGCGCTTAAACGCCTGGAGACAACAACACGGAAACTTTGCTCTCAAAATTTAATTAATCGATATGATGAAGTTTTAAAAAATTGGGAAGATTCAGGCATAATCGAGGAAGTGAAACAAAGCGAAAATATTGATAGCGGACACTACTTGCCCCACAGACCAGTGATTAAAGAAAGCAGTTCTACTCCCGTACGGCCTGTGTTTGATGCGTCTGCAAGAACTAAGTTTTCGCCGTCACTGAATCAATGTTTAGAAGCTGGACCCAATTTAATTGAATTAATCCCATCACTTTTGCTAAGATTCAGAGAGAATAAATACGGTGTCGTTGCAGACATAGAAAAAGCTTTTTTACAGATTAGCATTAGGCCACCAGATAGAGAATATCTTAAATTTTTCTGGTGGAAGAACATAGATACAAAGGAACTGAAAATATTTCAGCACACCAAAGTTGTGTTCGGAGTAAATAGTAGTTCATTTTTATTGGGTTCAGTTTTAGATTATCATTTTCAAAATTGCATGAAAAATACAGAACACGATCAGAAAGTTGTAGAAAAACTGAAACATAGTTTTTACGTAGATAACGTTTTATCCAGCCTTGAAAGTGAAGCTGAACTTCAAAATTTCATTGAAGAATCTCGTAACATTATGGCACAAGCAAAATTTAACCTAAGATGTTGGCAATATTCGAACGATAAAAACCCTGAAGTCGAAACAAATCTTTTAGGACTGATTTGGAACCGAAAAACGGATACAATTAAATTGAGTTTGACTTGGATAGAAGACCAACATTTTGACAAAATCACTAAACGAGTAATTCTAGCTGTTACACACAAAGTGTTTGATCCAGTGGGTTTTGTGAGTCCAGTTCTCCTTCTACCTAAGCTGATGTTGCAAGACTTATGGAAATCTGGAATATCCTGGGATGCAGAAGTAGACGAAAGCATGAAAGAAAAATTTCTTCATTGGTTTGAAGACCTCTGTCTGCTAAAAGAAGTCTCAATTCCACGATGGGTGCAGTGCCATGAAAAGAATAAGAAGTCTTGTAGCATCCACACGTTTTGTGATGCCAGCGGGCGTGCCTATGCTGCTACGGTATTTTTAAGAATCCAGACGGACACAGAGGTTGAGGTTCACTTATTAGCTTCGAAATCCAGAGTGGCTCCTGCCAAGCAGATAACTATACCTCGTCTTGAATTGATTGCTGCCACTGTTGGAGCAAGACTATGCACATCAGTTTTAGAAAGTTTGCAATGGCAGAATGTTGAACTTACATTTTGGACAGACTCGACTGTTGTCTTGTCTTGGATACAAAAAGAAGAAATATGGACAGTTTTCGTGGCTAACAGAGTACGTGAAATCAGGAAGTTAACAAAGCCAAATTCATGGAAATTTGTGAAAGGAGTAGAGAATCCAGCCGACCTTCCTTCCAGGGGCTGCTCAGCTAAACAACTGCTGGCGATGAGATGGTGGGAGGGCCCGCTTTGGTTAAAGAAGAATGAAGACGAATGGCCACAATTTGATTTGGTTTTCAATGATGAAGAAATTTCTCGAGAAAAGCGAAGGAGTACTGCGATAAATACCCAAGTCAATGTGGAAAGCGAAGATATGTTTCACAGATACTCAAATTATCCGAGACTCATTAGAATCATTGGATGGATTTATAGGTTCTACTTGAATTCGAAGTCTAAAAATTCTAAACAAAAAGGAAATCTAAGTGTACAGGAGATAAAAAATGCGGAAAAAAGTTTACTTAGGATGGTACAACGAGAATCATTTCCAGAAGGAACCAATGAACAAAGAATTAGACAACTTAATCCCGTGCTTGATAAAAGTGGTCTCCTAAGAGTAGAAACGAGAATTTTTAGAAGAAAAGATAAAAAGAATTTTCGATTGCCAGTAATTTTGCCATCGCAACACCGAATCGTGAACATGCTCATAGAAAGTAAACATCAAGAACTTAGGCATGCTGGAGTTCAGGCGTTGATGAATCATCTCAGAGAGAACTATTGGATTCTCCAGAACCGGAAAACGGTTAGAAAAGCTATCTCGACATGTGTACGATGCAAACGATTCACTGTGACCCATTCAGAACCGAAATGCCCTCCTTTACCTGAGGACAGAGTTAGAGATGCAACAATATTCGAAATCACAGGCACAGATCTTGCTGGACCGTTATACTTGAGAGGCGGAACGAAAGCCTGGATAGTTCTCTACACTTGTGCTGTGTATCGTGCGGTGCATATAGAACTGATAACCTCTTTAACAGCAGAAGCCTTTTCCCAAGCGTTAAGAAGATTTATTGCTAGACGAGGAAGGCCAGAAATTTTATATTCCGATAATGGAGGCAACTTCGTTAAAGCTCACAATGAATTAAGCAAACTAGATTGGGGAAAGATAGAATCACAGTCGTCGCTGAAGAAAATAACCTGGAGGTTCATACCACCTTCAGCCCCTTGGTGGGGCGGATGGTGGGAGCGGTTGATAGGTACGATAAAGCAAATTCTGCGTCGAGTTTTAGGTCAAGCTTCGCTGACTTACGAAGAGCTGAACACAGTAATGTGTGATATCGAAAGCCTGATAAACTCGAGACCTTTAACGTACTTGTCAGAAGATGTAAATGATTTGGTTGCACTGTCTCCTTCCATGTTCCTCCAAGAAACCAGAGAATGCGGCGTACCTGATATCGATATAGTAGATGTCACCTACTTGCGAAAAAGATATTCATATCTACAACGAGTACGTGCAGACCTACGAAAGAGATTTCGGCAAGAATACCTTGGACAACTGAAACATGCAAGAAAATGTCCAAAGGAAGCTAAGCCTCCTTCTGTAGGCGAAATTGTTCTCATAGGATCAGACAATCTAAAACGGTTGCAATGGCCACTTGGACGAATTCTTGAAGTCCTACCAGGCAAGGATGGCATTGCCAGAGTTGTCCGCATAAAAACTAAGTCCGGAATTGTCACACGTCCTGTGCAACGTGTGTACAGTTTAGAAATAACAGAAAACGATGAAGGTACCCTTTTGAGAGATAAAGCCACTACTCGGAAGAACCAGGAACCAGTGGTAACGCGAAGTGGACGAATAGTAAAAGAACCCAAGAGACTAGGCTTCACAGCAGATTGAGTTCTTCATTGGTGAAGAGCTCAAGGTGGGAGGATGTCGCGATCAAGGTTAGCCTTGAACTTTTATTTTTTGAACTTTTCCTTTCGCTCACCGCTTTTCTGATTTGAAGTGAACTGATTGAGATAAAAAATAAATAGAATCGTTAGAACAACGAAAATGATTTTTTTAATACAGTCCGATTTGCAAAGCTTGTTCTTTGAATTTGTAAATATTGTTAATATATTGAATTTTTTTTTTCGTTTGATAGTACTGTGATTTTTTTAGTCAATTTTAGTAACTCTCCATGAAGTCAAAAGATGCAAACGCCCAGAAAGAATCGGAAAATGGTAAGATTTTTACCTTGAAATTTAAACTCAAGATACCGATTATTACATCTACAACCCGTTTAACGCATTGTCTTGCAAGGATTTTTGACACTACAGTTTCACTGTATAACTCAGTCAAATTGGAGTAGTAAAGACCTGTACCGTCTAAATATAACTTAATTGCTTGCAGTATAGCCATACTCGTGTGTAATTTCACCAGGTTTAATAATCCAATTATGGGACAAGTTTTTGTTTGCCATAGTAAGTTTTAAAAATGTTTCGTAATATCCATGGTGACTACTGTTAATGAATTTTCCCTTAAAATGTATTTAATTACATCTTCCAGTTTCTGCATGAACGTAAGCTGTGTTGATGAAATGAAACACGCGTTCTAAAAGATGCAAGAAAAGCTCCTAAGTAAGAAGTAATTATACAGGTTATTAGAAATTCTGTTAAACGATTTTACTGTCGAACCTCGTTAAAACGAACTCAAAGGGACCATAAAAGTGAATTTGTCTCAACAGTAGCTCGTTTTATCCGATAAACGAAGTTTTTAGTGTGAATACAAAAGGATGGGGATCGCACATGTAAATCGATTTGGCAGTAATTCGTTATGAGCGAATTAACGAGGTTCTACTCTCCTAATGTTTAATGATTTAAGACTGAACATTCAAAGTGTTTTTAACTGCGAAAACTCTCCCGAGGTACTGCTAAACAGGCTAATTCTTAACGCCAAAAGGAAACAAGCTGATGCATCACATGCTTTTACTCCAATTTAATGTCATTTCCCATTACTGGCAATTTTAATGTGATCTAAATCACCAACAAACGGCCAAATTGAAACAAATTTTAAAAAAAATCGCCAAATATGTCACCAAGTTTCCGACAAAACTTGGCGACCAAAAGACTGGCGATATGTTGCAAGTGTCCGCTAAATTATAACACCACTTGAGTATACATCGAAATTAACAATGATTTCCCCCCAAAAAGGGGCAAAAGACCCCTTTAGAGACACCCGAATGCAACCAAAAGGGGGAGATGCACAACTAGATCTCACTAGGAGTCTACGTATTAAATTTCAACTTTCTAAGACATACCGTTCTTGAGTTATGGTACATACGTACGCACATCCGCACATACATACATACGTACATACGGACGTCACGCGAAAAGTCGTTGTAATTAACTCGGGGAATGCCAAAATGGATATTTCGAGTGTTTATACGTTCTTAGGCACTTATCCGCGTGTGGTCGGGTTGAAAAAAAAAAAACTCAACATTAATTCGGGGGTGAGCAAAATGGAAATTAAGGCCGAATTTTGAGTGATTTTTTTTTCGCGAATACAGTACTTCCTTTTCTCTAAAAGGAAGTAAAAAGAAGATCTATCAGATTTTTTTTAATGAGTTAATGCACAAACAAATTAAGTGTTTTGCTTTTAACTTAAAAAAAGAGAAGTAATACACTATTAATCAAGTAAATTCACCAGAAAGTTATCACAAAATACATAAAAAATTGATATGAGTCATAATTGCAAAAACTCAACAAAGCCGCCATCTTAGATTGATGACGTCCTTACATGCCGTCTGACACAAATTCAAGCAAAACACCCATTGAGGCTTAGTTACACAGACCATAAGGAATACATTAGAATTGGTCTCACAATATCCTCACAAAATTTCCCACGGATATTAGCATGCCCCCCTACTAATTTACCAGATTGCGGTTTTTTTGTGACAACATATACTTATGAATGATATTTTCTAATTTTGTCTTTAGTTGTGACAAACTTAATTTCCCTTTTTTATATACACCACGACAGGTTTATGCAGATCAATAATTCAGCATTTGTCACTGAATACTCTTGACTACATAATTTAACTGCGGTATAGTGAGTTCAGCTAATTCTCAGAAGAACAGAAAAGAAACCGTGTCAAAATGATCTAAAATGACGTCATCGTTGATGACAAAAGCAGGCCATCTAGGCTTTTATGGTTGAATCAGATATCAGAGCTTTAGCAGCTCTTGAAGTGGTTGCAATGAAACTCTCAATTGTGGAAGATCAAAGAAGATAATAACTATCAGAAATGAGAGTTATTCTTTGAAATACTATTTGCCAAGTGGTTTCTTTCAATGAAGATAAATCAAGATTCCGAGATGGCACAGTTTTTGAAAATATACCTTTCTAATATGTTTTTGGAACGCACACATGCAGAGTTGCCTCCACCCCCATGAGCAACCCCCCTAATATGGCCCTTAAATATGGCAAACGCCATAAATATGGCAAAGAAACCCCAAGAGAAAAATACCCCTCAAAGCAAGCATCCACCCCCTAAAAATTTCAATGGTGCAGTCTGTGCCATGACCCCTCCCCCCCTCCTAATGGGCACCTCTGCATACATGTACATTATAGCTCATAAGTGTGGAAGAATTAAGGAAAAAAGGAAAAATGTCGGAACATTTTAAAAAAATTTCACCAAAGTTGAAATTAAAACAAAGAAGGAAAGTTCTTTCGAAACGTATGGCGGTGACTTTGATAGAGCTATGATCAACGTTTACTTCTGTTTCCGGTAATAGAAAAGGGGTAATTGGCACTGTGTGGAGTATGATTACTTTCGTAGTAGATTTTCATAAGTATTCTAATTCCAATCTGCTCTAATAACACTTTCTTTTTCAATGAAGTCCCGAAAAAGAGGTAAAAATTGTCACGGCCACAGCTCAACTAACTAGAGCCTAAACATCAAGAATGGGAATTTTTTCTTGTCGTAGAAGAAAATTCATCAGTCCCAACTCCTTTCTTTAAATCGCCGCTATTTTTCTTATTTTTTTTTTGCAAACCGCAATAAGATAACTAAACAACATATCAGCTTTTAAATTGCTACTAAAGCATAAAGTTATCACTTTAAATAACGATTAATATGTAACTAATTAAGGGCATTAACATTTGTTGATAGCAAGGTTAGGGAAGTGATGATTGGATAACAAATGATACCAATATTTTCAGTTGCCACTTCTTTTTGTTTAGTCATAACGTGGCGAGTGGTAACCACTCATCTTGATCTGTACCGTGAGGGTCAACAATTATCATGTAAATTCCCAGAAAACGCTTGCAATGTTTTTATTAACTGATTGTGTGTACTTTTTCTAAGAACATGTCAGTGACAACATCATAACAGCCAATCAAACAAAATAAATTTAAGTGACTAAAAGAATATCTCGTTTCCAAAATAAATAAATAAATAAATAAAACAGTTTTAGAGTAAATAGAATCTCGGAAGAGAGGTTCCCCCCCCCCCTCCCCCAACTTTTCCCGCATAGTCATAATGAACCGTTGGAAGTTTCCTAAAATATTTTTGTGAAATTCATGGCCAATCATACCAATCACAATCACATGGTATTCTCACTAAGTTTCAGTATAAAAATTAATTGCTACTTCTTCTTAAACTGTTTTGTCCAGTAACGCAGCGTTTTCTTTTCATCGGTTTCTTTCGAAATTTCAGGAGAATCAGTAGATTAGGTTATTTGTATATTGTTAGTAAAGCCCATATTGTCAAGTTTTCTGTATGGCAGGTGAAGTTAAGTTGAAAATATGTGTTATAAGAGAAAAAATCTACATTTTTGAAAGAAATTCTCGTACAATGTAGTCACGAATGTCCCAACTCTTTTTTACGAGAATGCACAGAATAATGCGGATTCGAAGCAAACTTTTTCTGTTATTTAGTTTTTATCCAGTTTTTTACGATGCAGGATAATCAAAAAGTTACTTTTTTTCTGCTTTTTGTTGTTGGTCCCTTAACTGCACGCATGATTGCTTTTGCTGTAATGTGACAAACCACTGATTGTAACGAAGTTTCCGCAATTAACAAGGGAGTGGTTAAAATCTCTGTTTCATTACTCTTGTAAAGATTTTTTTTTTTTTTTTTTTTGCAGCCACTGTTAAGAATAAAATTAAAATATAAGAAGGGGAAAATGCTCAAAAGAAAATTTTAAATGGAAAGATTAACGCAGTCATCAAAAGTAGCGAGTACGAGAATGAGCTCTTTTGGAGTAAATTAATTTTTATTGACACCGTTTGGGGGAAAGAAATTCTCTGAAATTCTGTTCGCGAAAAAGAAATCTTTTGATCAGGTGAAATTAAAACCTTTCGTCTTAAAAAGGAGCGGCGGGGAAATTAGTTTCTAAGGAAATATTTTGACTTTATATCTCTTTCACTGCCAATAATACGATTGGTTATAAAAAAGAGAAACATTGAAAATGATTCCGAAGTGGATTATGAAGAGAAATATTTTGAAAAGTAATTTGAGACAAACGATGATGACGCACTTCAGTTCCAGAAAAGGATCGATTACACTTTCCTGGGAACATTTTACGAAAAGCAGCGATAACTTTTCAGAATACATAGCAGGAATTGACATGCTCCATGCTCAACTTCTTTTATGCTGATATCCGGAAAAATCAACATCATGTTTCATGATATAATATTCAGTGCTAATTATTGGGTGGTTGACGAGCAGTAATGTTGCCAAAATGGCGAAAGAGTTACTCTTTCTTTTCCGCCCTTCATGTTGAAACATTCGTACATCTTCTTGTTGGAGCTTTCATCCTCGAGTTGGAAATTTGCCAGAAATAATATCAGGAGCGATAAAGGACGATGCAAAGAGTTCAAATCAATGGATCGGGAAAACAACTCGGTTGCTATCGATTTCAGTTTATTGATAAAGCAATGTTTAGGTAAACCTTGTGCGTTCCAAAGAGTGAACCTTTTAGTATTGTTGGCAAAGATAATTACAGATTTCGTCAATGGCAGAAATGGATGGTTACGCAAGCAGGAATTATGCTACACACAAAAGAAAAGTTTATTTTTAGAAAGTTAAATCTTCAAAAAATGTATGAGAAAGGTTCCTTTTCCTATTGCAGTAAAGTGCCTATACTTGGGACAGTTTTGAACTTTTACCTTTAGTAGCATATTGATCATATGTTTTTCTTTCGAACAAAGTAGTCAATTTTTAGGGTGTGCCTTTGTACTTCACCTCAAGACACGGTATAGATGGGTAGATATGTCCCTTTGAAAAAAAACGAGCTGATGTGTGCATCACATGACTTCCTTTTACTCCAATTTAATGTCATTTCCCCATTATTCGCTATTTTAATGTGATTCAATATTTATTCTCTAAATATCACCAACAATGGCCAAATTGAAACCAAAAAAAAAAAACTCCGCCAAATTTGTCGCCAAGTTGGCGACAAAACTTGGCGACCAAAAGACTGGCGATATATCGCCAAGTGTCCGACAAATTATAACGCCACTTGAGTTTACATCGAAATTAACAATGATTTCCCCCCAAAAAGGTGCAAAAGACCCCCTTAGGAACATCCGAAAGCAACCAAAAGGGGGAGGTGCACAACTAGACCCCACTACGAGTCTATGTACCAAATTTCAACTTTCTAGGGACATACCATTTTTGAGTTATGCGAGATACATACGCACATACGCACATACGCACATACACACATACGCACATACATACAGACGTCACGAGAAAAGTCGTTTGTAATTACCTCGGTGATGGTCAAAATGGATATTTCGCGTGTCTATACATTCTTAGGCCCTTTTCCGCATGTGGTCGAATCGAAAAAAAAAACTCAACATTCATTTGGGGGTGAGCAAAATGGAAATTAAGGGCGATTTTTGAGTGAAAATTTTTTCGCGAATACAATACTTCCTTTTTTGTAAAAGGAAGTAAAAAGTTCATTTTCCCATTTTAGGGACCCCCTCCCTAACTTGGGACACTTATTATTTTTATCTTTCATTCATGTAGTTAGCTGTAGATAATAGTTTGGGACACCAACTGTCATTTTGAAGTTTATTTTACAACCTAATAAGGAAAATATATCATTAGATAGAAATAATATAATCTTGTGAACTTTCAATGATTTCAGATTCCCTGGAAACATTGAATGTCTCCCCAGCCTTCTTAATTCTTTTCAATGTAATATTTCTGCTTTTCCCTCTATACTTGGCAGCAGAAAAGCAATTGGTGAACCCAAATTATAATTAACGCAGCTTTTGTTTTAGCTCTCCATTTTCCTTATTTCACATTTTTTCACATTCATTTTCAAGCTTTCATAATACGTGAAATTCACTACGAATAAATTATCCTCATCTTTGAGACTCATTTTCATTAGTAGAACTAATATACAGTGGCTACCAAAAGTCTTCATACACCTACGACTTTCAATGACACAGGTTAGAATTAATTTTTCGGAATAAGTATTTAATAATAAGATCTATGATTAATTTTTAGTAAAACTATATGAAAAATTTTAATGTTTTTGTTCACATTAAAAAATGTCTACATATTATTGAATAAACTATCTTTTTTATTAAGTTATTATTTAATAGAATATCGTTCAACATCCACAACAGCTTTTGAACGTCTGCGAAAAGATTTCAACTTTCTTTTTTCTTTCCTTTTTTTGTGTGTGTAATTTCTGAGTAAGTGTTCAACCACACTTCGAGTCATACTGTTTCTAGCTCTATATTCGTGTCAATGTCAAAACCGTATTTTCGTAATCTAGCCCCGAGATATCTCTAAATATGTTACATTAGGTTCGAATCTGGGAATTGTAGAGATATTTCCTAAATTTTAGGACAATTTTCGGGGCACCAGAAGCAAACGTTGAAAACCATGTGCTTCTTATCGTTTTCTTAATAAAAAAACAAAGTTGTTTCCGATAACCAAATTTTTGGCTCAGTATAAAATTGTTTTCAAAAATATTTAAATAAACATCATGATTCATTATTTCATCAAAAAATTTCAAACTATAAAGTCCTGATGCTGTTATGCACGCTCACACAAGAACACCTTCACCGTCCTGATTAACTAATCCAACTAATTTCTTAAGATAAGGTTCCCCACTTTTTCTTCTATTTACAATTACACAAAAATTTAACCAAAATTGATGAATTTATTTTCATCTGTAAGTAAGACGTTATTCCAAATCGTTTTGAGCTTATTTATCATTGATTTTGCGACGAGAATATTTCTGCGGGAAGAGGTCCCATTTAATCCAGCTATTCAGAGAATTTCGCGAACAATTTTAGTTGAAAAGTAAAAGTAACATTTTTCATTAAATTCTGCAGAAACTTTTACAGCACTCAAATGTGTATTTTTCATAAATTTTTTAACTGTAAGTCTCCAATCACGTTTTGTTAACTTTGCCAGTTGACCTTTTCTGACCTTGTTTTCGGTCCGATTATTTTCTTAAAGCATTTTATCAAGCACTTTACTTTAGAATGGAATATATTAGCTAATTTAGAGACATTTCAAACCAATTGATCGCTACTGTGAGGAAAAAATTGAATTTTTGAATGGTGTTTGTTGTTTTTTTACGAACACCAGTCATTTTAAAGTAAAGAGCAAAACAGTAGAGAATAAATAAATTAAAAAAAAAAAATCCAAATGACTTTTAAGAATCAACACAATGCAAAAATAATACAAATACGACACATGATCATTTTCATCATGAATTCATTTGAAAATGTTTGAGTGTACGAAGACTTTTGCGACGTATTATTTCTCTGTCTCTTCATTTCTTTTTGACCCATTTCAGAAAAAAGATCCATCAATATTTTGAAAAAACTACTAGGTTTTATTTAGAATGACATAGGAATGATGTGAAGAAATATTGAATTACATATTCGAATTCAGTTTTGCGTTATTTTGGTTTTACTAAAAAATTTCAAAACTTAGGAACACTTTTGGGAGCCACTGTATGTAATATTTTGGCAAAATGTCTTTTGCTCATCAGTAGATTCCATTTTTTTTAACAATGACAACTGCTCTGCCCTGTTATGATATGACAGATTTATTGTCATCAAAATAGCCTCAGTTTATAAAATTTTGTATCTATACGTTTATGTTAATACAATTATCCTCTTTATTTCCTTAATATTCCATATACTAGATATTTTTATGAACAATGTTCCAAGTTTGGAGCATATTTGCAATTTCTTAAATTTATAAATGAATAAGTTCAACTGAATTAGTTGATTGGAAATGAATTTGTCCAAATAAAGCACAGATATATACCCGAGATGAAATGTGAAAAAAAAAAAAACTAAAATACCGTTTAGTTAGTGTAGGTAACCAAAGTTGTTTCCATGCTTAAAATCGCATATTTTTTCGAAATTTTCAAAATCATAAAAATAACCCATGAAGCTGATTTATCAAAGTTCAACTCACATAGCCTCATATGAAAACTATTCATTTATTCTGTAACATTTATTTCTTACTGATGAAATAGCAACTGTTGTACCAGCCATCAAAACTAAATTCGACAAAATGTCCCAAGTTAGGGTACTGTCCCAAGTATGGGAACCTGACTGTGCCGTTTTTATCAGCCTATCGACGATTAACAAAACGAACTAAGTTTAAAGTGCAATTTATTTATTTATTTTCTTTTCCTGAAATCAGTCAAGGATTTTTTTTTTCACTTTGATTGCTAACATTAAATGTATGTCCATGTCGCAAAACTATGCTATGAGAGTAAGGGTTGAAATTACTCTAGCTGTGAACTGAAAATACTCATTTTTTTTTTTTTTTTTTTGATATTTTTTAATGCTAATGGGCACATAAACAGTGTTTTTTATTTTTATTTTCTAAATTCATTGTCTGCGGATGAAAGTTTGTATTATAATGTTTCTACAAACGAGATTTTTTTCTTTGGTACTTGAGAACAGCTCTTAAATCTTCTTGAAACTACTCTATCTTGTCAGAAAGAGAAAATTGCTCAAATTTTCCTTAAGTTTTAAGAAAAAAACTTTAAAACAGTCATAAAAAATAGCGGGTTCAAAAATAAATTCTTTAACAGTCAGAATTTTAAAAAAAATAAGTGCAGTAGTTCTATAGTTCTTAGAACTCATTTTGAATATAATAATTCTCGGAATTCTGTCAAACATGATTCTGTCGAAAGTGTTTATTCAAAAACTGAAAAGAAATTTTTACAATGAGTTCCGTCAAGCCCTGTTAAGAAGCATTTTAAGTTAGTGTTAAACATCGTGGAAATGTGCTAAGAAAGGATGTACTATTGCCGTAAAGAAAAAACTTTCTTCCTGCCTTCATATTATGGCAAAAAAAAAAAAAAAACTTCCTCTTCCATAATTTTATGATTAAACTGTATATGTCGGCAAAATTTTTTAAATCCTTTAAGAAAAATCGCCAATAATAAATGCTAATAAAATATTCCATTAGCTTTTATTATTACAGTCGAATTCGTGTAGAAGGAGCTCAAAAGGACAGCGATATTTATTCGTTATAATTGAATGATCGTTAAAAACGTAGCTGTGGGGGAAAAAATCCAGAAAACCCCTGCATACATACTCACTGCCAAAGAACTGGATTAATATTTTCTCGGGGGCCATCTTATTGTCTCCTTCATGTGTTATTGTTTTCGAGAAATACTCATGGCCCGAAAAATATCGTTATTTGCGCCATTCGTTCCAAAAAGTTTTAAGCTTTCCTCATTTAGTTAGTTCCCTTTTAAGTTTTTCTGTGCATCAAAACTATCGAGTATGTTGAGGGATGTTCAGTCAGCTTGAAATTCGTTACATTTTTGTCGTTATCGTTTTCTATTTCATCATTTTTTTTATCTGCGTTATCTTGAATTTGAGCTACTATATCCTTGGAAGTATGTCTCGGCTGTGATAATATTGGCACCAAAAAATGTTATTTTTAAATGCTTGTCTACTCCCCAAATTAAACAAAAAAAAAAAAAAAATAGTAAACTTGAATAATAATTAAAAAAAAAACCTAAAAAGAGTTCATCATTTGTTCTCAGAATTTATGATACATCATTAACTTTCAGTTAGCTTCAGAATACTTAAGAAATCTTTCAAGAGGGAATCACATAACTATCGCTCGGAAAAACGAGGAAGGTTTCTGTAGACAAACCAAACGTTTTGTACCAACCAGTTTCTTATTTCTTCGCAAAATACGGGTTCTCGTTAAATCTGCTTTTTTTAAGCGAGTTCGACTGTACTGTTGTTTATCAAATACTTTCTCACGGTACAATCACACCCACTAAGTTTCATAACGCATGCTGATGCATAAAGATATGGAACAGGAAAACTGATTCATTTATTAGCTGATTACACGTTTCTTCCTTTTTCTTGACGTCAATGTATGATTCGTTTATTTTAGGATTAAAATAAGGAAAACGAAACTTGATATTGGAGCAACCTTCATTCTAGTTGTCACTTGGGCGCAAAAGCAAATTCAGTCAAGTTTCTTATCTCTATTTTAAGCTTTAAATCGAGTTTGTACTTACGCATAAGATTTGTCATTAAAAAAGGACAGTGACGAAGAGGTTGGATTTATATCGCGTTTTTGCTGTTTTTTAAAATTAGTAAAGTCCCCTTGACAAACTAATGAAATTATTACTTAGAACTTGACTGTTGCATTCAAACATTTTGCAACATTTACACACATTAATGGGGCCCATAACCGCTAAAAGAGTAGCGCACCACCTTCCAACTACCACGAAAAAAAAAAAGACCTCTTTTCATTCCCCCCCCCCCCCCTCATGAATGAGAGCCATCGAAGAGCAGTATCAGGCAGGGGCGGATTGGCTGACTTTGGTCCAGTCGGCAAAAGAATATTTTGGCCCACCTCTCTAAATTGAAAAAGTTAAATTAAACAGTACCGGATCTCGATTCTTCCGAGTGAAGCAAAGACATTAAATTACCGCTAGTTCCTATTTTCCTTTAAGTTTCTAAATGAAGTTTTAGGTTCTACAAAAAGAAAATTGTGAAACGTACTGACACCTTTTTTATTTGCCTTGAAAGAAGGATACTAGTGGTTATAAGTCTGAAAAGTCACATCTTTAGGCTTACTGACAACAAAGGAAGGACACGAGGAAAGGGAAGAATCGGGTAAATTCCCCCCGGAAAGTTTTCGAAATTGGTTGATTTATGTAGGCCTAAGGTGAAAAGAATCAGGAGAAGGGGTTTCAGTTCCCTTCCAAGCGATATTTTCAAAGTTGATGTCAAAACCGCAGTATTAGAATTTTCGATTAACAAGAGTAGAGATGATAAAGAAGGGGTCCCCCAAGATTTTTTTCCCCCATTTTAGTCTATTTTTGTTTATAATAGAATGTGAAGGCTCTTCCCGGAAATTCTCCGAAATGGGAAGTTTTAGAAATGCAATTTTAGGCTACACTTGGTAAAATTAATGGAACAGGGAAGCATCGGGAGATCTCTATGAAAACGTTTCGACTTTGAACTATTAAAAAACGCAAAACTATCTTTCATCTCATTTGAGACAAGTGGGAGGCTCAGTGATCTTATTTGGAAGCATTTTAAAAACTGAAGTATACTCGACAAAAATTTTAAACTGCATTTAGTTACTGCGGGGAATACGGCAAGTCTCTTTCGGAATTTCTCAACATTGAAATTTTAAAAACAGTTTGGATCATATGTTCTCTCATAATATGTTTGGAAGCATTAAATGGAAACAGTTTTCCCGAGGAATTTCAACAAGATGTTTTAGGAAGGCGCCGTTTCCTTCCGCTTTTAAGCTAACCTTTGACTTTAAACTTAATCAACCCTCTTTGCCACTTAAAAGTTTAAACAAAACTTCACAAAAGCAAAATTTTTCCAAATGGTAAAGATTCACCCAAGCCTGTCCTTGAAACATCGATCCCTCGCTTCAATCACTTATCCACAAGAATCTGATTAAAATATATCTGAATGTTTTTTGCATTAACTTTAAAACTAAACATCGAAAAACTTTTTAATATTAAAAAAATAAATACTATCGAAAACACTTGAACTTTGTATGTACCTAGTCTTCCAAAAAGTAAAAGAAGCACCTTTTTTACATGAAATACACCGCCAGCTCAGTCAGTCATTCCAGCCGAGGTCTGCAGTTTCGTGCTTATTAGCACTTATCAGTCTGGCATTGGAGGTTTAAAACCTCTTAAGGAAGCCAAGAGTGGCAATTAACTGGTAACTAATACAGAATTAGCATAGACAAAAGAGTGACTGAAGAAATTGTTGGGTTCAACTCTAAGATTGAAGGCAAGGCATGGTATTTGAAAATACCATGCCTTGCCTTCAATCTTAGAGTTGAACCGAACCATTGTTTCGGTCACTCTTCTGGTCTGTGCTAATTCTATATCAGCTACCAGTTTGCTTGGCACTCTTGGCTTCCTTAAGAGGTTTTCCACCTCCAGCTCAGTGACTTTCTATGCCAGACTCATGAGTGCTAATAAGCACGAAACTGCAGTCCTCGGCTGGAATGACTGAGCTGCGGTGTATTTTATGTATTTCTGTCTTAGCCCTGGCTGTAGGGTGGTAACTTACTGAAAAAGCACCTTTTTTATTTGACAAAACTTCATTTAAAAAGCACCTTTTTGTTTGAAAGTGCACTGCAACTTTTTTGGTCTGAGGGAAACATTAGATCCCTCTGGGCATTTTTTACTGAAACTGAAATCTTTTAGGCTATAGTGCAGAAAAAAAGGTTACGGAGTTCTCCCAATCAAATTTCTACAAGTGAAATTTTAAGCTATCTTTAGGGACTTTAAGGGAATGGCGAAGGTTCGAGGACTTTGTCTGGCAATTTTTCGATATTTATATCTGAAAAACACAATTGAGGGCCTTGATGCAAAAACCATGAACCAAGTAAATCTAAACTTACTCATTTTTGGTAAGACCAACAAATAACATCAGTGTCCGGTAGAAAGGCAAATATCTTTTCCACATTATTTACTAGAAAGCAGAGGTCTGATCTTACTTTTGTGTCCTGTAGTTGCACCAATCGGAACTTCTATACTATCGGCCACACGCAAAAATGAATTTAAAAAAAAGTTTGGACTGAACTGGTTCTTACATCAAAGTACTCAGTTGTAGACTTAAGACTAGTATCGTTGGTGACTTTAGGACTACAAAGGGACCTCAAATTTGAAATACCTTAGATACCCCGTTAAGTATAAATCTGGCCCTGATTATAACTAATGTAACTCAAAAAATTTTTGTCCTGTTTCAGATTCAGTTTATCATACTCCTGACTTGCTTTCTCGTATGCAATTCGGAGATGAAAATACTCGTATAGTGATAATTTAAAATAGACCAATGAAATATCTTGCCTACTGGACAGCATTTAGTTGAATCTGTCACAACCAGTGAATACCAGGAGCATGTACAGAAATTTTGGGGCACGTCACAAATGACTTTTAGCCCCCCATCTATCTTGCTTACCCCTACGTCCCTACATATGTTTCATCTCTCATTTAAAAAATCTCAGACCTCCTTTAGGCTCAGAACCGCCCCCCCCCCCCTTGTGCATGCCCCTGCTCATGTATCAACACCCCAAATCATGACCCACACATTTATATCAGGGCCGGGGCCGCTTTGTCTAATGGTACAAGTGCCTTCATTTTCTGTTAATAGGCGTACAAATATAAGTTTTTAACGCTCTTTTTTCGTCCCTGGTCCTTTTAAGGCCGCGCCGGACCCCAATTTCTCTGGCCCCCTCCCGTTTCTCAATGTGGGAGTCATGGCGAGAGAAAGTTGATAAGAGAGGAAAGCATTCGCAAGTGTGAACTTCGGCCATTTACTTTGGTCATTGCATATTAGACTGGGAAGGAAAAAAAAAAACCTATTTCCAAACGCTTTTTTCACATAGAGTATTACATGTTTTTTTTTAATGACACTATAAAAAATGTTAGGTGCGAATTTAAATGTATTAAGTTCAATAAAAAAATTGCTTGAAGTGGCCCACTCGGCGGTTGGCCCAGTCGGGGATACCCGACAAGCCGACCTGGCCAGTCCGCCCCTGGTATCAGGTATCCCGGAGGGATACAAAAACGCAGATGAAAAATATTTTACGTCATTCAGTTCAAAGGTCCCCAGAAATACATTGCAACGTACCCCAAAACCTGTAAATCCGCCACTGTCTAGGAGGAAAGTACCGAGGTCCTTCATTCAGGGGTACAGGAGGGGAGCAATTGACCCCCTATCTTTGAGAAATCAATGTATTTAATCGTATGTGGGAGTGATTTTTTGTTGTTTTTCGATGCTGTGTAGTATCCTTTAAACCCCCCCCCCCCCCGAATCCCACAATGGAAAATTTTGAAATAACGGAGTTGTTACTCCTGAAAACAAACTCCCTAAGAACTTCGGTGGTGTAGCCCGCGCCATGCCCCCCCCCCATTATACCCATGCATTCATGGCCTTATTTGTATATAGTGATTCGTAAAGACTTAAATCGTCGATTTAAAAGAATCAGATTAAAAACGCGTTACAAGTTCCGTTTGGAACAAAAAACACCCATTTTCCCGGGTTTTAAACTAATTTTTACTTACTTGCAGAGCTGTAGGTGCTAGGAGGCCCCTGAGCATTGCACAACGGAAGTTTTGTACGTTTGAAAATCTTTCATTCCTTTTATAGGCAATTTACGTGACATTTTAGTTTTAAAAAAACTATAAAAAAACTAATGCGAAATTTAAAGTAAAAACCTCAGGTACAAACCCCCGGTGCTCGAAGTAATTTTGTACCAAATTTCAAGGCGGTAAGAGCTATGGGGGTCTCCTTTACGCATGCTTGCCACAGACTTCCTTTCACAATTTCTTTGACGTTACTCTTTTTTAACACATAGAGATAAAACAACTATCATTGGAAATGTCCCTACTTTTATTTGCTAAATTTTATTGAGTTCAGCAGGAATATAAAGTTGGGGTTACCCCACCTCATCACTTACGTTGCAAAAATATCACCTTACTAAGTAACGGTTAACCTTTTGGCACACAATGACGTCGTGCACACGTCATGAGCTATTGTAGACTCTGCAGGTGTCTTCGAAATGCTCTTTCCTGTCAAAAGGTTAAAATATTTCATTTATACAGTACTCCTGAAAAGTAAGAGTTGTATTTTGTGTACAGCAAATAAATTTGTTTAAGTTTAGCCGAGGAAATAGTTTGTTTACATTATTGACAATTAACTTTACAATAGAGACGTACCGAGTAGCACTTCACCGTGTTACCGAGTGCCGAGTACCAACTATATTTTAAGAAGAATCAAAGACAAACACGTGATGAATTTTGATCATTGAAATAGTAGTATAGAACTCCATGTCCATAAAATAGTTTTTTAAACAAAATTCCGTCTGAAATTTAATTATGCATTACTGAAGAGATTTTGCTTGTGTCAAAAAGTTTACAAAAAAGTTATTTTTAAATCTAAAAATAAGCAAATAAATAAAAGGTATGATTAATCAAGTTAGAATTAAAATAAATGAAACCAATTTGTTATAGTTCTAGCTCGCCAAACATGGATAATTTTTAAAAGCAAATAAAACGTTAAAAGCACAAATGTGCAGGACACTGCATACAGGTGTTTTTTGTCGCAAGGAACGTCTTTTTTAGTGCATAAAATGTGAGCTAATGAATGTAAAGAAATCTTACAAAAATAGCCGACTTTTGTCAGATGTCTTTAAATACATAAGCTCACGTTTTGTGAATTGAAAAAGGCATTTCTTGTAATGCTAAAATACGTGTCTGCAGTGTTCCTGCACATTTGTGCTTTTAATGTTGTTTTATTTGCTTTTATGTTTTTTAAAGTATTTTTATATTTCTTATATAAACTTTTGTTTGTAGCAAAAATCCATTACATACTATAAAAATTTCATATTTTCTATACTTACCTTTTTCGTCCCATTTTTAATAAATTAGTTTTTTTTAAACTTTGGTAACTTTAAAATAAAGAGTTACCCCATTAAAACATAACAAACTTCATTATTCTCAAAATTTAAATTTCACTTGTAAATTTGAATTGTAAATGATTGCAGTATATTATATGCTTGAACTCTTCTGATTCTGAGCAATTCTGAAACTTGAAATTTTTACGGGAGAATCAAGCCCTTCAGGCAGGAAAATAACTTAATTGCTAGATTGTATACTTTGACATCAATCAAGATGAAGTGATTTCGTTTTCGGTCAGATCGCTATTCAGTTATGAGTCTTCAGAGAAATCTTATAAAGTTTACTATAACTTGATACTGTTCTCACTCTAATTTGACGGTTCAAAAGACAACACCGAGGAATTTATTTCATTTACAAGGAAGACGAAACATTCATTTCAAAACGAAGACCTCGTGAGGAGGGTACTCGCGTCCGTAGCATTCTGTAAGCTACACGTACCCCCTGGGAAGTGCTAAATGAATAACGAAGATTGTAAGATTGAAACTATGTTATCCGAAAGAGAAGTTTTATGCGTTTTGCATTGGAATCCCGGAAGTTTCTCATATGCAAAGAAGGTAGAACTTGAGAATATTTGCCATGATAGGAATGTCGACATCTTCTCTCTGGTGAAAACTAATGTTACAAATGAATCTTTGAAAAAAATTTTTAATTTAAAAGATATTAATTTGTTTTGCTGAGAAAAGAGTAGAAAGGTGGTAAGTGGAATCCTGGTAGGAATTAGAATATAAACTAACATCCAAATTTTCAGTCTCAAAAAATATGGGAAGTACGGAAAATAAGATTGAAATGGTAAAAATAGATTGTTGGAAAAATAAGAACTATTTTAAGATTTTTTCAAAATATAGTCCATTGGAAAACAAGCCAAATATTGATGTCATAGATATTTCGAAAAGAATAGTCATCATGGGTGATTTTAATACACATATGTATTAAATAGGATGTAAAGATAAAAAATTCTGCTGGTTCAAAATTGGAAGGTTTTGTAGCTACTCATCAAGTCGAAATTTTAACTCAGAGCACATTAAAAAATTCTGATGTGGAGACAGTACGTAAGACAATCCTACGCATCATGTTTAAAAAATATAAACCGTTTTGAAATGAAGAACTTGGAAGTCAGGATAGAAATCTTGCTGAAAATACAGACAAGAAAGAATTTTAAGTAAGTTACCGCCTTATAGCCAGGGCTAAGGCAGAAATACATGAAATACACCGCCAACAAGTCATTCCTGTCGAGGACTGCAGTTTCGTGCTTATTAGCACTTATCAGCCCGGCATAGGAAGTGTCAGAGCTGAAGGCGGAAAACCTTTTAAGGAAACAAAGACTGCCAAACAAACTGGTAGCTAATATGGAATTAGCACTGACCAGACGAGTGACCAAAGCAATGGTCCGTTCAACTTGAAGATTGAAGGCAAGACATGGTATTTTCAGTAAGTTATCGCTCCATAGCCAGGGCTAAGGCAGAAATACATGAAATACACCGCTAGCTCAGTCATTCCAGCCGAGGACTGCAGTTTTGTGCTTATTAGCACTCATCAGCCCGACATAGGGTTTTCCGCCACCAGCTCAGTCACTTCCTATGCCGGGCTGATGAAGGTTAATAAGCACAAAACTGCAGTCCTCGGTTGGAATGACTGAGCTGGCAGTGTATTTCATGTAAAAAAGAGAACATTATGACATGGCTAATATTGGCAAAAAATTAGGGTTTCTAATTCCGCATTCCTGATCCAGAACCCCGCAGGATCCCACATTATATTTAGCGGGACTAACAGCAAAACCCCGCGGGATTTCCAATAACACAATTTTTTTCATGCAAATGTTTTCCAACTTTTGCCGCGCATAAAACGACTTTTTCCAGAAGCATCATCTGAAGTGAGTCACCTTTCTCGTATACCTGCAAAGAGAGCAAGAAAAACTTCGTGTCTCACATGATGAACGGTGGAATTACCTTTCAAGAACACAATAAAAATAGAGTATATTTTCTGAGATTGAATTGGTATTCCCATTCGAGGTTTCGGGTTTCATACGTTCAGCAAGTTATAAAATGCGTAAAATTTATAAACATTTTCAAAAACCATCACTAAAATTTAAAATCCATAAAATTAAGCTTTAGAAAAAATAGCGAAAGTGTATTACCGATTTCAAAACCCGCTGGAGTAGCCTGAATGTAATGTTGGAGCACTTTTGTAAGCATAAGGAATGCACTCAAAACCTTTAACTTACAAAAAACACAATATTTTTTTTCAAAGATTAAAGCAATGAAAATCCTGTCTGTATATTCGGCACGACTCTAAAAGAGACGAGAGAAACTTGGCTTAAACACAGGATGACTTGCATGACAGTGCAGTAATTTAAGCTGCTGATGTTTTTGAATGTCTCTTTAAAGTGGGAGATAAAATTAGCGAAGTTATCCTAAAACGAAGAAATGCAATTGGGAGACAAAAGATGAAGAAGAGTCCTGGTCATAATGCGATGCATGCAGAGTTCATTAAACATTTGGGAAAAGAGGCTTTGAATACATTTTTGATTCTTTTTAATTCGTCTTAGATTTCACATGTACCAGCAGCTTGGAAAAAGTACATCGTTATTTCAATCGCAAAGAAAAGAAAACCACTTCAACACCACCCCACTTCAACCCAGATAGTTAGCGCTTGATTACTGAATCCTATGATTATGAAGAGCAGATCCAGTAAAAGGCTTGTCTTCTATTTGGAACAACATGACCTTCTGATGTTCAGAGTGAATTTCGAAACCACCAGTCAACTAATCAACAGGTCATAAAAATGTCGCAGACAAGATATTTTGGATACAATTGAAACTTTAGTCACTGCTTTTGTATACTTTTAAGTTGCTTATGATCATATTTGGAGAACAAAACTGATTTAAAAATGAAAATATCTCGGAGTCGGAGAGTAATATGCTCACATGATTATAAAATACCATTGCCCAGAGATTTTTTGCTGCTCGTTTTATGGATCGGAAACGTTTATATATAAACAAACTCCTTGTGGTCTGTAGCAGGGATGTGTGACTAACACAAGTCTTTTTAATTTTAATATAAATGATCTCTTAGAAAAAAAAAAAAGACATTGAAGGCATAGAATGTGCTCTTTAAAGTGATAACCTAATTATATGGGACGTCCGTTTACGTAGAAAATAAGAACAATATACCAAATAGAATCGATAAAGCACTAGAATCCTTTTAAATGGTTTACAAATACTTATATGGAAGTCGACTAGGAGAAGGCCATGTACTGCCAGACCTTTACTTTAAGTCACCAAAGAACTGATATGGATTTATAATACATTGGAAATAATATAAATGAGACGGATGAAGTAATTTGCTAGGAGTTAAATTTGATAAAAAGTTCACTTGGAAAAAGCATATTGATGATGTGATTGAAAGAGTTAAAAAACAGATTAACGATGATTGAAAGATAAGCAGGAGCAAAATGGGAATGTGGCAGAGATACCTTAAATCCACATGCAACTTTTACGCAAAATTGATGATAAGTTACTGTTGTGTTGACGCTTTGATTACCAGCAGTAATGCGCACATTTCTAAACGAGAGATCATTCAAAACGACGCCTTGAGGCTCATAACTGGAGCAGTAAAAATTACCCCAATTCTGACAATGCTAGCTTTTTTAACAGGCAGCAACCTAATTGAGGCATTAGATCA
The DNA here is from genome assembly GCF_026930045.1 of Uloborus diversus. NCBI lineage: Eukaryota > Metazoa > Arthropoda > Arachnida > Araneae > Uloboridae > Uloborus > Uloborus diversus. The sequence goes on along the minus strand of NC_072734.1, from coordinate 59,285,570 downwards.
GGAAAAAGCTTTAATATTGTATTAAAAATAATCAGGTAACAATCAACTGATTTAAGGAAAAACTATAACATCACACAACCTAGAATAATGAAAACACAGGAAGGTTTTTTTACAAAAAGTCAATAAATTGAAATTAGACTACCTTCTCCTGAATAAGCCTAAAAAAAGCAATTGACACCTACCAACTCCATGCAACTTCAATCAAGCAGAATTTAACAGAATTTGAAGCACAAGATTACAAAGCCATCCTCAGTAGATGATGAAATGAAAGCAGCTGCATTGGAGAAAATATATTGGAGATAGCTCGAAAGAAATGGCTCCATTAATATACCGATGGATCGCAGACAATTGATGGGGTTGGTGCAGGTATGCATTCAGAATTATTTTCATTCGATTTCATTTTCACCCCCTATTCCGAACCAATTTTGAAGGAGAGGCAGAGGCAATTAGAATTACAACTGAACAAATGCTTAGTAGGAAAATTAAAATCAAAGATACAGTTATATTTTCTGACTCCCTTTCGGTCATTCAAGTAATTTCAGCTCACAACATAGCAGGTTCAAAAACTATTGAATTGTGTCGACAAAATTTTCCGACTCTTAGATTTGAAGGGAATGAATATCAGCTTGCAATGGATTTCATCTCATGCTGGATTTACTGGAAATAAATGCGCCGATAAATTGGCAAAAAATAGAACAGAAATTTCAATCAAATAACCGCGAAGTGTCGTTCAAATCTATGAAAAGAATAATTGGAAATACTGTATATAAAAATTACTACTAAATTTCATGAGAAAATCTAAAACAAGAATAGAGGGAGACTATTTTCGAAATTCCAGATGATCCCATCCCAGATCTATTGCAGTTGCAACATTTCGTTTGGACACTGTGCACGATTTCATTGCTAAACACCTGCATCGCATTGGCATATAGGGTAGGTGAGGGTAAAGCCCCGCAATTTTCAGTTTTTATACCACCACGGTCAATGAAGGGCATATTTTCCCATTTTTTTAAATTAGAGTCATTGCGTGGGTTATTACGTATAATCCTTCCAAATTTTAGCTACGTCTGATTAGTAATGAGTGAGAAAATTACAATTTAGCGGAAAAACAAAATTGCGGGGTTTTGCCCCACAAAATGGGGTAAAACCCCGCAATGCGGATTTTTTACCCCACAGAAGATGAATGTGAATAAAAAGGGTGACTGCTTGATAAAATAAACTTGAAAAACGTCCTTGAATCATTGGTGTATTGTTATTCAGCAGTACCGAACTTAAATATCTCACACGTTTAATCTTTTTTATTTATATATTTATTTTTTTAACTTTGTCACGAAAATATTTTCTTCTCCACCAAAGGAGGATTAATTACACGGGAAAAAATGACAGCCGCATTATAAAAAATAATTTAAATGCCTGAAGCCTATAATTTAATTGAATATCTAGTACCCAGTGCTTTAAGTTAACAGTACACTAGGTTGAGTTTTCTAAAAATGTTATTGCGTCGTGGATGGAAACGTGTCCTGCTGAGGTTATGACAATTTATTTATAACGTCTTCATTTCCAATGACTCTTCCTGTGTCTCAGTACATTTGCAGGCTTCTAGGTGTTTAATGTAAAAAAAAAAAAAAAAACGCTCTACATAACCTCCTCCTTCTTGTCATATTGAAGTTATCTTGGCCACATTGTGCAGGGATGAGCTTCGAGTTATTCTCTACAGTTTCACTTGAAATTATAGGGAAATTTGTTTCTTCTTCGAAGTCGCAAGCTTTTGTTCCATTTTTTAGAGATGTCTTCAATCGATATTTTTGAACCTAACTTTGATGTCTACCATACAGAACGAAGAGATGCCTGCAATTAAGTTACGTGTTTCATTAAGTTCGACATTTATCATGGTTCTGAATTGTTTTTCTTCTGAAGGTACTAGAACAAAAAATTAAACGTACGTAACGTTCAAAAAAAAAAAAAGAAAAGAAAAAAAGAGAGAGAGAGAGAGAAGAAATTATTACATTAATGAAAGCACATTTGAATTGGAATGAATGTAAGATTTTATCTAACAAATCTTATCCAGATTAAAACCTCATGAGTAAATGTCCATCAACAATTAACTTTTTAAGATGAATAAGCTGTACAAAACACATGCTAAACAAAGATACTAATAATATTTCAAAAAGGGACAATTTTAAGCCGAGTGGAGAGAATCCATGACCTTTTGGAGATGCGGGGTTTTACCCCAAAACAACTGCGGGGATTTTCCCCATTTTGTCACTTTCTGAAAAACGCCCCATGTTGCTTTTAAGCAGCCATTAGAATAACTTTTCACGCGAAGGTGAAGCTTTAATGTACCAGTATTAACATGTAATTCATTGATTCTTCTTTTCAAATTCTACATTTTACAATGTTCAAATAATATATTAGAAAAGTTAGATCAAAGTAGTTAAAAACATACTTATCCCCCTTTCTCGTCTCTGGAGTGCCTAGTCAGGACAAAATTTCATTGATCAATAGGATTCCATAGGACGAACCCACCACCTATAGGTAAATTTCTTACTCCAAGGTGATCAAGTTAAAATGTCGGTGCGGGTTTTTACCCCACGCGGGGCTTTACCCCACCTACCCTATGCTCCCACATGCCCTTTATGAATATAGAAATGGACTAAGAACATTTGCTCAAATGTACTTCGTTGAATAAAGAAAATCTATGCGACCGATGGTTGGCGTGCCAGGGAGATGATGATGCTGTCGTTTAGGGACTGATTTTTTTTGTATTTCTTGTATTGATACGTGATTTTTCTCCTACATATTTCATGTATTTATATATAATTTTTCCCCTTTGTACTTCGTGCATTTATACGTAATTTTTCTTTTTTTTTGTATTTCATGCATTTATACGTAATTTTTCTCCTTCGTATTTCATTCATTTAAACGTAATTATTCTCCTTTGTATTTCATGTATTTATACGTAATTTTGCTCCATTGAACCGTTCTACATATTTTTTATTGTTTTAGTGTTGATAATTTTACTGTTTCGTATATTTTGAAATTTGTTATCATCGTTTCTTTAATTCATTTTTCAGCTCCAATCTCATACATATGTGATACCTGCAACATCATGATGTAATTATCAAGTGCTTTTGCAATAAAACAAAAAAATGTAATGAGAATGAATTTTAAGTTTTTAGTTTGAGTCATGAAGGGACGAGAGTTTCAGCAATCTTTGCGAAAGGAATTGTTCTTGTTATTTGAGCAATACAAGTTCTTAAATTCAATCAGTAACAGAGCTTATGATACTTTAATCGCATGAAGAACAATTCATTTATTGTTTAGCTAGCAACAGAATAAACTGCAATAACTTATAACTTTCAAAGTTGTATGGGGACATAAAAAGCCAGAACTAGAATTGGATTCAAACTGCTATTCAAACTTCCATCTTTTAAAATCATCGCACATGCCCCCCCCCCCCCTTGAACCGCCGCCATTGGTCAAGATCTCCTGATTTGTTTCCATCTTGTTCTCTAACATTAAGTCGTCTCTTGTCGACTTCGTCACCTTTTTGATGTTCATCATGTGAGACAGAAATCTTTTCCTGCTTTTTCAAGCCTTCGAGAAAGGATTTGAGTCTGGTTTCAGATGACCACTTGTGAAAATATTCATTTTATTTACGGCAGAAGTTGGGGGGGGGGGGAGGAGAAGTTGTGGGGCGGTATTATGTTCTCAATTCTGAGGGATTAATCCAGCTAAAAATTGCAAGAGATTCGGGATCGGCATTTCGGGATTGAAAATTTTAAAATATCACATGTTCTCTGAAATTATTATTGTTGTTCAAAAATATTATTCTACGTCAGAAGCATGCAAGATTTTACAAGTATGCTTAGAATTCCATTCTCTAATGGAGTTCTAAGATCTCGCTTGGGAATTCTACAACATTTTATGTAGGAAAACATAGTAAAAAGCAAGCATTTCAAAACAAAAGATATGAGCATGCAATTAATCCAAAGACGGATAGAAGAGAGGACGATCACCCCCTACTTGAGCCGAGAAACAGGAATTTTCTTCGCGTATAGTTTCGATATTAAAGTTTCAGACACGCAATTTTAAATGTAGTCGATGCTGTTAAAAGAAAGCTGGAGCTCTTCCCCAGTATTTTTCTGGAACTGAAGTCTTGAAAATGTATTCGCAGCCCATCACTTATTACTCTGGGGATAGGGACCGGAACTTTCTACAGGATTTTTTCCGAAATTGAAGTTTCAAAATCTCAATTTTAGACGAGCTTAAATGATGTTAGGGATAGGTTCAAAGGCTCTCCCTGGATATTTTTCGAAAAAAAACACAGTATTGTGGGACACATTTGATTACATAAGAGTAAGCGATGGGGTTCAGTAAAATTCTTCGGAAGTTTTTCGAAATTCAAGTTCTAAAGAGTATAGAATGAAAAACAATCGCCCCCTCCTTGAACATTTCCTGGATCCACCCTTGAGTTAATCGATGGGAGACTATTCCTTACAATCTACAGAAGTCAGGAAAAAATTTCAGGAATTATTACTGTTACATGGACTGCTTACAGCACAGAAATTTTTTGCACTAAATCGTATTGGAAAAAGTACGCAATTGCAGTGGCATATGGTACACCACGTGACTTATGATGTGATATGATTCCCGCTCGTAGTTAACAGTACTTTTTACCGCAAAAATTCAGGATTTTTTTTTTAAGCACGTTGTAGACGCAAACAGAATATTTAATTTAGTTGATTTCAAGACAGGTTCATTTACAAAGTTTAGTTTGCAAAGGATGGAAAACATTTACATAGAATATTGATTTTGCAAATTTCGGTCGTAATGATTGAGATTACGAGGATTTTGTCTACGAAGGGAAAATTTGCAGTTCATCGCTTGTATTCCAACAAACTTAAATTACATTAGTATATTATGGAAGAGCTTGTCTTGTAAGGGAGGGCAAGCAGGGCCGCCGAAGGCCAAGGTGAGATCCTTGTCAGTTGGTCACCGGACCCTTCCCACCATAAAATTTATAATATTTATACTACTCGCATTCCGAGCAGGGAAACATAAAGGGCCAGGCCCTTAGTTTCCGACTAGGCTGACATGACCTCTCGCCGGCCCTAATGAGGACGAGTTCCGTCGTAAGAGGAGAAAAAAAATTAACAAAATTTTTTGGTTACTTTAGGATTGTCAACTGAAAATCGTGTCTGGCTTTCCGGATAACAATCACAAGACCTTATGACTAGCAGAAAGGTCTCAATTTCAGCCAAGTTATTTTTCAATATTCACACAGATTTACTTGAACAAGGTAATTTTATTCCACTCAGCTGGTGAGAGAGACACGAAATGTTCCCCAGCCCTAAATTTTTGACCACTTCTGATAGTAGGCTAGCCAGATTTCTGAGATGTTCAACCGGGACACCGGAATGCCCCCCCCCCCCTTCCCAGCGTCGCGAGTATTCATAGAGTACGCACCCCTGGATGGCCCTTAGAGTATTTTACAGGGAAGTTCATGGTTACTAATTATAATCATAAAACAAGGGTAATAAGAAACGACACAAGCAGATAAATTTAAAAATTTTTCTTCTTGTATCTACAAGTTATTTTAGTAAGAAGAAACACTTTGAATGAGGAATTAAAAATGGAACAATATTTACATGTACTTTTCACTGGCAAGGAATAGTGTTTTTGGTTTTAATTTTGTTGTAAAAATTCTTACAAGCTAATCGATATTAATTTTTCAAGTCAATGTCACAAATGACAAAGTAATTATCATAGATATTCCTCCCTAATTATTTTTAGATTTTTTTGGTCATCTGTAATCAAATTTATCTTTTTTTGGGACACGAAGTAAACCGGCCGGGACGTCGGAATTTTGTCTAAAAACCGGGGTGCCAGTCATAGGCGGATTTACGGGGGTGCCAGGGGGTGCGCCGCACCCCCAAAATTTTTGGTTGGGTTTTGAAAAAAAATTAGTTTAATATATATGTCACTCAGAAACGCAGTTGGAGGGGGGGGGGGGGAATTCATAGCTACTATACTAGTAAATTTACTTGAATCCAGTGTATCACCACACGTCGCTAGTGCAAGAAAAACATAACTGTGCTCATATTAAGAATTAAAGTAATTTTATCCATTTGGAAAAAAAAAAACCTAATAAATAATTTCATGCAAATAAAGAAACTTCTCAAACAATTTATTGTTTAGTGCTGTGTTATTGTATAGAATAATTGGTTCTGTAATTGGATATTTATTTGTATATCAATACAAATTCTTCTATTTTAAAACAACAATGGCTAATAAAGTTCAAAAAAAAAAAAAAAAAAAAAAAAAATATAGCTATTGCAAGAAACTTTATCAATAAAATCTACACCGAAATCAATTGAAAACCAAAAATTTTAAGATAAATAATCAAAAATTTTTGAAGGAGGACTTCCGGACATTTTGCTGCAGTTGTGCATCCAGAGGGGAAGGGGCACAAGACTGGTGACCTTCCCCGCAAAAATATTCTTTATTACTGAAGAGAAGAAAAGTTCTCATTTTGGGAAAACGCAGTTATTTTACGAAAAAAAAAGAATGTTGGGAAAAAATCTTAATTTCTCTTTTAAAAAGAAATATTGACATATAAATTTTTCAACAGTTTCAGATTATTGGCGACGAATTGTGTGCCCTCTCGCAATCCTCTTTCTTTAATATCTCCCCCTCCCTTTTTTTTTTCTATTTCGTTTTCATTTTTTCTACTAGTCCTCAAAATGTTTCTTCTCCAAAGCTCCAGTTAAAGTTATTACAGAGTATCTCAAATTTCGTTTCTTGGGCTTCACTTTCGCAAAATTTCCAAGGAAGATCTTCTAATCACCTAAATACATCGAAAATCGTTTAAAATTGCGTTTTTGGAGCTACAGTTTTGAAAAACTGCAGTGTCCCTAACGTTACCAAATATGGTCTTACACTTATGTGTTTAAGACTTTAATTTTGGAAAATATTCGAACAAGGGCCTCTGACACCCCTTTCTCTATTATCATCAAAGAGTGTTAATATTTTGGTTTTGAAAACTACTATTAAAAACTACTATTTCGAAATATTAAAGTGAGAGAATCCTTTTTTTTTAATACCATGGATTATTGCAGAAGAACTTCATTTTTAGGACTTCAATTTCGAAAATTTTCCAGGGGAGAGCTCCAGAACACCCCGTCCGGTAACAGCATCAAAAATTGTCCTCCGTAGTGTTTTTGGAACTTCAATATGAAAAGCTGCGTTTTCAAAACTACTATTTTAAATTTTTTTCTGGGACGTGAATCCCATTCCAAACCAGTAGCTAGATTCACCCATTGCTTCTAATATCGACTTTCGTTTCAGAATTTTTCTGCAGTTTGAAATGTTAAGATTTACTCATCCCCTAATCTTACTAAATATGTTTTACATCGCGTATTTTGGACTTAAAAGTGTGTCCCGCCCTAAAATTATTTTCTGATTTCGCCACTGCCTTGTTATTCCGGGAACCCCCCCCCCCTCCTCAGATTCCTGTTATTGTTGCACCCCCAAATATTTCGACCTAAATCCGCCTATGGTGCCAGTCTGCCAAGCCTACTGATAGTCAATACGTATTTTATCAAACATGAAAGGCGCATTCCATATTATCAATGCTATTAGGATGAAAAGGAGTGACATGTAAGACAACTCAAAATGATTTGCATGTCGTTTTACTACTATCAACGAAAAGATAAAATGCTTCCAATCCTCTATACATCTTCTTAAACCTATAGAGGAATTCCGTGAGTAAATATTTAGAAAAAAGCGGATAATAGTAAGTGTAATAAATGCAATATATTTCCCAATACCATAATGAAAAAGCTCCAAGAATAATTTAAAACAGACGTTTCATTTGCTGTTTGAAAGGCGAGTTTCAAGTGGAACTTTTGTGCGATTTCCCATCAAAAATTTCTGAGACAAGAGGGAACAAATCAAGATACAAATTGTTATCCTTGAAAATGTAAAACATTAACGAGTAAAAAAATAAGCTTTTGTTCACAGCATCGGTTCATTTATCGATACCTAGTATTTCCGCGACAAATATTTTATTTCTTTAAAACTATTGAGTTTGCGATTTGTTTACGAAAGTGCCAAACAACGCCGTTTTTCGTTTTTATTCTATCTTCGACGTAACTAACTCCCTTTGCATTGACACAAAATTCATAAATCGCAGTAGACAAAAGAGCTGTGTGTGTGTGCAGACCTTGACATATCGGATCAAAGGAGAGCAGGAAAGATTACAGCAGACAAGCGCCGGCGACTGGCCAACAGCCGAGTTATTAGATTTTCGCCTGGTACTTCAGCAAACGGAAGAGAGGGTAGAGAAGAGGGCGTGGGGCGGTTTCATTTCATTCTCGCTGGCTGGCTTTAGCAACGTCTACATTCTCTGCAAAATGGCTCTGCTGCCGACCGCCATCTTGTCAAAGCAGCGCAAAGGCTAGACAGCTTAAATGGGTCAGACTCAGTTTGAGGAATACATGATAGAAGATGGTGCCATAATATTGGACCCATTGTTTAAAAAGAAGTGAAACCCAAAGTTATTTATGCGATGAATTTATTTTACCAATTAAAATTACACACAATTAAACATTTTCGCACTGGGCATGGTCACTTTCCCAGACTGAACTTTCCCATTCTTTATGACTGAATTGAACTTTTAATGAACAAACTCAAAATCATGAGTATTTTTTCAATTTGAAATGTCAAAATGAAAATAATCAGATATTTCCAAAAAATCGGGCAACTAATGTTGTTAAGCAGAAAAATTTACCGCCCTAAGTAAGGGCTAAGGCAAAACTACAAGTAATATGCCGACACCCCATATGATATCCAGAGACTGCAGTTTCGTCCTTGCTAAAGACTCGTCAGTCTCTACTAATCATTAACCGAGCTGGAGGTAGATGTCATTGAAGCAAAAGATACCAATTAACTGGTAGCTAAAATAAATTTAGCACACCAACAAATTTCTATTTGCAGCGGAATATTGAAAATATTGATATCTTTATAAATAAGCGAACCATGGTCCCTATATGGAGAGAGCTACTGCCCTTCCATCTGTAGGGTCCAGGCGAAGAAGGGACTGGGTTGAAAGAAAACATTATCGGTGGATACAAGGGCAGGATAATGCGGGTCATGCCTCCCCCCCCCAGGGATGGATATAGGCTGCTATTAAATTAGGTGATTAAAAGTCCTTAATCGGCCAGGAATAAGACACCTAATAAGCAATAGGACATAAACGTTACTAATTAATTCTATAAGCAATGAAAATAAGTATTTCAAATAAAGAATAAATACCTTTTGCATTGAAAAAGGTGTTCCTTGTAACACCGAAACACGTGTCTGCAATCATTTGCAAGTTTTGTGCTTAATAACGTTGGATTACTGACATTTTAAGTATTTCAAATGTTTATTTTTAAAAATCCTAAATGAATTGAGCAAGATTGCTGAAATCGTTTGCATTTTGTTCATAAAGTGTTTCAACACAGAAGTAACCACCATCTTTCTAATCCTTTTGGAAGGAAAGCGTAAGCTACCCGAGTTTTTTTTTTTTTTGATAAAACAATCAATTTGGACAGGGCTGTGGAGTCGGAGTCGGGTAGATTTTGGGGTAAAGGAGTCGGAGTTGTTCAAAAACATACCGACTCCTACTCCGTTCTTCTTTTTTTCTTTTCTTTTCACTGACTCTCCTTGCATTTTTTAAAACCCTACTACCAATTGGTTCGATTACATGTATAAAAAGATACTAATGAGAAAATAACAGCCATTATGGCAATCAGCTAGCTTGAGCGCTTACCGAACTTTCTGTAGCCGTCCCCTAGTTTGCTTGCTTTTGAACTTAACTAATAGCAACTGTCAGCAAACGATATTTGTTGCCTAACATTTTCAATTAATCACTTTCAAATAGAAATAGAAATTTTGTGCTTTGTTCGATCTCAGTTATAAAATAGTAAAAGAAATGTAACAAATTAGTAAGTCGAGGTCCGTAGCTAAGGTTGAAACGTTTAAGGGTGATCGTCAAATTCAAAACAGTTATGGCGCGAAAGCAAGAATCCAAAAGATTCAATGAAATTATCTAATGTTTCCTTCTTTATTAAGACTATTTCTATAAGCTTGGTTCTCACTAAAAAGTATGGAACAAAATAAGTGTAAATGATTTCTTGATTACAACACTCAATAATTGCAGTTAATCTTAAAATCTTCATATTAAGGTTAATTTTAAAGCAGCCAATAAAATTTAAATTCAAAATTTAGCGAAGAAGAAATATAGGTATAGTAAAAGCTATCCGTACAAATTTGTATACCCCCACATTTTGTGTAAAATTAGCTCCTGACATATATGTGCTCCATTTTCGCTGAAATTTTATTGATGAAATATTTAAAATATATTCGCGAAACTTTTCAGAATTAAAAATATTTATGTATTTTTTATAAACTCTGAAATTAACTTTTGTTGTCATCTACCAGATGGGTGTCACCCGGGGCAACCACCCCCTCTCAAGAACTTGGATTTAGAAAAAAAGCTTTTTTTCTCTCAAGTTACAGCTTTCAAAAATTGAAAGCACACGATTTAATCAATATCAATTTGTTAAACATTAAAGGGGGGCAAATTACAGATAATCCTCTTCAAATTTTTTAAAAGGGATTTTTAAGTCATCTTACTTTTTAACTCGTAACTATTGGAAAATTTGATTTTTAAATTGAATTTCTAACGTTGTATGCGTCTTGGGTTTACAATAAAAAACAAAATACGAAATTTTCATAAAAAAGAATTAATATTTAAATCTCTGTTTAGAGGTTTCCCCCCTTCCCCTGAAGGGAGAGAGGTTGTTGAAAAAATACAATTAAAAAAAAAATAAATTCGGAGTCGGAGTCGAGCGTTTCAAAATCCAGGAGTCGGAGTCGGGGTCGGAGTCGGCCATTTTCCTTCCGACTCCGCAGCCCTGAATTTGGAGCACTTAATTTGAAGAATAAATGCTGCAGTTGTGGGTTGCTGAATAAATAATAGGACTCGACCGATGGCATTTTTTGGCCGATGGGCCGATGCCGATTGTTGGCCGATTGTTCAAAGATGGCCGATGGCCGATTGCCGATTGTTTTTGTCCAAAAGGCCGATTGCCGATGGCCGATGGCCGATGCCGTTGGCCGATGGCAAAAAAAAAAAAAAATCTAACGGAAATAAATTGATAAATTTGTCAGGGATTTAAAGGATCATTTATTCATTTCATTTTACTTCCTTTCTACGAATAAGGACTTATAATTATTAAAAAAAACCAAATTTCTATTTTACGATCACCCAATTTAAACTTCACAAGTTTTTCGGCTGATACTGTACACGCATATGTACCTAAGAACATATAGATGACCAAAATATCCATTTTGAACACCTCCTCTGTTAATTATCACAAGTTCTCTTGTGATGTTTTCATACGTGTAAACTTGCGTCACTCAGAAACGTTATGAAATAGTAAGTTGAAAACTCATACGTACGTAGTATAATCTAAAAGTTCGAGGACAAGCAGTATAAAACCTTACCCTGAATAGTTCACATTTCCGAAGCACATCTATCTACAAAATAATCACCTTGAACGACTATGCACTTCTGCCAACGTTCGTATAGCTTTTAGAAGCATTCCTGGCAGCCATTTTTCGCACCCTCCTGTAAGGCCTCTTGCGCTGCTGCTTTAACTTCATCGTGCGGAAGAATACGACTTTCATGTTGAGGATGCACGGTTTGATTGATCAATGCTCTGATATGACAAAAAAAAAAAAAAAAAAACATAACGTTTCGTCGGACTTTGCTCCATGTGGCTCTTACATGTTCCCAGCAAAAAAACTTTTGCATGGACGCCGCTTTCTTTCGTCAGGAGAAGATAAAGCTGCATCATAGTAGGTTGCGAAAAAGGCTTCCAGAAGTGTTTCCAAAAGTTATATGAACACTGGCAGAAGTACATATTCCCTCAAGGTGACTCTTTGAAGGTGGATGTGCTTCGGTAATGTGAACTATTCTAGGTAAAGTTTTATACTGCTTGTCCCCGAAATTTTGGATCGTACTACGTACAATCTATACAGGATGTAGTTATGTTTCTCTTTTTTGACTGTTGTATGATGATAGAAAGAACAACAGCCAAAAAAAAAAGGAAGAAAAACAAAGACACTGTTTAGTAACCAAATGATTTGTTTTTTAAGTTGAACATGTAACCAAGATTTCAGCAATATTGAAATAATGTATGGATTATGTACACTATACATAGTTAAAAAACTTTAAATTATGTTGTTTAATCATTAAAAAAAAATTAAGAATAAAAATATGAAACCGACAACAAATTACGCAATTAAAGTGGAAAGATTGCAAGTAGACATTTTTTTAGTCATGAAATTAAACAAAAAAGGTAACAGATAAATTACAATATTAAATCATAATAGGAACATTTTTATACTTATTTAAAATTTATGAATAAAAAAATTTGCATTTTTCATAAAAGCTATAACAGTGACACAAATTTTTAAACAGTGACATAAAAAGAAATAGCCATGAAAAGAGTGAGGTTCTTAAAACGCAGCTACAATAAACAAACTCGATATTTACTTCAAGATAATAATAACTGAACACATATACTACTTGATCTGATGTTCGCACACATAATATTGAACAATTTGATTGTTTAAAATCTTTTATGAAGCACTACAAACAAGTTCAAATTAAATTTTTCAATTTAACGATAATTTGCTGAAATTTAAAAAATTGCTTAATAGAAAATAATTGAAACTTTTCTATAACATATTATTTAAAATATGATGAAAACGAAAATAACTCATTCATTGATTTTATAAAAATACATGAAAATAGTTACTTACAATAGAAAAAAATCGATCGTTATAAATTGTGCAAAAATGATGGCGCATTACGAAATAAAGATGAAACAAGAATGAAAAATACGCAAAATGACATTTCTTGACCAAAATAAATAATCGCTAAATATTTAAGAAATGCTTAAAACGACGAGGGAGGGGCGGGGGAGGGGTCACTCGCTGATTTTGGAGTAACTCACAACATTAAACTTCGTTCCCAACTTCACTTCATTTGTTTAGCACAGAACCGCTACCACCAGCGCCTCGGAAGAGTTTCTGCGTCGACTTCAGCACTTCTGAAGAAAAAATTCGAAACTCCCTTTGATTTCCAAATTATGTCACCATTCAAAACGTCTTAAATCAATTTCTTACATTAATGCTCTAAATTTTTCCTAAACAAGAGATTAAGTTTGAAAAAAAAAAAAAAAAATCTCTAATTTTATTAGTGATGTTAGTTTTAAACAACTCGGAAGGTGAACTGTCTGCAAGCTTGTCAAACTCTTCCTTGGCCTGCCATATCGTCAGATCTCTCTCCCATCGAACATATCTGGGATATGATGGGATGGCGATTGCATCTGGCAAGGAATGTTGATAACCTCGTCCGACAATTGGAGCGAATTTGACCGGAAATACCGCAGGACAACCTCCGGGAGCTCTATCGGTGTTTCCCAAGTCGTACTTCAGCTTGTACCTAGGTTAGAGGCGGGTCAATACCTTATTGAACTTGTTACTGTAACTCTGACATAAATTATTCAATTGTTCTAAGAATTTAATCATTTACTATGCTGTGCATTGTCTTTCTATCCACCAATTTTCGTCTCAATCGGATCACTCCTTCTTGGTGCGTCGGTTTTTTTGTTATAGAGTGTATCACCAAATGATCGTCAGTCTGAGACGCTATATTAGTTTTGTATTGAAATAAGTAATTAATAGAAACACAAAAATGAGTAAATAGGCTTTTAGAACACCCGATCGAAAACAAAAAGAGAAGTGCACAACTGGAACGTACGCACACCCCACATGCAAAATTTTAACCTTCTACAGCTTACCATTTTTGAGCTATGACTTATGAGAGATACATACGTACATCCAGTCGCAAGAAACAACGCAATAATTAACTTGTTTACTACCTGAATGCAGTATTAAAAACTCTTTTAGGGGTGACTAAAAGAGAAATTCATACTGAAGTTTGAGTAAACAGTTTTATGTGAAAACAAATAACTCCCTTTACTTTGCATTAAAAAGTAAAAGAGCAAAGGTCTTTTTTTTCGAAAACATCGGCCAATTCCATCGGCTTTTCGATGTTTTTAAGGCCGATGGGCCGATGTTTCCTACAAGTCAGCATCGGCCGCCGATGCCGATGGCTAAATTGTTGAACCATCGGCGCCGATGCATCGGCCAGGCCGATGCATCGGTCGAGTCCTAATAAATAATGTTCAATTATTTATCCTAACCGCAAGTTTACTTTAACTTTGCAATGGTTGTTGCAATACTCTTTTATCCAAGCCATATTTTCGAAAGGTATATAATATTTTAGGAAGATTGATATTTTTTGTTTGTAATTTTTACTAAACACATTTCAATAATTATAAGGGTCATTCCCACAGAAAAGGTCATTTTCATGACCTTGTTATAATTTACGAATATTTTATGACTCATACATATTTTCAGGGGCTTAAACACTTTTCAAGATAGAGTTTAACAAGATCATTGAATTGAAATGCCTATAGTTTATTTTACCTATATTATATGTGAGTCAAAATATTGAATAATTCAAGTAAACAAAATCAATTAAAACTAAAATTAGTTCAGGGAAATATCTTTTAGTTTGTCTCCAGCGGGTAGTGTCACTCCCTCACAACAGTCAATTTCCTTCCCAGAATCGCAACAAAAAATATTGCAGCATATTTACGTCTTTTAAGATGTTGAAAATTTGTTCTGGGATTCTATATGTAAGAAAAACCAGATCAAGTTTTTTGTATCCGTAATTCCCTCACATCTGTTTTCAGTTCAATAACATAATGCATGAAAACTGAATAAACATAGTTACTTCCTCGCTTAAGAATATTTGTATGCTTATAAAATTAAATATCAGTTCAAACGTAAATACTAGAATCAAATTTTAATAAATTCGTCATTCCCCGATTGGTGAAAGAATGACGCTTTAGTAAGGATATAGTGATGGCTATTCAAAGAATATTTTTATTTTTCTGGACCAATTTTTTTTCATAAAGCCCTTACATACGGGAGGGTGACCCAAAGCGGGTAGGTCGCCCAAAGTGGGTAGGTCTTCGTATCCCTTCCCCCATCGTGTGTTAACGGCGATGAATACGTATGTCATGTTTACCCGAACACCCTCGAGTTATTATCAGACCCAGCGAGGCGGCATGCGCAAGCTGGCTTAAAATTAAAAAAATTATACATTAAAAAAATGAAGTTCTGTAACTTGTGATTAGTCGAAGACCAGCTTATTTTTTTATTGCCAATAATATCAACTTTTTCTGACACCATCCAACTACGATGGTCATTCCGTTTTTTTTTTAAATTATTAATTTAAGGTTATAATTATTGAAATATAAAACGTGCCTTTGGGCATGGAGGTATAGGATTTAATCACATATTTATTTAAAAATTCTTAACTCGTGTGCTGATTCAGATTTTCCCTTTCAACAGGATAAGTATAACTTTAAAAAGTTATTTTTTAGGATGGCACAGTTAATTAGTCTATTAATTAACTCAGTTATTTTTTTATGTTTTATAAACAATTGTACTGACTTTAAATTGGATAAGTACAACTGTTTTATATTTTTATCTATAATGGCAGGTAGCTAGTCAACTATTTTAATCATTTATAACTTCATATTGGATTGGCAAATGTACCAAACCACAATTAGTTAAGCTTACCCGCTTTGGGCTCATTGGTAGGGCAAAGCGGATTTTTCACATGTTTGTTAAGTTTGATAATAAATAATTATTGGGTTTGAAATAATACAAAATTCATTTTTTATTTTGAAGTTCAAGAACCCTAGGAAATAAAACCGAAATTGTTGCGATTAAAATCCGAAAACTACAATTTTCGAGCGTTCTTCGAAAACCTATACGCTTTGGGCCACCCTCCCCTAGATCTATCTCTATAAAATGTTTCATCTGATTCCACCCACTTTAATTTTTCAGACCTTAACAAGCTCAAAATGAAATGACATGTTTTGTGATTATGAAACATAATTCGAATAAAGAACAAAACAAAAATATGAAAGATGTCAACAAAGTAAAGTTATGAAAACGAACTGAAATCTGTTCAGAGTCCAAACAGCCGTTTCAAGACTAATCGGTAAGCTCCCTTCGTACCAAAATAAATAAATAAAATGAAAACTAAACCCTTTTAGATGCAATGTACCAGATAGCCATCTTCTGGCTGAGGGGCGGTAACTTACTGCTGAACGCTTTTAATTCCAAAAAGAAAATAGATCTTATTTTTTGGTTTTGTATCAAAAACGGGGTTCTGAAACGATTTTTTTTATTTCTTCCGCATTGTATTAAAAAAAATAAAAAAAAAATGGGCGAAAGGTTTTTTACTAAACACATATGAATTTAGATAACAGCAATCACCAGCAAATTACTCTAATTTTGAAATTAGCAAATATAAAATTCGAGTTTTCATTCGAGTTTTGAATTCTTTGACCTGATAAACTTCGATTAAAACAAGCAATAGACAGTAGCTGTAACAACAACTTTCATTAATAAATTATTATAACAAAGGAGGCTGTCGTTATTTTTATTAATTTTGTACTTCAAGTTGACGAATGCATGTTTACTGTTGAACAATCTTATAGCTTTAGGAAATCGTTAAAGTTGAAACAAGAATGGATAATTCAAACGTAGATAATTTTTAGATGACCAAATGAACGAAATGATTTTATTTTCAAATTCAATTTATAGCTATTGTCAGTTTTTTATATCTCGAGAAGCCGAATTGCTGAGTAGAAATATTGTGGGATGCTGAGCAATTAAAAAACAACTGAAACTCTGGAACGCCCATTAATTGCTTTAGTTGAGTAGTTTCCTTTCCAGCTCAAGATTTTCAACGGAAACTTATTCCAAAGAAAGCGCCTTCAGCTGCCATTGCCATTCTTTCAGACGACTTTTTATGTCATCGGAAATTGCACCTCTTGGCACCGACGTCAGCTTCTAAATTGGGAGCACATACACAGAAGGAGAGAGAGAAGATATCGATTCTCTTCCAGCAGCACAGTAGCAAGCAATCGCTTCACTTCAGACATTGATTGTCCAGCAAACAACTGCCAAACTGTGTGAGGAATTCTGAAAGCAACATGCAGTGGGAGCAAATGAAAAATGTCTGCTTTGTCCATTATGACTTCAAACTCAACGACAATTTATGTCATAGTTGACACATTTAAAAAGGACTATATAAAAGCAACAGACTTTTTCACGTTTTCAATTCAAATCAACTGCTGAAGTTGCCTGCGTCAAGTTGAATTTCTTTTAAAGCAAAATGAGTTATTTCAATTCTATAGTTTTATTATCGCAATCCTTGCTTTTTCTAAAAATAAAATATCGCAATTTATGAACTACAGATCTGTTTCCCATAAAATTTCAGAAGCTAGTTTTACAAAACTAAAGCAATCGTTTTACAATCCACGAAATTTCTTTTGTGAAATGATTTCTATTTTCAGAAAATGTTTTTTCACAATGTTTGTTAAATTTACTCACCAATCGTTTCTTAAATAAATTCAATAGATAAGTGAGAATAGTGATTCCTTAGAAATATTTTTCCAAAATAAAGATATTTTTGGGTTAAACGTACCATGCATTGGGGAAAAAAATGTTTATCCTTTTCAATCAAAATTCCTAAAAAAACAATTGAAAGGACAGTATCATTAACTTCAAAAGCCCAATTTGCCAAAAACTTTTCGTTTATTCACTTAGCACTAAACGCAAATTGCATCGTATATTTTACCATTTTATCGAGTTATCATATAGAAAACTATTACTCTATTTACTTAAACTCGTTCTTTTTTGAAAAAATGCATAATGTTTCATTTTTCTCAAAACTAATTTCCTCCTCTGTACTTCTTCTATTTGGAGCAAAATAAGTTAAATCCAAAATCTAAATTTTTATCATTTTACGTAAAATGTTTCTCATAACAATACACAAAGAAAAAGAACCATACATTTGAATATCAGTCCAAACATCAGCTATTTTAGCCTTTGCATATTTATTTTTTCTTCAAGAATACCAGCGAGAAAAATGTAACTTGTGGAAATTATAACTTCAGACTAAATATCTTTTCTTCTGACGTGAAAGAATGGCAATGGCATCACATTTTTTTGTCAATGTCAGAGCTAATAAAATGTTTCCGCAGGGAATTTCTTTTCGCACAATAAATTTGAATTGTACTCGCACGTGCATTATTCGGTGATCAACGGAGAATGTGAGGTCGAATTTTAATCAAAAAAATTATACGAGTCGACTCACACAACCTCTATTTCTGTATCATTGCAGCGTCTACCTGATATCAAATTAAGATGTACGATTTTTTCAAAGCTCAAATTTCAAGACTCGACGACAAATAATGTGTAAGTTAAAAACATACCTCTAAATCCGTGATGCATTAAAAATAACAGAAAAATAAACTGTCTGTATTTTCCATTTCTTAAACATATTTCTCTGAAATAACATGATATGCATTCACACATACACACACACACAAAAAAAAAAGCCATATGTTTATTTCATTTACAGACTATGAGTTAAAACCCTACCACAAGCAATGTTTTTAATCCGACTGTTTTTTAAATCAGACTGTTCTGTGATTTCTAAAAAAGTGTTAATATAACCTCTTCTTTTGCATGTAATAATTAAGATTCAAATATTGGTTCATATCAAACTGTTAAGCTTTAAAAACTATCAACAGAATCGTCATAACTGTGTTGGAATGCGCTGATTGTTTTTGGTGTTCTCCCACATTGTCAAAACTATAATTTCACAAGTTCATTGTATTTACGAGATTACAGATTTTATAAAAAAGAGTATAGAAACACTTTTTCAATAACTTCTGCACACACACACACACATCAACACGAGCTAACCTTTTTTGACGGCGCAGTATATTTTCATGTCGTTGAGTTTTTGGTAAAAGCCTTTAAGTTCAAAACTCTAGTTTTGAGACATCGTCAGTTTAAACTTTCAAATCGCAATTGAAAAAAGCAAAAATCCTCATACAGATCCATAATTCTTATATTAAGTTCATTCATGTAAATTTAAATTTTTTAATTGATTTGCATCATGAGATAACTGTGAAGTGGAATTTAATAGCAGTGAATCATCAAATTTTTGTTGTGAATTTAATCATGTTTGTTTCCAGAACGCTGACGACATTATCCTTTAGTTAAATGTTTTTCCAATCCCTTAATATAATTATAAACACTATCAGCATTGTCAAAAAACATTTCGAATAAGATAAGAATTTTTTAAAAATCAGATGTGTTCGATCTTTTTAAAATGCAGCATTAGGGGAGAGTGTTGTACTTGGGGCATAGCTAATTTCTAAGAATCTATTTTTAGCAGTCATGGTTTTGTAATTACTAATAGTAACTTTGACCACTAAATGGTGCCATAGTAAAAATCAGCCTCAAAAGAGTAAAATTAAGGATTTTGTGAGAGAAGGAAAATTTCATGACTCAAAAGTAAATATTTTTTTCATTTTTATTTCATTTTTTGTCTTTGTACTTGTAAATTTAATCAACTAAATTGTATTTTGTTATAAAAGGGGAGTACTTTAAATGATTCGCTTATGAGAAAATAATGATAGTGCATCGAGATTCACCACCATTTTGGTTTTTCTTAAACCACGTGGTGATTGTACCTTGGGACAGCCAAACATATTGTACCTTGGGACACGTTCCAAGGTACAACATACGCATGGTTCTTAATAATTATGATTTGTTTAAGAACATGGAAAAATGTTCTAATCTTATGTAGTCTTTTAAACACATTTAATGTTAGATAATAATTCACAAGTCATTATTCATTGTTCATTACTCATAATTTAATTCACTACCATGAGAATTTTTTTTTCGGTGTAAAATTGGTTCAAGTTTATGGCTGTATCCGGAATCATGACGACTTTCCCATAGTGCAACAGAATGTGTTCCGAGGTACAATAGGATGTTGTAATTTGGGACAGCTTGGAATTCTTACTTTAAATGGCTGGCAATATTTTATTTTCAAACTGTATAAATTTTTAAAATATTGTTGCATAGAAACATGTTTGGGTATTTAATGTGACTTTTAGATTTTAAATTTGATTCAACTAATTGACGTTAAAAATTAAAATATGAAAAGTTCCCCAAGGTACAACACTCTCCCTTACAGCACAGTTCACTTATGGTCCAATGCATTTACAGACAAATGTTTTAGTACGAGCAAAAATCATTGTTAAACCTCTTCACTTAGCTTATCGTTATGAAAATAAATAGTTCAACAGTTAGCAATTAAGCCTAGTGAAAAGAAAACCTCTTCGTACCAAACAAGTTTCTGCATGAAGTCAGGGCAGGTCGGACCTCCCAGCCGGAGGGACCCCGATGGGAGGTCTCGAGATCTACAAAAATTTCCTTATTCGGCTTCTTATGCCTGAACCCTATTCGTCAAATTTGGAGACATATTTTCAAATTCTAAATGCCCAAATGTCCCTTTTCATTTGGTGAAAGAATATGTGCAAATACCTGTATTTTATCGTTCGGCAGAATTTGGAGTTCCATTCGGCAAGTTGAGAAATTTTCCCCTCCTAAAAATTTAAGTTCGGGGCACCCTTGCACGAAGGTCAAGCATGGCATATGTCGACATGGACTATGAGCTATATTTTCAATCTTCATCACTATTCAACTGCATGTTCTTCAGACTTAAGATTTTCCTCGAACAAGAATGTAGTTGTTAATAAGGAGCAACAACCTCATTAATTCATAAAGAACGCTGTGGACTACGGATGTTCGGTCGAATGAAAACTTCCTAAAACAAGATCTACGCTTCGTCTTTAACTCGTGAGCTGGGGTGTTTTACATCGCAGAATATTTGGACTTTTGGTTTCTACAGTTTGGTAATATCGTTGGCACCATGCTAAACTAACGAATATGAAAATTGGCACTTTTCAGTAGAGCCACAACAATAACTTTTTTCCACCTGACGCGTTTAGTTATTTTCAATGCTTTAATTTTTATAGATGACTTTTAGTGTAAAACTAATGTTTGCAGTAGCTGTTACCAGTAGGTAGCCCTTTCTGCGGCAAACACTCGAATTTGAAAAACGCGATTTGCGATTTTTCACATTCGTTAGTTTAGCATGGTGCTGACGATATATTTGCTTAAGTCGCTTTATTTGCATATCACTAAAGGTAGGCCTGCGCTTGTTATAGTATTTTGTCTAGCTATAAGCCCTCCCAGCGAGATAGGAAGCAGATTATTCTCAAAGTGCACAATGTCATTCGGACACCTGTCCCAAAGTTCTGTAGCAGCACTTTGTTGCACTCTTTCAAGTTTATTAAGATTGGTGTTAGAAGAGAAAAAAAAAAAAAAAAGGTAACCATACTTTAGTAAGGGCCTTCTTACAAGATCAATGGATATAGTCTGGAGTGTGCTGGCGTTAACTCCCCCATCAGGACCAGAGATAAATTTCAGGATGTGGTGTATGTTTCTGCCTTTGATCATCGGTCGCTCAATATTCTCATAGCTCGTAATCTCTTGGTACAAGGTGTAGCCTAAGCATTTGGTTTTTTCAACATAATTTAGTTGAGTAATCCCCATGAAGATCACAGGCTGATAATTAAAATGTCGGTTCGTTGTGGAGGAGATTGTGAATGATTTCGAAGCGCTGAAAATCAGTTTGTGATGCTTTGCAAACGAATGAGCTCTTCCCTGAGGACAATTGAGTTTAAGCTCAATTTCAATAATTTCTGTGCCAGAATGCCAGATGATGACAACAAAGATTCTTTAGTCACAGTGTTTATCTATCTCTCTTTGATAGTAGAGATATAAAGAGAAAATAGGACGTGCCTTAAGTCGATCCTGGAAAAATGCCTGGTTTTAGTCTGAAAGGGTCTGGCAGAGAGTTATTGAATTTCACTGAGCCATCACCTCCCCTTCCCCCGGCCCAGTGTCGGCACCCTTGATTTAGCTATAATTATTAGGAACAAATACTGATTAACAAAATGACCACTGGCTGTTCTATGCAAAAACTTTGGTTAGGAAAACTCGCTCCAAGGGCAATAGCATTCCCTCTCACAAACGTGTCCACACTCTGGCAGACAAACAAATCTGGTAGACGGCGGTGCTATGCTCACTTCTGAAACCGTATTGTCCTTTCGGAAACAAGTCACTGGAATTCAGGTGGAGTTTTCATCCGACAAGAGGTCCTTAGTTTAGTAAGAAAGGACGTCAGCGCTATGGACCTTGAAGCTTCCAGGAGAGCTGCCGTCTTTGTCAGGTTTTAAGATAGGTATTATAAAAATTCTCTTCCATCCCAGGGAGATGGCCAAGATTCCAAGAGAGATTAAAGCTATCCAAAAGATTTTCATACCAAGAGGGTCAAGATGACTAATCATGAAACCGCGTGTACCGTCAGGAAATTGATATTTTCCAGAGTCCATTGCTCTTAGAGCGAAATTTAGTTCTTTTGAAGAAAAGTTCTTGATAAAGATACGTTTGCTGCAACTAGTTTCACAGTAATTTTGAATCATTCGTTGGACTTATTCTTGATAAAAACATCATCTTGGTTAAAAACCAATTCGGCCATGCCTTTGTAGCACTCCTCCAATAAATTTTCTACAGTTTTGTAATTGATTGAGAAGCATTTCTCTTCAAGATCAGATCTCTCATCTCGGGATCCTTGTGCTGAATGTAAGATTTTAGATGCTAGAAATTTCCCCCTTGTTTCAATCTGTGTCATTTCTGTTCCCAAATTGTTAATAATTTCTATACTAAAAGTACTATCAATGAGCAATATAAAGTAATCGAAAAGCTCGTATGAGCAGCCTCTATCTTTTCATATATCGATACATGAATGGTAGATGATCATTGTCAGTGTTGCCGAGGATAGTTTCATCGCAATGCGAATGGAGTTCATGGCTAAAAAAAAAAAAGTCTACGACCCCTGAAGAGCGATAACTAAAAGACGTATGAGTGGGAGAACCATCGTTAAGAAAAATACGTTCTCCGTCATCTGCAGCACTCAGCATTTCAGAGCCTTTGAAATTGTTTGTAGAACAGCCTCAAGGCAAATGGGCGTAAGTAATGAACTAAGATCATCAAGAAATATAAAGTTTAGGAGTCAGTGTACTTAATTCGGCAGAATGATGTCATTGGTTAGGTAGATGGTACAGATTAACGATTTAAACTAGCCATCTCTTCCAAATAACAAAAATGCCTTGCACCTCTACGTCTCAGTACCAAGCAGGCAAGGAATTTTTCTGTAGTCAACCCCTCTGACAAAAATTTTTAATCCGCCTCCACCTCCATTGGGTCTGTCCAAACGAAAAATACAGAAATTTATGCTTGATATTAAAATGTTCTCTGAATTGAGTTTCTTGAATAGCGAGGATCCGGACTCCATATTCGTCTGCTATTTCAATTAATTGGTTCAATTTAGTTCTCTTGACTGGGAAAGAAAGTGGGGCAGAGGATTTTAAGCGCAACATCACTCCTAAAAGTTGGAGACCGTAATTATGTTGTTAAATGAGGTCCACTACCTAAATCTCGAACGCGTCCCTTATTTACTCTGCACTAACACGATCAGAATACGGAAGAGAAAGAAGCAGCTTCAATTGAACTGCACATTTGGGCACTAGGCTGATTTATCTTATCACCAGTTACGACATGCATGGACTTCGCAGGGACAATTCTTTCATCCCTTGTCACCACACTGGTCAAAAGAATAATAAAATGCACTGATTTTATGCACACATGAAAAAAATATGCTCTAGAAATTAAATCATATGACATTGGTAAAACTATCCAAGCATGGAGGAGAGAGATTCATTCATACAATTTTGCTTTAACTACATGCTTTGGCTGTCATTAGTGAACGTAGCCCCAAATGTTTGGGTCATTGTAATATAATTTAAAAGTTTCAGCGGTAACCCTGCTTTAGGGCTCTGAAGTAGTTTTTACTAGTCTTCATAACATCATAGCAATTCAAAAGTTTCAATCCATAACTTCTCAAAAGCGAATTTAGAAAATGCAATTTTAGAAAAGATGTCTACCGCACTAGATGTCTACCGTCTTTCTGCTCATCTCGCGATATTCACAGGCAACAAAAATGTATTTTCGTGTACGATTTTCTTTTTTTCTTGTATGTAAAAGTGAAATTTAGTAAAATTCCATTGCAACGAATACCATTACAAAGAAATTTCCGTTTCAACGAAATAAATTTTCAGTCCCAATTTAATCTCCAATACATTGCTTGAATTCCCTTACAACGAAATTTTTTTACAATGAACACAATTTACGGTCCCTTGAAGTTCATTGTAAATGGTTTTAAGAGTATAAACCTATAGGCTCTCAATACATTTCACAGATGTAATTGTTTCGTTTATTTGTTTTTAATCTTCCATCCTATAGATTTAAATGCCAGTTAGTGTCTCATAAAGGGGTGCATTTACAAAAAAGAAAGTTCATATTAAAAATTTGCATACTTTATCCAGCAAGACCCACTTACACTATTTTTAAGATATGCTTGCTTTAAATTTAAATTAAAGGTGGGTGGCCTACTTACCCCTTCGTATGAACTAAGTGAAACACTCATGTGGTTTTTTAAAAATAATTAATCGTTAAGAATATTTAAAACATTATTTCAGAAAAACAATGATTGTTTATTAATAATATCCAGGATAAAAGAAGTCAATAAGTTAAAATTTTTTTGTTTAGGCTAAGGTTGCAGAAAATTTTATCACAATGGAGGTCTGAAACTTTGGAGCTGAAATTACTTGATATTTTTGTGAGTCTGAACTCATTAGTTTTTGTGTAGCACGCATGTAAACTCTTGATAAAGTGCGCTGGGGTCATTTTTCTCTGGATTTTAGGATGTCATATAATTATGAATTAAAATAATAGTTAACTTAACCATTTCAGAAATATTACGAGCTTCAAGAACTGAGCTTTCGAAAGAAATTTCCAAAATATCAAAATTAGTTTCAAAAATCTAAATGTATTTGCTATAGAGTCATTTCACAGTATTTTGGACAAATGTAGAGTACGTAACATGACTTTTTTTGCCATAACTATTTAATTTGCTGTTGATTAGCACAATATTTTAATTTGAGTTTGTGTGCTGATAGCAGGGCTGTGGAGTCGGAGTTGGAGTCGGAGTCGGACTGATTTTGGGGTAAAGGAGTCGGAGTCGGAGTCGTTAGAAAACATGCCGACTCCAACTCCGACTCCGGGTTTCTTTTTTTCTTTCCTTTTCACTGACTCCCCTTGCATTTTTTAAAAATTGACTACCAATTGGTTCGATTAGATGCATAAAAAGATACTAATGAGAAAATAACTGCCATTATGGCAATCAGCTAGCTTGAATGCTTACCGAACTTTCTGTAGCCGTCCCCTAATTTGCTTGCTTTTTAACTTAACTAGTAGCAACTGTCAGCAAACGGTTTTGTTGCCTAACATTTTCAAGTAATCACTTGCAAATAAAAATAGAAATACAGTGTTTTGTTCGATCTCAGTTATAAAATAGTAAAAGAAACGTAACAAATTAGTCTGTCAAGTCCCGTAGCTAAGGTTGAAACGTTTAAGGGTGATCGGCAACTTCAAAGAAGTTCTGGCACGAAAGCACGAATCCAAAAGATTCAATGAAATTATCTAATGTTTCCTTCTTTATTAAGACTATTTCTATAAGCTTGGTTCTCGCTAAGAAGTATGGAACAAAATAAATGTAAATGATTTCTTGATTACAACACTCAATAATTGCAGTTAATCTTAAAATCTTCATATTAAGATGAATTCTAAAGCAGCCAATAAAATTTAAATTAAAAATTTAGCGAAGAAGAAATATAGATATAGTAAAAGCTATTCGTATAAATTTGTATGCCGCCGCATTTTGTGTAAAATTAGCTCCTGACGTATATGTGCCCTATTTTTAACCGACTTCAAAAAGGAGGCGGTTATCAGTTCATACCGTATGTATGTTTTTTTTTTTTTTGTTTGTCCACTCATAGCGTCTCACCTAGTGAACCGATTTTGATGATTCTTTTTTTTATGGATAGGGGATGGCTCAACTTAGGTCCCATTACTTTGTTTGACCATATTTGTTCTTTAGAAAAAAAGTTATTAACCGACTTCAAAAAGGAGGCGGTTATCAGTTCATACCGTATGTATGTTTTTTTTTTTTTTTTTTTTTTTGTCCACTCATAGCGTCTCACCTAGTGAACCGATTTTGATGATTCTTTTTTTGATGGATAGGGGATGGCTCAACTTAGGTCCCATTACTTTGTTTGACCATATTTGTTCTTTAGAAAAAAAGTTATGGGCAAAAAACAGTAAATTTTATGCAATTTCCCTATAATATTGTAGCGAAGTTCGCACTTTTCATTCGTGGATAACGGCGGCTCAGTGGTAGAATTCTCGCCTCCCACACGAGCGCCCCGGGTTCAAATCCCGACTAGAACAAAGTGAATTTTACTAAAATTTCGTTTCTACTGTTTCCCGTATTTTCTCGAATGTTCTATTAATTTCTGTATCTTTCCAAGTCTGGAAAGTTCCAGCACTTTCTCAAGTTGTATATAAGGAGATGTAACGTTCCTTCGAGGTTCAGAATAAAGATCTCGAGTTGAGACTAACGCTTGAGTATTCGCGTCATTTGGCTATCACATTGTCTTCGCTATCTTCATCTACGCGACAATATGAAACTCATTGTTATAAAAGTTTGGTGCCATCTAAGAGTAACATTAATAGTAATTGTAATGATAATTTTGAATAAAGGCTTTTCTAAAGCAATGTAGTGATATAGGGCCGAACTTCTTACTAAGTAACTTCTTACTTTTACTGAAATATCTACATTTACACTAAAAAGAATAAAATAAAAAAATTTTGAAAAAAAAATAGAACCGACTTCAAAATTGCTCTAAAAAGTGAAAAATAATTTCATTCTTTCACCATCGATAATACTTTTAAACATAATTTTTGAAGTTGGCGCAAAAACAAAAAGTAAAATCCATTGGAACCATGCTTCGCTCATATTTTTATCAAAAAATCATCCAAAGTTAGGAACGAAACATTTAATCGTTACTCAAATATGCTGTCATCAATGCGTAATGCATTTGGTAGTGAAGAAACTGGACCTGGTTAAATTTATACTTGTAGTTGAGTTATGGCTGTGAATAATTTTATCGATCGTTTTTGCGCCAACTTCAAAAATTATGTTTAAAAGTATTATCGATGGTGTTTAAAGAATAAAATTATTTTTCACTTTTTAGAGCAATTTTGAAGTCGGTTCTATTTTTTTTTCAAAATTTTTTTCGTTGAAATTTTGTTGATAAAATATAATTTAAAATATATTCGTGAAAATTTTCAGGATTAAAATATTTATATTTTTTATAAAGTCTGAAATTAACTTTGGGTGTCATCTACCAGATGGGTGTCACCCGGGGCAAACCACCCCCTCTCAAGAACTTGGATTTAGAAAAAAAGCTTTTTTTCTCTTAAGTTACAGCTTTCAAAAATTGAAAGCACACGATTTGATCAATATCTATTTGTTAAACATTACAAGGGGGAAAATTACAGATAATCCTTTTCAAATTTTTTAAAAGGGATTTTTAAGTCATCTCACTTTTTTACTCGTAACTATTGAAAAATTTGATTTTTAAATTGAATTTCTAACGTTGTATGCGTCTTGGGTTTACAGTAAAAAACAAAATGCGAAATTTTCATGAAAAGGAATTAATATTTCAATCTTTGTTTAGAGGTTTTCCCCCTTCCCATGAAGGGAGAGAGCGAGTTGAAAAAATACAATTAAAATTTTTTTTCAAAAATCCGGAGTCGGAGTCGGAGTTGGAGTCGGGCGTTTCAAAATCCAGGAGTCGGAGTCGGGGTCGTAGTCGGCCATTTTCCTTCCGACTCCGCAGCCCTGGCTGATAGGACTAACTCAAAATAAAATAATGCGCTAATCAAACAGTAAATTAAATAGGTATGGCAAAAATAGTCAAGTTACGGACTTTACATAATTGCCCGAAATACTGTGAAATTACCCTATAGCTAAATACGTATAATAATTCAAGGGTCTGTCGTTTTAGCTTTGGAACTAAAGTAAAATAATAGATTATACTGTTGAGGAGTAGCAACCTATGGTTACATTGATTAATTAAAACGGATCACTAACAATCAAGTTGTGCGAAATTCACCCAAGACATATCACGAACTTCAATCCAAAATCCAATTTGAATTGCTGAAACACTTCATTGTTTATCCTGGATCAAATATCAAGAGAATTGCGGTCACCATTCACTGACGGACAGTGAGTGTGGGAAGAGGATCGGCCGGTCGATAGAACTCCCATTTTGGCCTCTTGTCCACCCTACTCCATCCGGGTGGAAAGAACGCAGGCAAAAGAAGCCATTTATTCCAAGAATGGAATAGGTAGGCGGATGGAAGACTTATTTTTCGAGATATCAAAAAGCCGTGTAAGGTTTCCAGAACAGAACAAAATAAGCAGAATTGCTTTTGTGCATTCAGAGATGTGCTGGGCACGTTCTGTAGAGGATCAAAGAATTAATCTCATACGAGAGCTTAAATTCGGACTAATGCAAAACTTGATAACCTTGGCAATTTTTCCTCTGCGATACAAGTTTATAATTTTCTGCAATCACTTTTTTTTTCTGTGTGTGCTTAATAGTAAAATGAATTTCTTTTATAGTGGTCAAGTGCGTTTTCCAGAAAACATTTTATTTACTTTCAATTTATTTTATTTTCACGTTCGGGACAGCAGATAAGGAGTTGGCAGTTGTGGGATGGGATTACCTGACCAAAATTTAAACTAACGTCATGAAAATAATCACTTCACTTAGTAATCAAGGAAAAATAAAATTACAGACATAAAGATGTGTAACAACAAGCTTTTTAAGCAGCACGAGCCTATTTACTAGAGCAGGTGTTCTCATCCTTTTAAGCCCCCTTTTAAAACTGTTCGGAACCCTTTTAAAACTGTTGTATGTAGTCAACCAAATAAGTACAGGGATCGGCAACATGAGTTCCTGGTTTCAAAAAAATAAATAAATAAAATAAAATGAATGAATAAATAAATTAATAAGTCCATTTTATGAATCGGGATGTTTGTTTTTTTAAATAATGTAGTTTTGTTTTTAGTTTTGTTTTTAAATTTTTTAAAATCATATTAACTGATAATTTTCCTATTTTTGTCCACGAATTGACCAATTTGACTGACGGGACATTTTGTTCCAACAAGACTGTGAACGGTTCACACTTTAAGGGAATCAATGGCGGTTTTGAGAGAATACATTCCGAACGGCCTGTGCTCTAGTCCACTGTCCTGATTACGTCCCTTACGACTTTTTTGCTTTTTTTTTTTTTTTTTTTTGACATCCAGCGCTAATAGCAAACGTCCACGGACCTTACCTGAAAGTCAACATCCAGGCAAAAACTGCCAGCACATCTGCTAATATTCTATTTGGGGTCATGAGAAACACGAGAAATTGGCTTATCCAGTAAATAGGCATAGGGCCATCGATAGCCAACTCGGATCCCTTATCAGTTTGGTTGTCGAGCCTCCTACCTGCGTAAAATTCATACAATTTATACTACTCCGATTCCGAGTCGAGCCCCCGCAAAACCCAGGCCCCTTGTTTCCGACTAGGCTGACATTGCCTTTCGTCGAAACTGAATGGACAATAGCTTGACCTACCTGATGTGATGTTCAAATCTACGTAGAAAATTTTAGATAGGTACTTACATTATTAAAAAATAAATAAATAAACATTCTAATACATAATATAGGTTATTGCGGGTAGAAACAAAGAGATTACGTTGCTGCAATCAGTACAATCGGAAAATCGGAGTTCAAAACTAAAGCTGGTTAGATAGTTGAGGCTAGTTATTAAGGGAAAAATATAAGTCTGGACGCAAAATTTAATGTTACTTCATTTTAGCATATTCTTATATAACACATGAAATCAAAGAGTTGAAGAACTGAATACGCGTTGATCAGTGGTAATCTAGGAGCTAGGAAAGCTCGTCAAGCAGTACCAGTAACATTGAAACGTCAGTTGGAGGTCTCTCACTGTTTATCCTTCATACGTTTTTAAAAGTTAGATTGTAACTATTAAGAAAATGAACCCGAGGTTACTTGCAACGTTCAACCTTTTTCAATATTTTGCCGTTTTGTATGTCAAAGTTCTCCAACTCTATGCCTGTGGGCACCTTAGTCCCATCAATGGTTTTACAGATGCCTGCTGCAATGCGATCACGACCAAAATAATTTTGTTTTCAATAAAATGTTATGAAAGATTTACTTATTTTAAATGATTAACCACACATTAGTAGAATTGGTGTACCACACAGATAAAAAACAAAAAGTGAAATGTGACCAATCAAACTTCATGCCAAATCTTTCAACCTTTCAACAACGTAATTTCCCATACCTGCAAAAAAAAAAAAAAAAAAAAAAAAAAAAAAAAAAAAAAACAAGGTTTAACGTCATAAGGTTTAACGTCATTTCCGGACAACTCATGCTACTTTTAATTCGAACTCTCCACTTAAACCTGAAATAAGAAAGGGGGGAAAAAACTACAATTATCTGCTGAACAGTTAACTAGAATTTAATAAAGCCGATCATTAAGACAAAAAAATACAATTAAGATGTAAAAATTATAACAATTGCTGTCGATGCTTTAGAAATTTATCGCATTTGCGAATTAGAAAAGATATTCCAAGATGGTAAGTTAATAAAAGTAGAATTTCTTAATGTTAACGACTGGTTAATTGATATGAACTGTCAGTTCAACAAATGTGTGACCATGCCAGTAATAAAAGACTTCTATTTTTCTGATGACAACGTTACAAGAAGAATACAAGCCATTTAAAAGTGTATGCAAACTCATTTAAAGAATAACTTTAAAATATTCGAGTTTTTCTCACGACGAATTGACGGATCTACTGCGCAGACTTATCCGATTCACTTTTCCGGTTATGATGAAAATGTTTAGTGTACTTTCTGTAAAAGACGATTTGCGCAAGAATATTACCCGTGAAAAACGAGCAATAGATGAAAATACCTAAATATGGACTTGTCAGACGTCCCGGTTTGGCCGAGGTAGTCCCGTTTTTCAAAAAAAAAAAAAAAATCACCGTGTCCCTGTCGGCCTTCTTCCCGTCCCGGTAAAAGGTGAGCAAACGAGCTGATGTGTGCCTCACATGACTTCCTTTTACTCCATTTTAATGTCATTTTCCCATTATTGGCAATTTTAATGTGATTCAATAGTTTAATCTCTAAATATTAAAAACGACGGCCAAATTAAAACCAGATAAAAAAAAATCGCCAAATTTTCCGCCAAGTTGGCGACAAAACTTGGCGACCAAAAGACTGGCGATATATCGCCAAGTGTCCGCCAAATTGTAACACCACTTAAGTTTGCATTGATATTAACAATGATTTCCCCCCAAAAAGGTGCAAAAGACCCCCTTAGGAACATCCGAAAGCAACCAAAAGGGGAGGTGCACAACTAGACCCCACTACGAGTCTATGTACCAAATTTCAACTTTCTAGGACATACCATTTTTGAGTTATGCGAGATACATACGCACATACGCACATACGCACATACACACATACGCACATACATACAGACGTCACGAGAAAAGTCGTTGTAATTACCTCGGTGATGGTCAAAATGGATATTTCGCGTGTCTATACATTCTTAGGCACTTTTCCGCATGTGGTCGAATCGAAAAAAAAACTCAACATTCATTTGGGGGTGAGCAAAATGGAAATTAAGGGCGATTTTTGAGTGAAAATTTTTTCGCGAATACAATACTTCCTTTTTTGTAAAAGGAAGTAAAAATAACTAACTACTAATACTAAGTCTAAAAATAACTAACTGTGCAGGATTATTTAAGATAATTACTTTGTCATTTATAATATTGACTTGTAAATTTACTATTGCATCAGCTCATGAGCATTTTTACAACAAGATTAAAACCTAAAAATACTTTCTAAAAAAATGTCCTAGCGAATAAAAAGTACATTTTGTTCAAATTTTTATTCGTCGAAGTGTTTCATCTTAAGTTACTTTTAAATATGTATCAACATGAAAAAATCAAAATGCATAAATTTATATGCTTGAGTCATTTATAATTACCCCTGGTATAGGTTCATAATTAGTAGCCATTTATTCATTAGACTGAGAAGGAACTGTCCTCTAAAACGCTCTAAAAACCAACCAAAGTGTGTACTCTTTTAGAGGAGTTGCGACATGGGGGGGGGGGGGCCGTTCTGGTGTCTCGGTTAAACATTTTAGAAATCTGGCAAGCTTACCTACATATAATACAAACGAATTTGATGTAGTGCTTTTTTGAAAGCTGCTTAATATAATCATTGATGGGGCAACAGCAAACGCTGGTAATGTCAATGAATTTATTTTGCCCGTTGCATGAAAAATGATTCATTTGCAAAGTTGACGTCATGTGTGTCCCTGCACAACCGGACAGGAAGATTTGCAGCTTCCTTTGCAAATTCTGCTTTTCAAGTGCCTATTACAAATTTCTGAACATCTACTGAAGTACGTTTATTCAGTAAAGGCAATGTTCATGCCAGATTTCTGAATTTAATTGAAGAAATAATGGTAATAATAAGCCCCATCTCAATGCCAAAAATCAAATTTCTTTTGCATTAACAGATACTTGAGCTGCCAGGTAATGGACAAACTTATAACTACTATGAGAGGATCTGAAAACCGGTTTAAAACAATTCTAGTTCTGAAGAGGGGGTCTTTTGTACCGTTTTCAAAAAAGGACAATATGCCAACTGACGGAGAAATTGAGTTACCAATAGATGTTAAGTTATCAACCGTCAATTATTTCAAAACCAGCTTAAAAATTGCTCGCATAAAGTTGAAAAAAGTCTTTGATTCTTATCATTTAATTGCCAGCTAAATGTATTTGACTAAGCTACATATCACACACCGGCAAGAAAAGTGACAGAACTCAAAATTTGGGAAAAACGTACTAACTATTGATTTGAAATCTTAATTTAATGCTCTTACTTTGCCACAGCGAATCGCACACAGTTAGCTTACATAACTGGTGCGTGGTAGCATAAAAACGATATAATCAATACGAGCTTTGAGTATGCATTATCAATTTATAACACAAAAACTAACCAGAAAACATCACATCTTTTTTTTTTTTGGCGCGTATTGTAATATTTGAGACTGAATCGCTCAAGGGAGCCCAGAACTTAATTTTTTGGGAGAGAAAAAAGGAAAGAACTGGGATACTCCCAATTTGCTGAATGATACTCCAAATTTTATCGAATGATAAAATACAAGGATGGAAGACATTAGGCCCCGTTAAAATGAAATATTAAAATTGCAATTTTACAATATTGTCTCCGCTTTTACCGAATCATTCGACAAATTGGCGAGAATAAGGATTTCTAAGGAGGTCACAGTTACCTTCCGTGATCTCCCATCGGGATGCCCCTGAAGTTTAAATATTCAGAACGGCATTGCCCTTAAGCTAGTAGAAATAAATAGGGTGGGAGCAACAAATAAAATGAATTCGTTTTGGTGATCCATACGCTTGTGTCAATCATAGTTTTTGACAATATTCATAAAATTAAAACGAGCCGATGTATGCATCACATGACTTCCTTTTACTCCAATTAATTAACTGGCAACTTTAATGTGATTCAATAATTTACTCTCTAAATATTACCAACAGTGGACAAATTGAAACCAAATTTAAAAAAAAGAAAGAAAGAAAGAAATCGCCAAATTTGTCACCAAATTATTGACACAACTTGGCGACCAAAAGACTGGCGATATATCGCCAAGTGTCGGCCAAATTATAACATCATTTGAGTTTTCATTGAAATTAACAATGATTTCCCCCCCCAAAAGGGGCGAAAGACCCCTTTAGAAACATCCGAATGCAACCAAAAGGGGAGGTACACAACTAGACCCCATTAGGAGTCTAAGTACCAAATTTCAACTTTCTAGGACTAACCGTTCTTGAGTTATGCGACATACATACGCACATACGTACGTACAGACGTCATTAGAAAATTCGTAGTAATTAACTCGGGAATCGTCATTATGGATATTTCGCGTGTCTATACGTTCTTAGGCACTTATCCACGTGTGGTCGAGTCGAAAAAAGAAAACTCAGTATTCATTTGGGGGTGAGTAAAATGGAAATTAGGGCGATTTTTGAGTGCAAATTTTTTCGCGAATACAATTTGTAAAAGGAAGTAAAACCAGATCATGACGTACGGATAAGCACCTTGACGATTGTTTTCTACCAGTAACACCACCTCACTCGCCTAATTACACTGCAGTGGCCAAAGGAATATTGGTCCAAAAAACATACTTTGAAATATACATTTCTAATTTTTTATACTGTTCAGATTTTATATACATTATTTGGTAACAACTTATTCTATACTGGAGCATTAAAAATAATACTTCTAGGATCAATCATATTTTTAGAACTCACTTTTTTTGTCATTATGTGTGTTATTAATTGTGTATAAATATGAATAACACATTGTAAACTTGTATGTTGTGGCCATCACGAAACTTTCTTCTATATTTTTCTTTTTTTTTCTGATCCCTCCCCATGCTTGACGAGGAAGCAATATTCCCAACAAAAACAAAATTACACATGTAAAAACTTGACGACTATCCCAATGTCTGAATTATTGCAAAAACAAAAGAAAGAGCGAAAATTGAAAGTTACTTTAAAAGCCTTACTGGAATTAATTACAAATATTTTATTTATTAACAAACATAAGATGGAAACAGTTAAAAATTTTAAATCATTGAGATAATATTTCCGGTCATTTCCATACAATTAAAATCACGAGAAATACGCAGACGACAATCTATTACGATTTATCTTTCTTATTGTTGCATTAATAAAGCTATTTTTATTCGCAAAAAAAAAAAAAAAAAAAAAAAAAAATCAACACCTCTTGGAGCGATTGGCGTCAAAATTGAACCAAAGTCTGTTTACATATGGATTCACATATATTCCAAATTTCAACCAGAACGTAGCATTACTTTTTGAGATAGGGCACTCACAATGGAAAAAAAGAACGGGCGATTGCGCTACCCCCTTTTTAGCTGTTGACACCAAAATAAAATCAGCTCTTATACCCACTAAGGGCTACTTGCAGATAAATTTTCTTTCATTCCGTTCATTATTTCTTGAGATACAGCGGTCACAATTGACGACAAAAAACGTTCTATAGCTCAACCCCCGTTTGAGTTATTAACACCAAAATTAAATCAGCACCAGTTCCTGTTAATGGCAACATATGGACCAAATTTTGTTTGATTCCGCCAGTTACTTCCTGAGGAATAGCAAGCACGCGTAACTCAAAAAACGTCCCATTGCTCCACCCCCCTTGGAGGAATTCACGCCAAAAACCAATGGGCACAAGTTCACATAAGGGCACATATGTGTACCAAATTTCGTTCGATTTCATGCGGTAGTTTTTGCTGTAGAGCGGCCACAAAAAACTGGTCACACACAGACGTGACACACACACATACACACACACACACACAGACAGACATTTTCCAAAAATAGTCGAAATGGACTCAGCACACCTCAAAACGTTCGAATCCGTCAAAATTCGAAATTCGAAAATTTGCACGAATCCAATACTTTCTTCTATATATTAGATATAGAAGAAAGTAAAAATGAAACATAACAATTTATCACTTATTGATTCGCTTTAGTGACTGGTAGCCGTCAGTGTCGGTCTGCGAACGAACTATCCCAAATAAATTAAATATAGACTTTATGAAATGTGATGCTTTTCTCTATGAGTGATAATTTCTTTTTTTCTAAGTTCAAGCTCATGAACGATTGTTAAATACTTGTTCTTTAAGTGTAAGCTGAACAATTCTGTGATAAAACAAATTAGGACATATTTATCTTTCATTAAATGGAATTAAATAAAACTATTCTGTTCTCAAATTTATACTGATCTTATTATGGTTCCTTAAAAAGCAATTACTGCGGGGGAAAAGGCTCGAAATACTTGAAGTTAATACAGTAATTATCATAAATGAAGTTTTTAAAAATTCTTTTACCTTTTCTTGAGTAAACAAAGAATTATTTTCCAGCTAAATGTCACTAATAAGGTTTTGAAAAATAATTAAATTAATTTACTTGAATGAATTTTCCAGCTTTTTGTTATTCTGTTGTGTGAGTGTATTTTTTTTCTCACTCATCAACATTTTTTGAATATGCTTCTGGTTTTCTTGATCATTGTTATCTGCGTATAAAAGATTTTACTACCTCATTTGAATGGATTTCAAAATGGATATATTTATTATTTTTTCAGATCTTCCCAACAAACCCTTAGAAAATGAGTAAGAAGAAAATTTTAGAAACTGCTGAATTTTATTGAGTGACGTAATCAAAAATTGTGATATAGCCCGACTGCAAACAAATGACCCTTGTCAATCATTTGCTAAAAAGAGTCCATTCCTCAAAATAGGTAGAGAAGGAAGAAAAGACGTTTGCCATAATTTGAAGTTTAGCAACATTTTAGCTATATATGTAAAAAAAAAAAATGTTCTAGCATATTTTCGTTATGTGATTATTTAAAGCCGAAAGGTTTAAGTTGCAGCAATAACTGCATTGAGTTGGCGAAAAAGTAAAAATGACTTTGCATTTTCTTTTGAAACCATACTCTCGAAGTTTTCAACTGAAATTAATACGGAAGGCGTTGTTATCTTTGACCAATGGCTGCTGAAAGAAGTAAAACCAAACCCCACCCACTTGCACAGGATGTGACCTGTCCAATTAGACATCTGCCTTGACCGCACAAACTTAAAATGTTTTACCTCTTTGGCTAATTTCTTAAATTCCAAGGTGACGTATTCAAACTGTATAACTAATGAAGTACTTGCAAATTCCGTTCCAACTTTCCCCTGCATATCGCCCCTTCACGAAAATGGACAATTCAGAAACAAGGCGGAGCCAAGGGTCAACTCTTCACGGTCAGACTTTATTGTGAAATGTTTTAATCAGGTTCGTGAATTAGGAGGTCAGGAGTCTGAAAAATTAATGTATATTTGCATGTGAGTATGTATGTAGGTATGTATGTGTTTGTACAACATAATATGCCCTGCGTACACACCCATTGGTCCTCTGAAAATAGTTTAAATGATGAGATTGTTTTATAATGCTCGTATAGTAGATGTTTATGAGAATAAAATCATTTGGAAAACATGGCAGTAGGCCGATTTGAAGCTTCACATACTAAGGAAAGTATTAAGTTAGTGTCTCAAAAAACCCCACAAAGATTGTAGCTGAACCCGTGGGAGCATCTCTAAGGCAACTCACATAGTGCAATTTATAGCTGGGACAAACCTAACTTGGCAGCATTGTAAAGGCTATGCTCAGATCCCAATAATAGCGTTACAACACTCTAAGGTTAGGTTCGCCCAAACTTGCAACTTTAGTTTTATGCGGGATTATTAACATGCTTCACTTGTCCTTTTTCACTAATCCGCTCCTTTTGAACAGACCACGCATCAAAGAAGGATTCTTGTTCATGTTTAAAAAAAGCGGTACCATTAGTACACTTTCTATCTCGACACCGCGGAATCATATACTCTGTTCTCAGTTGGGTTTCTAATCCCGCAGCGAAGATTTCGGGATTGTAAGGAGCCAATCCCGCGGGATCCCGGGATCCAGCAGGATTGACTTTATTCTTCTAAAAATTAAATTATAATGTCAAATAGAAAAAGTTGTGCTTTTTAAGAAAGACTGCTTTCATTACTTGAATTAGTAGTCATCTTGAACTCTGTACACCAATTGTAGAGCACAACAAAGTCAGATCCTAATTAGCTATTATCATTTGGTAAGCATGAGTATGCCGCTCGAACAGGATGCAAAAGGATTTTTGCTCTAAAAATAATGTGCTGTGGCTCCACTGCAGTTGGTTTTACTGAAATTAAATAATTGTGGACATTTTGAAAAAGATCCCCATTAACTTCACCACCTTCAGAAGTAGATTTTTCGTTTCTTATGCTTGGATTTTGCTCAAGAGCTGCAAATTTCGCACAAAAACGCTGTCCGTTGGATATGTGTTTAGTGTTTTGCTGTTTCCACTTTAATTTGCATTGATAAATATCCTTGGTGCTTCATTAACGTATGGTCATTGTATCGGTGAATTTGATTCATTTACATCAAGGTGTGAAAGCTACTTGGTTTCACCAAGTGGCAGTCCCAGATAGACTTGGGTAATTCCGCTAAATTTACCTCTCACTTTAAAGAGACATTCAAAAACATGAGCAGCTTAACTTACTACGCACTGTTAAAACGATTCAGAAACGTTCCTGGAAAATAATGGGCAGCTGATTGTGTCCAAAATCTTCCAATAACATATCTTATAAAAACCAGGAACGTTTTCCGCTAAAATTCAGTAACATTCCAAAATTATCCTGGAAGCCTCCTGAAATATTCAGAAATATTCCCGAGTCAGTAGTGTCTCTTTAACTTTGGAGTTACCTTAGGTAGGTATAATATAATACCTTGGCACTTTCCTGATTTTCAAGGAGAGCTCCAAAAGCAGTATTGCAAACATGGCCAAGGCTAAGACAGAAGTGCAAGCAAGTATCAAGAATTTTACTCGCCGGTAATTCCTGCAAAGCTACATAGTCCATAGACTGATGTGCGCTCTTTGGACGTCTCATCAATCTGGACGGGCTGCAAACGACCTGAAGCCGATACATTTTATTAATACGCTCAGTTAATCTTTAAACTGGGAGCTAAAAATATTTTTCACAACAGTGAGAAATCTGCATCCGTGCGACTTGTAGCAATCCAGAAAACTTTTTGACAATGATACTTGATTTTTCCGGGAAGTAGATAAAAACCATTGAAATCCCGAAACGTTACACGGGAATGCTCAGTAACGTTTCGGAAATTTTTTACAGTGCATTGTCATTTGAGTCATCCTGTGTTTCATACTAGTTTCTGTTTCCCCTTTCAAAGCCCATACAATGTTCTGTCGTCCCTTTCAAAGTCGTTCCGAATACATGTCTGATTTATCATTGCTTTCTACCTTGGGGTGCAGTTTTTATAACTTAAAGGTTTTGAGTGTTTACAGAAGTACTCCAACACTGCATTCTGCTACTCCAGCGGGTTTTGGAATCTGTAGTGCACTTTCTCTCTCTTTTTTTTCTAAAGCGTAATTTATTGGATTTTATATTTTAGGGATGGTTTTCGAAAATGCTTATAAATTTTCAGCATT
Organism: Uloborus diversus; assembly: GCF_026930045.1. NCBI lineage: Eukaryota > Metazoa > Arthropoda > Arachnida > Araneae > Uloboridae > Uloborus > Uloborus diversus. Next base: position 59,246,182 of record NC_072734.1, on the reverse strand, counting down.
ATCTCAATTGCTGAACGTACGAAAGCTGAAACATCGAATGAAAATACCATTATCAATTCATTCTCAGGGAAATGTACTCTATTTGTATTGTGCTCTTAAATGGTAAATCCACCGTTGATCATATGAGACACTAAGTTTTTCCTGCTCTTCTTGCAGATATACGAGGAAGGTGATTCAAACTTCAGATGATGCTTGTGAAAATAGGCGTTTTATGAGCACCAAAAGCTGGGAAACGCTCGCATGGAGAAAAATTGCAGGATTAGAAATCCCGCGGGACCAATCCCACTAAATATATTGCGGGATCCCACGGGATTCGGAATCAGGATTTCGGAATTGGAAACCCTAGTTCTCAGCCTCTCTAAAGTCTCTGAAATTGTTTTAAACAAATGCTAAAAAAATTTAATCTTTCAACGTTGTTCTTGAAAAGCCATGTTTCTAACATCGGTGTCGCCGAAGAACTTTGACTAGCTTAAAAAAATCATTTGCACGCAATTGAATCACGTGACATTGGTCAAACAAATAGACTAAACTCGATAGTAACCGTCATATCGAGTTCAGTCTTGGTCAAACTAACCAAAAATTGACAGCTTGCATTTCAAACATTTTTACTTTAATTAAATGCTTTGGTTTGCCTGTATCGATTGTAACAATGGATCCAAAATGATATATCAGCATTCGGTAGAATTTAAAATGTAATACCGACATACCGATAGTAGAATTTTCTGAAAAAAGGATGAAAAACAAACTTGTTTCATTGCCATTGTTATAACACAAGACTAAACTTGTAATATCTTACGTCTACTGTCAACGGACATTAAGTATGAATATAAGAATTTGGTTTTGGAATAAAATTTAACGTTTTGTAATTACGCCTCTTAATATAATAAGGAATGACTTCACTAATTAGTGCGCCAAAGGTACTAAAGAAGTAGGTATGTTAACAGCCATATTTCATAGGATTCGACCGATGCATCGGCGCCGATGATTCAACAATTTAGCCATCGGCGCACAGTGTGGCATAGTGGGCAAAAATCCCCCGCGCGAACTCGCGGGTTTTGAGCTAGAATCTTCTATTATGGCTCAAAATGCGGGAAAATTCTTCGACTATTTTTAGTGGTGCTACAATTTTGAATTTCTTAACCCCCTAAGTGCCGCAGAGCTCAGAATGAACCCAAGTCGCGATTTTGAAAACTAAAAAGTATGACCATATTTTTTCCCTGATATGTGGCTCAATGCTTAGTATAAATCGAGGAATTGGATGATAAAACACAACTTTTGATCGCTGCTGGGTGTTTAGAAATGCTTTTTTCCACCGTATAAGTCATTAAAAACATGATTTTTCAGGTTTTCCCCGTTGAAAAAATGGGTTTTAAACTGTCTTCATACATCTCCCGCGCAAGAACAAATACATATTTTAATTCCAAACTACAACTTTTAAATCATTTTCTAAAGTTCAAATGGTAAAAACCTCCTTAAAACACCGAAAAATCGCTCTAAGTCCAAATTTCAGCTCGAGATCCTACCATTGTCCATGAGAGTACATCTGTGCAATAGCAGCAAACAGCTTATTTTACATGTATACATTTATATGTATACATTTCGAGAATGAATCGTCTGCTTTCGAATAAAGACCTTTACATTTAGAATTTCTGAATGCTTTTGATGTTTTTAAGAAAATTTAATGTATTAAAGTAACAGTTGAGCAAATGTGTAGACGCAAAATTAGTATGTTTGTCTGTTTCCTCGGAATAATCGTTACCCATCGATGAACCCTTTTAGCCCCCTTTTTTTCCTAAAAACATCATTTATAGGTTATAATACAGCTGAAAGGATTAATGAAATTATATGATTTTACTTCACTCTATTTAATTTAAAAAACAAATATTTACAAATATATGTCCATTAGCTTTCACTTTAGAAGTATGAAAAACAGTAAAGACATGTTATTTTAACTTTATTATAAATTTTTATTGAATTTATATTAAAATTTGTGTCGTTTTGTTGGCCTTACACGCAGAAACAAATTTAAAAAAAATGTAATTTACATAATTTGTTTAAATACTTATTTATGTAACAGAGGACAAAAAGAGTGAACATACCTGTTACAATTCGAATATTGCGATTATTCCGAGGAAACAGACAAACATACTAATTTTGCGTCTACACATTTGCTCAACTGTTACTTTAATACATTAAATTTTCTTAAAAACATCCAAAGCATTCGGAAATTCTAAATGTAAAGGTCTTTATTCGAACGCAGACTATTCATTCTCGAAATGTATACATATAAATGCATACATGTAAAATAAGCTGTTTGCCGCTATTGCACAATGATTAAAAAGTTGTAGTTTAGAATTAAAATATATATTTGTTCTTGCGCGGGAGATATGTGAAGACCGTTAAAACCCATTTTTTCAACGGAAAAACCTGAAAAATCATGTTTTTAATGACTTATACGGTGGAAAAAAGCATTTCTAAACACCCAGCAGCGATCAAAAGTTGTGTCTTATCATCCAATTCCTCGATTTATGCTAAACATTGAGCCACGGAAAAAATATGGTCATACTTTTTAGTTTTCAAAATCGCGACTTGGGTCCATTCTGAGCTCTGCGGCGCTTAGGGGATTAAGAAATTCAAAATTGTAGCACTACTACGAAATAGTCGAAGAATTTTGCCGCATTTTAAGCCATAATAGAAGATCCTAGCTCAAAACCCGCGAGTTCGGTGAATTTTTGCCCACTATGCCACACTGTGCGGCGGCCGATGCTAACTGGGAGGAAACATCTCGGTCCATCGGCCTTAAAAAACATCGAAGAGCTGATGGAATGGGCCGATGTTTTCGAAAAATAAGGACTTTTTCTGTTTTACTTTTTAATACAAAGTAAAAGGAGTTATTGTTTTCACATAAAATTTTTTACTTGAATTTCAGTATGAATTTCTATTTTAGTCACCCATAATGAATTTTTAATGCTGCATTCAGGTACAAACAAGCGCAAACTATTGCGTTTTTTTTTTTTTTTTTGGCGACTGGATGAACGTATGTATCTCTCGTAAGTCATAACTCAAAAATGGTAAGCTGTAGAAGGTTAAAATTTCGTTTGTGGGGTCTGCGTACGTTCCAGTTGTGCACTTCCCTTTTTGTTTTCAATCGGTTGTTCTAAAAGGCCTATTTACTCATTTTTCGTTGCTATTAATTATTTATTTCAATGCTAAACTATTATAGCGTCTTAGACTGATCATTTGGAGATATATAGTGGATGGCCAAATTATTAGGGACACTACTCAAATTCTCGTATATTTTCAAGATCACACTCATTTTTTGAAGAAATAAACTACGAACCCCCCCCCCCTTTTTTTTGGAAATATTCTGCATAGCAGTTGGTATTATTATTATTGTTTTTTAGAAATGGCAGCACTACAGAGTGCGTCATTTTACAAATATTTGAGGTTACTTCTGTTTTGGGACCGTGGTGACTTGATCGGTAAGGCATTGGACTTCGGGCCGGAGGGTCTCGGGTTCGATCCTCGCTGGTCGAAGGTCCACCGTCCTCATTAATGGTGACTGGGCGACGTTAAATATGCTCGTGGTCACAATGTTCTTCAAGTGAAACGATACCTCTGGGGGTGCCAGACCAGAAAGTTATTCGGCTCCTGGCCTGTTCTAAACTCTCGAACTGTCCATAGATGGCACCACCATCTATTGTGTTGTATTCTGAAGGCAAGGCGCCTGGCACGCAGTCCTTCATAGAGGGCCAGAGGTCCCTTTGATAGTTGATACTTCTGTTTTAGTCTCTAGTGCGAAAAAGCAGCCGTTGTCGTGAGGTTTGTATTAAGTGTATTCTAGAAATGTTTTTTCGAAGGTTTTGGTGTCTGCTATAGTTAATACGTAAATAATACTTAGTAATAAAGCAATGTGGCTACATTTTGCGATTAAATTTCAGCATTTGATTTATATTATTGCTTGATATTGTCAAAACAATTTAATTTAATTTTTTTTTTTTTTTTTAAAGAATGGGCAAGGCAAAAAACGTCAAAACGTCCCCTAGAAAATGTAGGGAAAGAAAAGCATTACTACTCCCCTCTTACATTTCTAGAACGCTATCACAAATTTAACATGTGTTTCTAAGTCAATAGTTGCTGGCATCAAGAGCTTAAAATTGACCAAAACAAGTCACTGAAAGTAGATCGCGCAGACGAATGTGACAAAAAGCGCATCACCCCCAATTGTACCGTCCGTAAAATTAGAGATATGTGTTTTTTTCGGATATTTAACACTCTCTATAAGACATTCTTGGTGGAATAGCTGCCCTAGGTGGCGTCGCACGCCACCTGGGAGCACTGGTAAAAGAAACTTTTTCGACCAAAATGCTAAAAATGGAGTCTTTGGAGAAGCATGCCTACAAAACATTGAAGATTCCTGTCCTCGACAGTCATTTTCTTCTTTCTTTAGGTTATTTTGCCCACTTGATAAGCTTTTTCTCAGCCTCGGTGCGGCATGGTTTTTCTACTCTTCCACCAATCACCTCCAGACAGTCCTGGTGGAAATTTCAATACCCTGTTCATTCATAAGTAAGACGGCCTACACTCCTGTTGCAATTTTTAAGGGAAATGTCAGTATCTGTGACTAGTACGAGCATTAGTGATGTGTTATCTGCCACATTTTCCTAAGTGATTCACTTCCAGTGGCATGTTTTGAGCAATTTTAATTTTGATACATCCAACTATTGACCTAAAAACACACGTTATACTTTCAATAACTCTCTGGGTATGTGTGGAGGGAAGTAGAAATGCTTGTATATTTCCCTGCACTTTTTAGGAAACATGTTTGAAGTTTCACGCATTCTTAAAAAACAGTTTTGACAATATCGAACAATGATATAAATTAAATATTAAAATTTAATCTCAAATTCTAAACACATTGCTTTATTAATAAATTTTAATTACATATTGGCTATAGCACTCACCAATACTTTCAAAGAAATAAAATATTTCGAGAATGTTTAATATAACCTCACGACAACAGCAGTTTTTTCTCATAAGAGACAAAACTGGAATTACCTTAAATATTTGTAAAATGACGCAGAGCAGCAATTCAGAATTTTTAAAAAATGTGGTTCGTGGTTTATTTCTTTAAAAAGTGAGTCTAAACTTGAAAATAAGAGAATTTGAGAAGTGTCCTTAGCAATTTGGCCACCTACTGTATTGCCGAATTTGAGACCAACTTGGAAACAAATATGAGATGGCGAAACCTGCTTTTGTGACTATTTGTTAGATTCCCGTTGAACCGTCGAGATTTTTTAATTTTTCGATATTTGTAATATGAATCACAGTAATGCAGTCTTTTCTGTATCGCTTCGGCGGAGTTACAAGTTTGGGGTTCATTGAAATATATTTTGGGACCCTCTTTCTCTATCACGGAACTTGTAAAAAATTTATCATAATCCTTTTTTTGTAACTCCTACGGAGCCCCTATGGTCAAGGGGCTTCTCGCGCAATTGCAACATTTGCGATATTTCAAATCCGCCACTACACGTCAAAACAAACTAAGGCAGGGTTTCTCAAACTGAGGCGGGGGAGGTACACACCTCCGTAGTGGGCGAAAAAGAGTGTTCTGGGAGTCGTTCACATTTAGAAAAAATAATACGAAAAAGTAATACTAACTATAATTTGTTCAATTTTGTGGTCACATGTGAATATTTTCGACATTATCGCCTTTTTCAGGTTGTTGGTGTAATTTTCATCCACATATGAGTGAATCTGAATTTTTCAGCATTAGCACCACATACAAAGTCAAAGCATCGAAGAAGGCATTGAAAGTAATCTGATGCACAGCGTTAATTACAACCTAACATTCAGAAATTTATCAATCACAACAATGGCAGGACTCCCACCAACGTAGCTGGTCTTATAAGACCAATCTAACCTAGATAATGGTTTTCCTCAAATGAATATGTATCTTTGCTTCGATTTCATGAGTTCTAATAATAACACGCTAAAAATAAACTTATATGTGTAGTAGTAATATATACATTTTGCTTAAAAACTTACTATACTTTCACTTAATAGCCTGCTTCGGTTTCAAATCCCGGTTCTCCGATTGTACTATACTTGTATTGACCAAATGTAATTGAGGTGATAGAAGGCAGGGGGGGGGGGGATTTGTGAGACCAGTGGCCTTAGCTAGGATGAGGCAGAGGGGGCGGTTCGCCCCGGGCGGCACTTTTCTGGGGGTGGAAAATTTACCCTCAATATGTGGGAAAAACAAACGTATTTTCCCAAAAAGGATAGTATATTTTTAATCTATATTTGCAAGCAAAAAGAAAATCTCTTAGAAAGGTAAATCTTTCGTATCACTACCGGAACAAAATTACTTAGATACCAAACAAGAGTCTTTCTTGATAGCATATCAGTACAATTCCTTATTTTTCTCTGAGGGGATGGCAGAGGAAAATCATGGAACCAATGTTTTTTCTACTATAGAGGTTAAATTGAGGAGGAAAAAAACAATGAAGTTTTCCTAAATTTCGTTGTAAGAAAAAAATAGCACTTCATTATAAGAGAGTTTCTTGAAAACCTCCTAATAAAACAAAAACTTCCCCTTTTCAACATCAGAAAAATGGTGGCAAGAGTAAGAAAGGGAGGATTAAAGACCCATCAAATCCCTGACAATCTTAGCAATTTTTTTCCGTTTGATTTTTTTTTTTTTTACCTTCGGCATCGGCCATTTGGAGAAAAATAATCGGCCATCTTTGAACAATCGGCTAACAATCGGCATCGGCCCATCGGCCAAAAAATGCCATCGGTCGAGCCCTAAAATTTAATTTCGGTGTCATGAATACATCGGGGTGTGAGATATAAGGTGGATGTCTCGTGCACAACTGGAAAAAACCTTAGTCGTTCTTATGAGCTAGTTAGTATGGGGCCAGTGCAATTTTGGTATTTTTTAATTCAATAACGGAACTGTCTAACAGTACAATTTTGATACTTTTTGTAACATTTAACAATTTGATTTGACTTTTTTTTTTAAATATTTAATTACTGTACTATCTACCAGTATAATTTTGACTTCTTTAAATCAAAAAGTTTGTAACAAACCTCTAATTGTCACTGAGTATTTCAGAAATCAGTCAAAAGCATAAAATGTTAAATTCCATAAGAAAAGCACATTGTAAGAGTCAAAAGACAAACGTGATTGTGATACTTAAAGCTACTTTTGCAGTGAAAAAATGTGTACATTTTATCAAGAGGGAAAAAACTACAATCCTGGGAGACTCTTTTTCTTGTTTTGTTTTAAATTGAAAAGTTGATGATTGAAACTTTTGAAGTAAATCTATTCAATTATGTACTGGTCGTCTTTTCACGCAAGACTGAGGAATGGCAAATGCAAACTATAAATGTTTTCAACCGATTTGCAACTGACAAACTTCTTAAGTAACTTATTTAATTACGCATTATTTGGTTTTGTACATTCATTACCCCCTATGGAGAAAAAAAAATGACCATCAAGATCTTAAAGTAAATTAATGAAAAGTATATTAGTATTTGACTGTTAATAAACTGTTAACTGCACAATGTGTGCAGTTAACTGACTGTTAACTGCACAAAATGGTCACGCTTGATTTTTTTTTTTTTTTTTTTTTGAAATAAAGTTAGCACAGAGTAACATATTGCACCCCGGCAAAGAAAGTGTCAGGAGAAAAATGACTAGCTACTGATTTAGAATACAAATTTAATGCTCTTTCTTGCCACAAAACTCACGCAATGTTGGCTTACTTAACTGATGCGTGGTGGCGGGGAAGCGATTTAATCACTTGTAACACATCATTAAAATTTCAAAATTTAGAAGAAAAAATTTAGAACTTTGAGCATGCATTAATAATTTAGACAACAGAAACTAAATAGCAAACATCACATAATTTTTTGCTCGTACATTGTAAAATGTGAGACGAAATCGCGTAAAACTACTACAGCGTAAAACCAGTGGCGTGCACAGAAATTTTGGGGCTCGTCACATATGACTTTTACCGCCCCCCTCCATAATATTTACCCCCATCGTCTCTACATGTATTTCACCAAACTTGGGCCCCCTTCGGGCTTTTGTCCGGGACAACAGGTGTCCCTTCTCCCCGCCCCTGCGTAAAACCTTAATTTTCTCCAGTACAGTTTTTTCGAGTTGTGTCACTTTCCTTGCCGGGGTGCGATATTTAACTCACGTAAATTAAGAGACCATGACTTTGTTTTCATATTTTGTGGAAATATTACCGTTGCCCACGGATGATGCTCGCGGCAATTTTTTTTTTTTTTTTTTTCATGATATTCATAGCTATGATCGTGTTATGTAGTCGAGACTGAGGGATATCTAATTGTTGTTGTTGTCATCGTCGTGTGCCAGCTTGGGGTAAGCTGTTTTACTTTTCCAACTGTACCATACTTTGATGTGAAGTCCGACTTCCACAGTCCACACATGCCATACGGACCCGTTATAGGATCGAACTACATACAGTTAGTCAATAAAGTCTGCGTGTATCAAGAAAAAGTAATATCATATTCAAAATTAAGGTGCGAAAAGGGTAGTTTCTTAAAGTTTTATTTATTAACTATTTAGTTTCAATAAGGTACTTTGAAATTATATAATTGTAATATTTTCATATCGAATAATTTATGCACACTAATTTTTAAAAGATTATTTGCTTTGATTTCTGATCAATTAAGTTTGCGTACAACGCAAAGGAAGCGGGGGATTCTAATCTAACTTTTAAACTTCAAACCTGAGAATGCAAAGAAGGTTACACTTTCAAGGTCACTGACTTCCGAAGCAAATTTCACGTTGATTGGAAGTTGTTATTTCTATTTTCTTTGACGAAAATGACAACCAATAAAGAAATTCCTTTAGTTACGAGACAACTAATTATAAAATTGAGAGATGAAGGTAAATATCTTCGTGATATTGGTAAAACCATTGCAAAACCATTTTCTAGTGTACAAAAAGTTATTCAAAACTATCTTGACACTGGTAGTCTTGCTGTAAAACCAAGATGTGGGAGACCGAAGAAGCTAACGCAGAGAGAAGAAAGAAAAATTCTTTTAAGAATTAAACAGAATCCCAAACCGTCTTCGGTAAGCATTGCAAAAGGCATTTTTTTAACTAGCAACAAGGAATTTTCTCCTGAAACTGTACGAATAGTGCTGCGAAAGGCTGATTATCATTGGAAGCAAACCTAGGTCTAAGCCACACATTTCTGAGACAAATAGAAAGAAAAGAATTGCTTTTGCTAAAACATATTTGAACTCTTCGTAGGACTTCTGGAACAATGTAATTTGGTCAGATGAAAGTAAATTTATAATATTTAAAGTTAATGGAAACCCTATTGTATGGAGAAAACCAGGAACATAAGTGAATCTGAGAAATTTAAATCCAACAGTCAAACATGGAGCAGGTGGTGTGATGGTATGAGGGTGTATGTCGTCGAAAGGAGTTGTTAATTTTCACATTATTGATAAAGTCATGGATAAGTATGTTGATCTGGGTATTCTGAAGAAAAATCTGAAGAAATGAGCTAATTAGTAAATTGCAGAATAAATGGGCAAAATTTACTTCGGATGACACTGAAAAACTAGTTCTGTCAATGCCCAGATGTCTGGAAGCTGTTTTGAAGAATAAAGGATATGCTACAAAGTATTGAAAAAATAAAAGAAAAACTTATATTTTGCTTTTTTTTGTAAGTGTACGCAGACTTTATTGGAAGTAATTTCCGAGTTTTTTTGGCAAAATATATTGTTGTAAAAATGTAAAAAGTATTACACTTATTGGATAAAAATGAAACAACGTTTAAAAGCACAGAAAAGATAAAAAGTTTATAAAAACACAGACATGTTTCGGAGGCAATAGCCTCCTTCTTCAGTGCGCAATGTACAAATGGATGAATCAAGGTCAAGGGAAAGCTTAAATTGCGTAACCGGAAAAACATTGACCAATCAGCTATCAGCGAGTGCTGAGGCAAAATATGACGTATTCCAACATGTAAGATTGAATAAGATTGGAGAAAAATGCGGAACAGCAAAAGACTCATTGCAAAGATTATTTAAGTTTTTATGAATGTAAAAGGATTCCAGGAAATCTAATTCACCTACTGTTGTAGGTCTGCAAATGATCTTGGCTTCCGAAAAGAGAAAATTGTGCCCTGTGTCCCAACAATGTTTAGCAATTGAAGATTTGTTCAGTTCCTGTTTTTTAACGTGGTTTTCATGTTCTTTCAAACGAAATAAAAACGTGCTATTAATTAATTATAATTATCTAATAGCACGTATATTATATACGCACTATATACGCACGTATATAGCACGCTATATTAATAAACGTGTTAAATAAACTTTCTTTTTCCAAACTGAAGGACCCAATCCAACCACTTGATCAGTGGGGCATATATCACATTCCTTGTCAATGTAATATCATCGGTTACGTCAGTTACGTGGGACAGACAAGGCGTTCACTTAAATTTCGTTTGAAAGAACATGAAAACCACGTTAAAAAACAGGAACTGAACAAATCTTCAATTGCTAAACATTGTTGGGACACAGGGCACAATTTTCTCTTTTCGGAAGCCAAGATCATTTGCAGACCTACAACAGTAGGTGAATTAGATTTTCTGGAATCCTTTTACATTCATAAAAAACTTAAATAATCTTTGCAATGAGTCCTTTGCTGTTCCGCATTTTTCTCCAATCTTATTCAATCTTACATGTTAGAATACGTCATGTTTTGCCTCAGCACTCGCTGATAGCTGATTGGTCAATGTTTTTCCGGTTACGCAATTTAAACTTTACCTTGACCTTGATTCATTCATTTGTACATTACGCACTGAAGAAGGAGGCTATTGCCTCCGAAACATGTCTGCGTTTTTATAAACTTTTTTATCTTTTCTGTGCTTTTAAACGTTGTTTCATTTTTATACAATTTAACTGCACAGAGCTATCGCTTTTCAATCATTACACTTATATTATTCACTTTTTATTTAAACATACAATTGTACCAAATAGAAGGAAAAAAATTCAGTGATTAAATACATTTTCCTATGATTTAGGTGTTTTTTTTTTTAATTTAAAATGTGGTCTGTACGCAGACTTTTGTGACTAACTGTATGTTTTATGGGACCTACCACTGACTTACGTAGCGATTCAGTGGATAGCAATAGTATTTTTGCGTAGCCTTAGAATGAGGAATAAATATTTCAAACTACAGTCGAACCTCCATATACTGAACTTCCACATATCGAAATTTTCTATACATCAAAGTCTCAGAAAAATTCTACGTCCATTACATAGCAAAATTCTTTCTATATATCGAAAAAATCTGTATATCGAAATTGATTTCGAGACATTTGTAGATTTTTTTTTTCTACTTTAGACTGTGTTTGTCCCATGAAAAATGAAGGTTGGGAGAGAAAATTATGTTAACTAAAGGTTGCTACGAAACTCACAAGGGATCTGGAGTGTGTAGATAGGTCGTTTTTCGTATCTGGAGTTCTTCAAGTCCCTCAAGTTTATTTCAAATCTTAGTTGCAACCAGTTATACAGTAAATGTAAAATCAGTTTTAATTCATCCCTATTTTCTGTTGAGTATCATTCTTAGTCTTTTTAGCTTCAGTGGAAATCATTCAAGTTAAGTAGATTGATTTTTTACTTTTCTTTCGATTACATTGTCAAACTGAAAATCCCCTAATGTTGCGGATCAAGTTGCATTGCTGAAGAATAAAGATGTATGATGGAGTAAAAATGTCATTTTTAGTAAATTTAGTATTTTTGCAAGCCGAGTTCCTACTATTGTGAGAAATCAGAAAAATATAATAAAAGTACTGAAACTTACAGAAAACTACCTCAAAAACATAAAACGGCATCACAGTTGGCGAAAATTAGCTTTAATTTCAATGTTTTATGAGATTTTTATGATATCTAAAATCGTTTCTATACATCGAAATTTCTATATATCGAATTTTTTTCCGGCAATTTGCTACTTCGATATATGAAGGTCCGACTGTAATAACTTATAGTGACCCACTCCCATGAACCTAAAAAGTCGTAACCCTACCCTAGTTTTCAAAACCAGTCTCTATGAACTTGTGTGCAAATTTTGCACATAAATATGAATACTTCTGGTTAAAATAGCAATCATTAAGGTACATAATTTATGATTCTTATGTAGAAATATTTACGATTTTCACGAAATCCAAATCATTTAATTCTAATCATTTATCTTCGTGCAACGTTATTTATCTGTATTTTCACTTCTCAGTTGTTACGGTATTCGTTAATGCAAAGCATGATCTCAAACAATATCATTATTTAATTTAACGTAGCACATGTATATTGTGTGAAATAAATGCAATACAAATTCAAAAATTTTAAACTGAGGTCTAAGGTATTTTTCACTCCAGGGTTTCCCTGTACCTACCACTATTTGGGATTTAACCGGTTACATACAGGTCTTAAGGTAGTACTACCGGACAAAAGGATAAGCATAACACATAGGTACATATATGTTTTTGAGGTAGTTGAAGAAACGCGTTTTGGATTCCATACCAACAATAGGGAAATGTTGGAGTTGGACGTTTTCTACCGGATTCTATTTTTTGCGAAAACCAAATAAGCAAGCTTGGACAATAAAGCTAAAAAACAATACATGGCAAAAATGCAAATAAATGAATAAATAAATAAACAAATAAATAAATAAATAAAGCTTGCAGAAACTGCTGTCTGCCTTCCCACGGCTGTATTGCGCCCGGTATATTGCACGTAACAATTAGAATTTAGAAGAAAAGAAGAAAACCCCAAGAATATGAAGATTGTGTCTCGCTTTTCCATCGAAATACTGAAAGCTTTCTCCAACGTTATAGAAATAGCTAAATAAATTGGTGTTGATCCATGTCAAGTTGAATGTGTTTAAAAAAAATACAATATGTGCGAGGAAAATCTCAGTCACTTGTTATGATGTTTAAAAAAAAATACTTCAGCAGCATTCCAACCATATATTCATTGATTACAACTCAAACAGGAAATAAATATACGAAAATTTCACAAGTTTATTCAAGAATCCCAAATTTACTAACAAGCAAAAACTGCACAATTTGCAACTGTGTTCCTTATTTGCGCTGTATTAAATATTGTCGACGCAAAAGTAAAACATTAACCGCAAGTAAAAAGGAAATTTTGAAAGGTACTTTCTATTCGAAAGAATCCTCTTCGAATGTGTTTGTGCTCATTATGAATAACACGAATTATTTCTGCAAAAATATATGTAGTGACATATTTGCTGCGATGAGGTTGTTTCCTCAAAAAAATATAGACATGTTTAATTATTAGTAGACTGTTATTAGATCTCAGCATTTCATTAAACTACGAATTGTATTCTAATGTTCAGTTTACTGTTATTATACCTTTTTATTAACGAGGCATTTCACAGTATTTGTAATATAGGGGTGCCTGTAACAAAACTTGTTAAAAGGTTAAAATTTTTATATATATTGAAGGGTTTTCTAAAGGTGAACCAACATACCACAGGTTCTTGTGGTCTAAAGAAATTGTCCTGATTTTTTTCTTTACAACAAAAAATAAACTGATAATACTTAAGAACTAAAAGAACTTATATTAGGAGAGAAATACAATTTATTGCTTCATTCTTTATTAAAACCAGTTTAAAAAATAAATTTGCTTAGTTATGAAAGTTCATCAACCAAAAATAACACTGCCAAAACAACAGTTTCTGAAATTTGTTCACTATAACTGTGCCATGTGATTTCATTTTAGGAATCATAGAATTATAGGCGCTACTTTTTGTTGGTCGTTAATTAAAAAAAAAGTATTAAAATTATTATGGCCAGCCTAATGAGTCCCAATTTCCCTTATTATCTTATGAGGTGTTGACTGATCTGTTGGTTCCGAATTTCACTATACAGTGGCTCCCAAAAGTATTCGTACACCTTGAAATTGTTAAGTAAAACCAAAATAACGCAAAACTGAATTCGAATATGAAGTTCAATTTTTTTTCACACCATTCCTATACCATTCTGAATAAAACCCAGTAGTTTTTTTTTTTCTTCAAAATATTGCCAGATTTTATTTTTGAAATTTGTCAAAAAACGAAGAGACAGAGAAAAGACACGCCACAAAAGTCATCGTACACTGAAATATTTTCGAATAAACTCATAATTATCATATGTGTTTTTTTTTATTTTTGCATTGTAATGATACTATAAAGTCATTTGCCTTTAATTTTTTGTGTATTTTTTCCCTAATACTCGCCTTATTGTTTTAAAATGGCAGGTATGCGTAGAAAACAACAAACACGATTCGAAATTTTATTTTTTTCCCCTCACAGTAGCCGTAAATTGGTTTGAAAAGTCTCTAAATTGGTTAATTAATGCCATTCTATTTTGAAGTGCTTGATAAAATGCTTTAAAGACAAGAATCGGATCGAAAGCAAGGTAAGAAAAGGTCAACTGGCAATGCTAACAAAGCGTAATCGGAAGTTTACAGTTAAAAAAACATGAAAAATACACCATTCAGAACTGAAAATATTTTCTGAAGAATTGAATAAAACATTTTACGTTTAATTTTTACCTAAAATTGTTCGTCAAGGTTTCTGATTAGCTGTATTAAATGGGATCTCTTCCCGTTGAAATTTTCTTGTTCGTGCGAAAAACAGTAAGCTTACGCTTTCCGTCGTAAAATCAATGATAAATAAGCTTAAAACATTTTGGAACAACGTCTTACTTATAGATGAAAAAAATTCAACATTTTGGGTTAAATTGTTGTATGTAAATGGAAGAAAAAAATGGATTGTTGTAAATGGAAGTAAAAAAATGAGGAATTTAATCTTAAAAACTTAGATCAGTTAATCAGGACGGTGAAGGTGTTCTTGTGTGAGGGTGTATCTCAGCATCAGAACTTGGAAATTTGGAATTTTTTGCTCAAATAATGAATTATGCTGTTCATTTAAATATTTAAAAAAAAAAAAAAAACAATTTTAAACTATTAGCCCAAAATTTGGTATTCGGAAACATTTTTGTTTTTATCCAGATAAGGATAAGAAGCACATTGGTGCCTCAAGATTTGTTTTTAAGCTTAGAAATATCTCCTCAATCGCCAGATTTAAACTTAATGGAACGTATTTGGAGATATCTGGTGACTAGATCACGAAAATACACCATTGAAACGAAAAGCGAACTAGAAACAGTAAGACTCGTAGTGCGGCTGAACACTTACTCAGAAATTGCACAAAAAAAGAAAGAAAAAACAATGAAATCTATTCCCAGACGTTTAAAAGCTTCTGTTGTTACTGCATGATATTCTACTAAATAATAACTTTGTAAAAAGTTAAATTATTTACTATTTTTTTGACATTTTTGCAAAGTGTACGAAGACTTTTGTGAGATAAAATTTGCGGCATTTTTTGTTTTTTGATTTTTAAAAAATTAAGTTTTAATTGTTTGTTAAAAATTTTCATGTAGTTTTGTTAAAAATAGGTCATGGATCTCATAATAAAATACCTATTCCGAAATATTAATTCTAACCAATGGATAAGGGCCCATTTCATTGAAAGTCGTAGGTGTAAGAACACTTTTGGGAGCCACTGTATTTCCAGTGTGACATTTAAAAAATTTCCATTATTATATCGCACAAAAAATAAAATAAAATAAAATAAAATAAAAATAAATAAAAAAACACTTTTACGGCAAAATAAAAGAACAAAGTAAGGCATGTCATTTTGTTCTGGGGACATTAAACCAAAAAAAAAAAAAAAAAAGAATTTTTGTGCCATACATGACCGATCATACATTTAATCAATTAAATGCAATTATTTAAACGGGAAATAAAACAAAATTTTGTTGCTTTAAAAGATATGTGATTTCTGAAGTAAAAAATGTTGCCCTTTTTAATTGAATTAAAAGAAAATTTAAGTTACTTTTAAAAATGCAATTTTGAAAGTTTTGGCTTAAAAACATCTTCCTAACATATCCCGTCCCTCTTAAAGTTTATCCAGAAATTTTGATTTACAGAAGACGGTCCGGCATTGATCACTCCAGATAATCAAGATTCTAATGTGAAAGTTATACAGGGTGGTCCCGAATTCATTGTCCAAACTTTAATGGTAGGTACAGGACATTGTAACAAGGATTTATTGTATAGGAATGTATAGTCGCAAGTGACGTGGTTAGGCGTAAACAGGGGAAATAACTGCCGAAAGGAAAAACAAAGATTTTATTGAAATCGTTGTTGACAAGTGTCATGTTTACAGTAAGTGTTCGAAATTGCGCCCACCACTAGCGATACATGCTTGACAGCGTCGGTGCAGCGATTGGCGTACACATTCAAAGATGCCTGGTATTTCACGCACACCTGCAGCAGCTACAGATATGCGAGCGACGAGATCCTCTGCTGAGTCAACTGGAGTCTCATAAACAAGACTCTTTAGATGTCCCCATAAAAAGTAATCGAGGCTTGAGAAATCGGGAGATCGGGGTAGCCAAGGGACTGGTCCACCACACCCAATCCATCTAGCACCAAACGTGGCATTCAGGTAATTCCGTACATCAATGCTGAAGTGTGCTGGCGCCCCATCGTGCTGAAACCACATGCGGTTTCGAATGGCGATCGGAACATCATGCAGCAGTTGTGGTAACACTTCTTGCAGAAAAATAAGATAGCTTCCGCCACTGAGTCGCGTGTATAGTAAGTATGGGCCAATCAAAAAGTCGTTCACAATACCAGCCCACACATTAATACTGAAACGTTGTTGAAACGCATGTGGACGCGTTGCATGTGGATTATCGGTTGCCCACACATGGAAATTGTGCGTATTAAAGACACCCTCGCGTGAAAATGTCGCTTCATCTGTAAATAGCACATGACCTACGAAATCCGGCTGCAGCGCACATTGCTGCAACACCCACTGGCAGAAGTTCACGCGAAGAGGATAATCTGCCGGATTCAATGCTTGTACTTTCTGAAAATGGAAGGAGTGTAAGCGATTTTCCTTTAACACTCTGCATACAATCTGATGACTCACACCTACGTTACGCGCAACAGTTCTTGTGCTTGACTCGGGTCTATCAGCCACAATGTTCAAGATGCTTTCTTTCAGCCTTGGAGTGCGTACAGCTCTTTATCGACTAGCGTCATGTCTGTTGACGTCAAACGCACCTGTTTCACAAAGTTGACGATGTAACCGTTGAAAAAGTCTATGATTCGGCATTCGTCGATTAGGATACTCCGCGCGATACATTCGTAACGCAGCTCTGGTGTTACCATTTGCACGGCCGTACATGTAATGCATGTCTGCCTTTTCTGCATACGTAAAGTCACCCATCGTCTACGGCAGTACAATTGTGAATGGCGCTTTTTCCTACTGCGATGCATCATTTTCAACGGCGGCTAGAGATCTACCCCTCTACCAGCAGTGATACCAATCAACTCCATTTCTCTTTCCTTTTATTTCCCCTGTTTACGCCTTACCGCGTCACTTGCGACTATACATTCCTATACAATAAATCCTTGTTACAATGTCCTGTACCTACCATTGAAGTTTGTACCATGAATTCGGACCACCCTGTATTTCTAGTAAAATTTGAATTAAAACCTATCATTTCTAATAACAAATTCAAGAACAATCCGAAAAGCAGACAAGATATCAGCATATCACTCAGTCTGTTCCAACAAGAGAGCTACCTTTAATCTGTTTTTTACACATACAGTGAAACCTGTGTAAGTTGACCACTTGCGGTGCAGTACTTTGGTGGTCAACTTAGACAGGTGGTCAACTTATAAAGAGTGGTAATGTTTTTTTTTTTTTTTTTTGTCATTTCTTGCACCATGGACCATACATTCATTTCTGGAATAATTGACACTTGCTCTTTCTGTTTAACTCAACTTTTATTGTTTAACATTACTTTAAAGCAATAATTAAAAATGTTATTCAAATATTTTTGCTTTTTTCCCTCGTTTTTTACTAGATTAGACACTGTAGTTTTAGAAATTCCGTATGTGTCAGCTAATTTTCGCCGACTTTCTAGCTTTTCATATAATTTTAATATTTCATACTTTTTATCAATCTCAAGTTCAACTAACTTTCTTTTTAAAACCATTGTATGTAAAACTTTTACACAAAGAGCAACAAGCTGGACTCTCCTAGTTCATATAGGCAGTTGAAAATGAAAATATCCTATCTCTTAATCCCTTGCACCAGAAATAAGTAACTTTTCTCTTTAGCACAATTCCAGTGTTGCCTGAAAATATTGCCACTTTAAGAAAAGACTTTGTACTTTTTCTACTGACACCAGTTTTCTATTTTCATTGAACAGAGAGTACAAAAAGCAATCTCAAATAGAACAACAAAAGAAAAACAAGTTCGGAGAATAAAGAGCAGCGTAAGCTTTGTGCTGTTCTCTTATTTAGTTGGTAAAATGCTGGTCTAATGCATCAAAATTATTCTTGGAAAGCAATCAAAAATAATAATAAAAAAGAAAATAATTTGCTTGATTAAGTTTAAAAAAAAAAAAAACAAGTGGTCAATTTACGAAGGGTTTTTTACAATACTCCGAACCAAATTTGGTGTACATTAGTGGTCAAGATAGACAGGTGGTCAAGATAGAGAGGTGGTCAAGTTACAGAGGTTTTCCTTCATTATATAACATAGGTCTAATTCCGTTCCCGACAAAAGCGGTCAACATAGGCAGGTGGTCAACTTACAAAGGTAGTCAAATTTACAGGTTTTACTGTACCCTGGTACCCACCCCCTGAGTATTCCAAAGACCCCTCCAGTAGCAGGAGTCTCCCCCCCCCCAAAAAAAGGAGAAAAATACCCCTCAAAAAACCCCCCTAAAACTTCAACGGCATAGCCCCCCTGTGCCATGAACCCCCCCCCCCCGGGTGGGCATCCCTCACATATATGATGAAGAAATAGCCATAATAATTGATTCTATCACTGAAACTATTGAACAATGAGGTAGAATTGTTGTTGCTTAGACTCTGTAAACAATAATTCAAACAGGACTCAAACGTGACAAATATGTCGAGTCCGTAACATGTTCATAAACGTGCTGTTCTTTAGCAAATAATTCTTGTAAAATTTTTTTTTGCCTTTTTAACAATTATTTTGGTCTGTAAATGTATTGTAGATAAGCTGAGACACAGTAAAAAAATCTTCATTAGGTAAGAATAGTAATTACTTTCACAGAAAGTTTGAAGATATTTTAAACAGAAATTTCCATGTCTTTTGAGTGTAGAGTCCGTAACATGCTATATATCTTCCTGTATCTTTAAAAATTCAAAACGAATCTAAACTTCTTTCGATTCTATGACATAAGTACACATAGGACCATACATTTACAAAAAGTTTAACTTAACTATTTGCACTAATCATGAGCAGGAGGCATCCTTATGAAACATAGAGTCCGTAACAGCCAAATACTGTGAAATGCAACTAACGTAAATTACTTTTTATAGCGACATAAACGGAAAAAAGTATGAAACCAAATAGATTTAAAGGATAAGATTTTAAAAATTGAAGTTATTGCCTAAGACGTAGTATAATTCATTACAGTTCTGAATCAAAACTTAATAATTATTATTTAAGCATAATAATGTTGCATTAATTTCCTAAACTTAAAAAATGTTGTAATCGAACATCATACTGTCACTTGCTTCTGAATTCAAAATCCGAAATCAATTTAACTTGTAGAAAGCGTAGTACAATTCATCAGCAAGAACAAATTACAGAATTCAGCACACAGCCACTTACTTCTGAATTTAATATTCGAAATTTTATAAACTTGTAAAAAGCATAGTAAAAGTCATCAGCAAGAACAAATTACAGAATTCAGCACACAGTCACTTAAGTCTGAATTTAATATTCGAAATTATATAAACTTGTAGAAAGCATGGTAAAATTTATTAGCAAGATTGGTTGATTCATTGATTGAGGTTTTTAAGTGATTTCTGCCTATCCTTCAAGAAGAGGCTTGTACTACGGCAGGAAAAAAAGGGGAAGAACTCGGGGGATGCATGGGAGGAAATTATAAAGAACAAGTTACAGAATTCATCCAAACAATAAAAATGTTTCATTTGTTGCCAGATTTGTAAACTGATAATTAGTTCGTGACGCAAACAAATAGAATACTGCTATCTCTTTCCCATCAAATTCAAGCTTCAGTCAGTATTAAATAAACGTAATAAGCAGGTTAGTTTACCAATATTTTATGACTAGAAAATCGCCCGTCAAGATATGATGGGTGAAAATTGCTTCTGGGTCATTCCATATAAAATCAACAAATTTTCAGAAATTTTCGTGCCGCATCATTTTTGATTTTAATGAAATTATGTAGGTAATAGGGGAGACAGATCAGTAAATGAATACTTAAGAACAATTTTATTTTTGAAAATTCCCAGTAATTTTAAATGCTATTCAGATTGTGTATCTATATAGTTAAAAGATTTTCATTGATGTACGTAACTAAAAAAAAATGTGGTAACCTAAATGAAACCGCTTCCGACTTTTTTAGGCGTTTAAAGAAAAAATGGCACAATGACACAGTTGAATGAACACCTCGAACCAGTAAATGAACACAAATTGGTCAAGTGAATGAACATGATAAATTTTTTTATTTAAAAAGAAAATTAGTTTCTTTGAGCTTTATCTATCTATCTATCTAACTAGCTATCTACATCCATCTATATCTCTCAGTCCTGTCACATTAATGTGACCACCACGTACTTTCCACGTCAGAGTTAAATAACCAATCACAGAAGGCAGGTGGCAGTACAGGGCAGTTGAGCGTATATAAAGGGTGTGTGAGGGCTTCGGAAAACATTTCAGTCGTTGGCGTAATGCAGAAACGAAGCGATTTATCCGACGTCCAAAAGGGCATGATCATTGGCTTTCGGGCCAAGGGTGGAAGCATTTCCGAAACGGCTGAGTTTGTGAACTGTTCGCGTGCCGCCGTGGTAAAAGTGTACCGTGCATGGCAAAATGGGACTGTCCAAAATCAGCGACGTGGCAAATGTGGTGCAATACGGGCCATAGATGACAGAAGCGAACGACGGTTGCGGAGATGCGTTCGGGCAGATAGACGGGCTACCGTTGAGCAACTGACCACCAAAATGAACCAAGGGGCTACCAAAAGTGTCTCCCAAACTACTATTCAGCGAACATTGCTGCGTCTGGGCCTCCGAAGCAGACGCCTGGTTCGTGCACCTATGCTGACTGCTGTTCATCGACGACGAAGGCTAGAATTTGCACGCCAGTACAGAATCTGGACGTCCACTGAGTGGCGACAGGTAGCGTTTTCAGATAATTCGCGTTTTATGCTCCATCGGACAGATGCACGTTGGCGTATAAGGAGTGAAACCTCTGAAAGGGACCACCCTGTAACGATTGCCGGAACGGTCCAAGCTGGTTCGGGAACATTATGGTCTAAGGAATGTTTTCCTGGCATTCTCTGGGTTCACTGATCATTGTGGAAGGCACGATGGATCAATACAAGTACGCATCTGTCCTTGCGGACCTTGTCCACCCCTACATGCGCATTGTTTTTCCTCAGGATGATGGCATCTTCCAGCAGGACAATGCGAGGTGCCATACAGCACCAGGATGAGTTTACCGTCCTCCCCTGGCCAGCAAACTCACCTGACTTAAACCCAATCGAGCATCTGTGGGACCATTTCGATCGAGTTGTTCGCGCCATGGATCCTCAACCGCGTAATCTAGCGCAACTGGCCACGGCATTAGAGTCGGCAAGTGGCTCAACATACCAGAGAACACCTTCAGGGACCTAAGTGACTCTCTTCCTGCACGTCTCGCAGCAGTCCGCACTGCGAAAGGTGGTTATTCTGGCTTTTGACAGATGGTCACATTAATGTGACTGGACTGTGTATCTATCTATCATTCTATCCACCTCTCTCTCTCTCTCTCTATAAATCTGTCTATCTATATCTCTACCTATATCTCTATCTATCTACTTATATATCTCTATCTTTCTATATTTCTTTCCATCTATCTTTCTGTATCTCTATCCATCTATCAAGATCTATACTTGTCTATCCGTCTATTAATCTATTTGACTACTTACCTATCTACAGTGGCTCCCAAA
The DNA here is from genome assembly GCF_026930045.1 of Uloborus diversus. NCBI lineage: Eukaryota > Metazoa > Arthropoda > Arachnida > Araneae > Uloboridae > Uloborus > Uloborus diversus. Next base: position 59,224,043 of record NC_072734.1, on the reverse strand, counting down.
AGTGTCCGTACACTTTGAAGTTTTTTAGTAAAATCGAAATAACGCAAAACTGAATTCAAATATGAAGTCCAATATTTTTTCACATCATTCCGATGTCATTCTAAATAAAACCCTGTAGTTTTTCCAAAATATTGACGAATCTTCTTTTTGAAATGGATCAAAAAACGAAGAGACAGAGAAATAATACGCCACAAAAGTTTTCGTACACTCAAATATTTTCGCATAAATTCATGATTAAAATTCATCATATGTCGTTTTTTTATTATTTTTGCATTGTGTTGACCCTTAAGAGAAATTTGGCTTTTATTTTTTGTTTATTTATTCCTTAATATTGTGTTATAAATTAATGTATATTACTTTAAAGTGGCTGGTATTCGTAAAAAAACCACAAACACCATTCGAAATTTGAATTTTTTTCGTCACAGTATCGGTAAATTGGTTTGAAATGTCTCTAAATTAGTTAATTTATTCTATTCTATAGTAAAGTGCTTGATAAAATGCTTTAAAGAAAATAATTGGACCGAAAACAAGGTAAGAAAAAGTCAACCGGCGAAGTTGACAAAGCGTGATCGAATATTTACAGTTAAAAAAATTATGAAAAATACACATTTGATTGCTGTAAAGGTTTCTGCAGAATTAAATGAAAATTTTGACACTGAATTTTTATCTAAAATTGTTCGCCAAATTCTCTGATTAGCTGGATTAAATGAGACCTCTTCCCTCAGAAATTTTCTTGGCAAAGCGTAAAACAGAAAGCTTTCGCTCTTCGTCGCAAAATCAATGATAAATAAGCTCAAAACGTTTTGGAATCACGTTTTACTTACAAATAGAAATGAAGTTGAGATTTTTGGTTGAATTGTTCTATAATTGTAAATAGAAGAAAAAAATTAGGAACTTTATCTTAAGAACTTAGTTGGAGCAGTTAACCAGGACGGTGAAGATGTTTCTGTGTGAAGGTGCATATCAGCACCAAGACTTAATAGTTTGGAATTTTTTGATGAAATAATGAATCATGCAGTTCATTTAAATATTTTGAAAACGAATTTTGAGCTCTTAGACGAAAATTTGGTTATCGGAAACAACTTTGTCTCTTTATCAAGATAACCATAAGAAGCACACGGTTTTCAACGTTTGCGTCTAGTGCCTAAAAAATTGTCCTAAAGTTTAGAAAATACCCCTTCAATCTCCAGATTTGAACTTATTGCAACATATTTAGGGATATCTGGAGGCTAGATTACGAAAATACGACTTTGAAATGAAAATAGAGCTAGAAACAGTACGACTCTCGAATTGTGGTTGAACACTTACTAAGAAATTACGCAAAAAAAAGAATGAAATATATTCCCAGACGTTTAAAAGGTATTGTTGATACTGCATGATATTCTACTAAATAATAACTTAATAAAAAAATAGATTATTCAATAATGTATCGACATTTTTTAAAGTGTTTCATTGCTATTCAAAAGTAAATGCAAATGTTATGTAGTGATACGCAAAAACACACTACAAAACCTCAAACAATTTGAACAACCACACTCTATGCACACATATGATTTTAAACACTTGTTAACCGCTATATTTCCCCCCAAAAGGTGTTATTGACGGCTAGTGAAAAGCGGTGTAGGTCACAAAACGCTGCGTTTCATATCTCGGTGAATATAGGTTGTACTAATTTCAAACTTTTTGTGCTGGAATCGTTTTTTAATGGAGATTATTTCCCTAAATATAATTTAGAGGACCTGGGGACCGTATAAAAAGTTAAATTTTGCATTTTTCGACTTATTTTTATTTTTATTTCAAACTTTAAATATCTTAACTCTGCATCTGATTTTGAACATTTTTGCAATGGGAAGTATACATCTAGGACTAACAGTTACGAAAATACAGGTCTTGCAGGTTAAAACGGAACACCCTGTATATATATCTAGATAGATATATAGGAATATAATGTGCAGATAGATTTACAGGTGGATTAATGTATAAATTTTGAAATAGCGATGTAAATAAATAGGGATAGATAGATAGGTAAATAGATAGATATGTAAATAGATTTACAAGTATATAGATAAATAAAGAGACTGTGATATGGATATATATATATAGAAATAGATAGATATGTAAATAAATAAATAGGTAGATAGCTAGAGAGATAGAGACGTATTAATTAATAGGTAGGTAGATAGATAGAAATAGTTAGGTAGCTAGATAGATATATAGATAGATATATAAATAAATATTTTATGTAAGTAATAATATGATACAAAATTGAAGAAAACGAAAAAAATCAGAAATGTGCTAAAAAGTGTATTGTTTGCAAAGAAAAAAAAATTAAGAAAACCATTTATGGAATGAAATATATAAATAAATAAACACAAACAATCTGCGTTATAAAAAAGTACGAAAATAAAAATATCTCCTAGAAACTTCAAAGTTCACCGGATTTCATTCACTAGTTTTTCATAATTTTTCGTATCCAGTGACTAAACACCCCTCTACCTGAAAATCCACGCATTCTGCATTAACTGAAACAGCTTAAATCCATAGTATAAGTATACATACATAATTTATCTTTCGCAGAATTAAAAAATAAAGTTTATCAATTCAATTAATATTTATCAAAATAGTTGCATGCTCGAAACCAGCCTCATAATTTTGGCAGAGAAATAGTGATGCACAATCGTAAACATTCTATATTTGTTTCAGGAAAAAAAAAATAAGTGACCAAAGTAACCAATCAGGTATCAGATAGCTTTGAATATCAATAAAGAAAGCTATTGTAGTCAATTTATTTAGAAAATATCTTTTGGAAGCTTATTTAAAAAAAAAATATTACGAGTTTTTTCACTCACTGGGTAGTGTTCAGCCCTATGTACCAATATTCTGTACCCTCAAACTGGAATATTCTTTCTTGGAAAAATTTTATTCCTGAGATACAGCTACTTTTTTGCTCTGCGGATGAGTAAAATTTGGCATTTTTTATCCTTTTTCAAAAAGCTCTAGTAAATTCATTTAAATTAGTAAGAAGATCAAACCCGTCTTGTTTTAAAGGTGAAAGAATGAACTTTTATTTGTGAAAAAAGGGAAAAGATTTAAGTTAAGCATAATTAGAAAATTTCGGTTGTCAAATCATGGTTGAAAAAGTGCCGTTTTCGTCACTTTGAGCCTAAAAAAATCGATGAGGGACTTACAGTAGGAAGCTATTTTCTTTTTCTTTTTGTAGTTAGTTATGCATAATAGAAGCACAGAGAAAAAATAGGTTCATACTAGTAGTCCTTCGTTACGAAAAAATTGCTTAAACTTAAGAAAAAATGAAAATTGAGGTTTTTCAAGAGTAAGAAGCCGTTACATTTCAATTTAAAACGAAACAAAAACTCTTTTTTTTTAAACGTGCAGAAGATATATAAACATTTAAATAGAGCATTTATTTTTGATATAAAAAATTATGTTTTGTAAATATTGTTAATCAAAATTGAGAGCTATATGTTGTTTAAAATTACATTTTGCAAATATATTTCAGTGAAAGTTATATGGTATTTTTTTAAGTATTTATCCAGTCTACTTGGTCTCTTTTAAGTAATGTGCAAAAGTTATGATTGAATTACTTCAAATGCGTATATCTCCTCTACTCCCAAGAAAAAAAAAGACAGTTTTTGTTTTGTTTTAAAGGGCAAAGTATCAACCTCTTACCCTAGTATTTTCAAATTTTTATCACTTATCCCACAGGCCACTTTTGGGGAGGGGGGGGGGGAGAAAAAACCCATTTTTTCAGTTTTTTTTTAAGTTTAAGCAATTTTTTCGTAATAAAAGAATACTAGTATCGGCTTTTTTTTTCTGTACTTCTAGTATGCCCAATCAACTACAACAGGGAAAAAATTAGTTTCCTACAGTAAGTTCATCATCAGCTTTTATCGGCTCGAAATGACGAGAACGGCCTAATTAGAAATTTTCCGCTGTCATATCGTGGTTGAAAAAGTGGCGTTTTTATCATTTCGTGCCTAAAAAAATCGATGATGGACGTGCTGTAGGAAACCAATTGTTTTTCCTGTTGCAGTTGAGTGTGCATACTAGAAGTAGCCAAAAATAAGCCGATACTGGCAGTCCTTCTTTTATGAAAAGGTTGCTTAAACTTAAGAAAAACTGAAAAAATGGTTTTTTTCACTTCCCAAAAGACACTTGTAAGTGATAAAAATTTGAAAATGCTAGGGTTAGAAGCCGTCACATTTTCCTTTAAAACAAAACAAAACTGTCTTATTTTTCTAGGGTGTAGAAGAGATATAAGCCTTTAAAGAAATACAATAATAACTTTTGCACATTACTTAAAAGAGGCCAAGCAGACTGGATAAATACCTTAAAAATACCATAATAACCATGTTTCACTGAAATACATTTACAAAATATAATTTTAAACAACAAATCGTTTTCAATTTTTATTAACTATATTTGCAAAGCATATTTATTTTACTAAAAACAAATGCTTTATTTAAAGGTTTATATCTCTTCAACCCGTAAAAAAAAACAAGAGTTTTTGTTTCGTTTCAAAGGGAAATGTAACGGCTTCTTACTCAAGCATTTTCAAATTTTAATCACCTAACAAGCATCCCGTTTTTGGGGAGTGAAAAAGCCCATTTTTCATTTTTTCTTAAGTGTAAGGAACTTTTTCATAATAAAGGACTACTAGTATCAACCTATTCTTTTCTGTGCTTCTAGTATGCATGACTAACTACAACAGGAAAAAAAATCAGCTTCCAGGTGAAAGTCCCTCATTGACTTTTTTAGGCTCAAATGACGAAAACAGCAGTTTTTTTTAAACATGATTTGACAACGGAAAATTTCTAGTTAGGCTTAACTTAAATCTTTTCTCCTTTTTTTCACAAATAGAAGTTCATTCTTTCACGTTTAAAATAAGACGTATTTGATCTTCTTACTAATTTAAATAAATTTACTAGAGCTTTTTGAAAAAGGATCAAAAATGCCAAATTTTACTCACTTGCGGAGCAAAAAAATAGCCATATCTCAGGAATAAAATTTTTTCAAGGAAAAATATAATAGTTTGGGGGTTCAGAATATTGGTACATATTACTACCAAATTTCATCAAAATCAAAAATGGTGCGGCACGGCCTATTTGTTGATTTAATATGGAATGACCCTTCTACATTTGAACGAAGACATTGCGTGTTTAGCGATATTTTGATAGTTGAAATTTTAACCCTAACTCCAGTGGTTGAACCCTAAACTCCAGTAGGTAGCGTTCATTGTTAACCACTTTTTCGTTTCTTCATTCCCCGTAAATGATAGTTTTACCAGTAAAACAGTCAACTTACCGGATCCAGTTCAGCTTCGTCAAAATGAAGCATTTCCCTGCATGTCAAACACAAAATATTATAAAATTATCATGCCGTGCAGCGAGTTTCATTGTTGATGACGTCAGCACCGTTACTCGATCATTCTTTATGATATATATGAGGATATCAGTTTAAAAAAATAGTTTTTAAGATTTATTTACTTAGCAACCTAATTTGATCACAACGCATTGTTCTATAGACTCCTTAGAAATCGTCTAACTCAACTAGAATGTTTATATATTTTTTTCTAATTATCCTTAAACCATTTTGCATTACCTCCACTTCAACAAACAACATCAAGAAGCAACTTACACATATTCTGGATACATTTCAACTTTTATGGGTACTTCTATACTTATTATTTCACAAGAAAACTTGTATTTTAAACTTCAAATTTATTTTTTGACAGATCATGTTATTGCAAAAAGGCTGATTTCAAAAAGCTGACTTGTTTATTACAGTGATTCTAGTCCTCATGTAATTCGCAAATAAACCATATGTAGCGCTGCTGTGTCTGGCTAATGGCAGATGCGAGAGGTAAGACAAACAAATGCAGTACCTATTTTTTGCTTAGTGAATGACAATTTTCCATTGCACTTATTCGAATTTTTTTTAAATTTATTTTGAAATAATATTACACCATAACTATCTGAAGAGTATATTTTACCACAAAGGAAATACGTGAAACGGAATGTTTCACCACTCTGTGGACTTTACTTAACTCACCGCAAGGTAGCGTAGTCAAGCTGTAGAACATCAATTAATCTGCATGTTTGGACTGTTCTGTTCGTTTTAGTTTCTTAGTTGAAAAGTTATTTTTTTATGAATTTTTTCAAGAAAAAGAAATAGTTACGTTCAATTGGAGCGTGGTTGCCACTCAATGTTCCTTGTTTCCCCATCTCATCATGTAGGAACCACCCGAAAGGAGTAATGCAAGGACACGTACCAGAACTGAAAGGGAACTAGGACGAACATTTTGTAGTTGAAATGCCATCACCACATCACATGCTAATATGGAAATGAGTGATTGAAGAGCGTTGTAGCAAACCAATGTGTGGCACTGGAATATAGTTTTTTCGGAAGCTCAAAGTGTGTGAGCTTCACTTGATACGAAGTGGTATTTAACAATGCAAAGATGAAGAAAATCTGGTTTTTAAGAAAAACGAGTAAAGATAAGCTACCTACGAGCTCTCCTAAAAGAAGGAAGTCATTTAATGCAACCGAAGATAAAGCAGTTATTACGACCTTTGCTACTGTTCCTTGGGCTTTGGCTGAAGATGAACTTCAGTTACAGGATCTCGGGTACTCTGCGAAGAAGTTTTAGTAATATTTAAAATCTAATTTGCTCACAACTCGGTTAGTTTCTTGTTATAGCTATAGCTATTTCCATTTTATATTTCGTTTTTGTAGTAGGGTCAATTGGGGTAAATGAAAACAAACTCTACATGTGGTACATTTTTAATGAAGAGTAGAAAATCTATAGAAAATGTTCTGTGAGTTCCACGTGTTTCTATAGAAATCGGTAGGCGTCATCAGGAGTGGATACAGAAAATCATTTTAGGGGAGGTCATACTAAAGAAGGTCCTCCCTCCCCCCTGAACAAACCTACGGTTATGGGTACGAAAAATTTCTGAAACTGCTTGGGGGTCAATAGAAAGCACCAAATCGGCCAGGAATAAGGCACCTAATTGGGGGACAAACGTTGCAAATTAATTTCATAAGCAATGAAACTAAGTAGTTATTCAAATATTTATTTTACAAAATAATTAGTGAATTTCACAAATACTATAATCGTTTATATTTTATGCAAAAAGTATGAACACAATGTGGAAAGATACTGTTGTCGACGGTTTAGGGGGGTCATGACCCCTCTAAACCGTTTCCTTGTATCCGCCACTGGGTGTCATCATTGTTTGATGATGACACTGTGAAAAAAGTTGTTTTTCAAAGTTAAGAATTCTTACATTTTCCTCTCCAAAAGCTTTACCAATACGACGTTTGTGGTTCCAACTAATTTTGCTTGTCATGTGGAAGATTACTAAACACATTTATTCATGAGTTTCAGCTTCCTAGCTATTTTTGAAGAGCTATTCGGGTGTTTCCAATTTCCCCATACTTACTGTACTCTGGCTTAAATAGAAACAGCGTCGGTTTTCATTCTCCTATTTTTTAGAATTTTAATATAAATAGCATTTTTGTGTGCCTTTTACATACATTTAGAGCATAGCTTAATTTTTTGAATGATTTAAAAAAAAAAAGACTTCTGATTACATTTGGGGGAGGCAGGTCGCATGTGACCCACGAGTCACAGATTAAGTAATGTTTGTGCAGATCTTCTCAAGATCAACTGATTATGATTATCTACCTACATCTACATCAACCTCATAGGTAAGTAAATCTCTATTCTCCTCATAATCTGTGGGATAAAAGAAAACTCTCTGGGATCAATGATTTTATTGGCTTACAGAGTCATTCAGTCAAATTTTTCATACTTTGTAGTTTCGGACACAATGCACAAAATTTCACTTCTCATTTTATCCAACAGAAAGGGAAGGAACAAAGTTGGAGCATTGAAATTCTTGTTTCCCCTTTACCCCAAACCTGGGGGGGGGGGGGACACAATGCACAACATTCCACCTCTGAATTCATCCAAAGAAAGGGAAGGATCTAAAGTTGAACATTGAAATTATTTTTCCCTTTATCCCAACCAACCGACCCTACCTCAGACAATTACACCGATTGTCTGAACTCTTAGCGTACCTTTGACTAGAGGTACACAGACTGGGAAGAAAGTTTCTAGACTAATAATACCTAGGTTAAATAAGTCTCCACAATGCAATATCTCGAACGGAATATCGGTGTTGGGCAACGATTCATCAAAATTCCATTCCACTGTCTGGTTCATGTTCGCTATTGACGGATTTGCCGTCTGCTGTAAGGATCGATGCACCCGCGCGATAGGAAGGAAGGACAATGACCTTTACCGATTGGAGGATAAAGGAATGACCAGAAACCTCTTTGGCTTCGAATGCAGTGAAGCGCTGCTGGTTGCAGCACTCATGCAGAGTTCGTTTCACTTACAGCTAGAGGAAGTGCTTATGATGTAAAACAAGATACTATAACAGCATGCTAAAGAAGATGAAAAAGCACACTTGAAAATAGCATGTGCGTAAAAATCAGCTATAAGACACATAAAAACTTCTAGTTTTCCCTGTAAAAATGCCTCAATCAATCGTATTGCAAATGATTAGACAACGGTTGACGGACAACTAATAATAATTGAAACGTAGAAAAGATAACTTTGGTTAATATCCAAACAATATCGTTGTATTAACCAAGGTTATTTTTCACCTAAGCGTCGAAAGCTGTCCTTCACTTATTCTAGTAAAAGAAGAGGAAGAAAACTTGTACCATTAAAACTGTACTCGGCCATAGATTTGAACAAAAGAACATTTTTTAATTAAAAAAATCATTTTGTTCTTTTTAGTTCCAGTTTTAAACTACTTTTTACATTGATTTCTTAGTTTATGGTCAAAAACTATTCGTACGGTTTAACTTTTTATGATAACAAAATATCTGATTACATAAGATCAACATTGTTCAAATTTTAGAAATCAATTAAAACGTCTGGAATTAAAGTTCAAGCAACTAAGAAAACCGACGCTTATTGTAAATTTTACACTGCTCGCAACTAGTCTTTTTTGCTCACTTTTCAGTCATTTGATTTTTGTTTGACAAAGGAGTCGTGCTGCACTATTTTTGATTTTGTTGAAATTTGGTAAGTACTATGCACCAATATTCTATAACTCTTTCCTTCTTTTAGTCAATGAAAAGACTTTGCTCCTGAGATTTAGCCATTTGCTTGCTCCATTATTGAGTGAGTATTTCAGCACTTGACCTTTTTTCTAAGAGCTCCGGTAAATTTACTTAAATTTGTAAAAAGATATTATTACGGCTTATTGTAAGGCTAAAAGAAGTACAGTTAAATGCCCATACTTGGGACAGCTTTGAGTTTTTTTTTTTTTTTTTAGTAGCATATTACTCATATATTTTTCATTTGAACGAAGTATTCTAATTTTAGAATGTGCATGAGTATTTCATCTGAGGACAAGGTACAGATGTGTAGATGTACCTTTAAACATAAAACAAGATAATGTTCACTGTCCCAAGTTAGGAATCCCGTTCCCTAACTTGGGACTCTTAACATTTTGATCTTTATTTTATGTATGCAGCAATAGATGATAGCTTGGGCTACCAATTATCATTTTAAAGAAGTTTATTTTACAACTCAATGAAGAAAAAATTATCATTACATAGACATAATATAATCTTGTAAACGTTTAAGAGTTTCAGAATGTATACTTGCCTTTGAAAGTATTGAATGTCGTCCCAGCCTTCTTCGTTCTTTTGAATGTAATGTCACCGTGTTCCCTCTATATTTGAAAGCATAAAAGTAACTGGTGAACCCAAATAATACTTAATGCAGCTGATTTTTAACTCTCTATATACCTCAATTCACATCTTTTCAGATTCATTTTCTTTCCTTCATAATACGTGAAATTCACAAAAAATAAATTAGTCTCATTTATACTTTAAAATTCATTTTTATTAGTAGAACTAACATATGTAATATTTTTACAAAACTTCTTTTGCTCATCAAAAGATTCCGATTTTTTTTTTAACAATGACAACTTTTCTGGCATGTTACAGTATGGCACATTTATTGTCATCAGAATAGACATCATTTTTTAAATTTTGTATCTATACTTTTTTCTTAATACAATTATTCACTTTATTTCTTCAGTATTCTATCTAGACACTTTTTATGCCTTATTACCCTAACTTAGGACAGTGTCCCAAGTTTGGAGCGTATTTACAATTTTTCAAATTTATGAATGAATTAGTTTAACTGAGTTTGTTCAGTAGAAATGAATAAGCCCGAATAAGGCACAGGTACATAACCGAGATGAAATGTAAAACAAATTCAAACTAATGCTGTTCAGTTACCGTAAGTAACCAAAGTTATTTCCATACTTAAAAAATGCAAAGTTGTTCGAAATTTTCAAAATCATTAAAATAACCCATAAAGCTAAAACATTAAAGTTTAGCTCACATAGCTTCTAAAGATAACTATTAATTTATTCTGTAACACCATTTATTTCTTTTTGGTGAAATGCTGACAGATGTACCAGCCCTAGAAACTGAATTCGGCAAAATGTCTCAAGTTAGGCTATTGTCCCAAGTATAAGCCCTTGACTGTAACCTTGTATTCTTGCGTAGTAAGAAACAATTTTATTTAAATCAATCTAGAATTTCACGGTTCAAAAACATTTTGCCCATTTGATGTTTAAAAAGTTCCAAAAGGATCAAAGCCACTGCTGTAGTAGCTTCTGACCAAAAGGTCAGAAGCTAAGTTTTTTTTTTCATATTGCTGTGTTACGTAATATTTATGTTACCATCAAAGTTCAAAATCTGATAAATGTCGGCATTCACTGGTGAATATCAACTTTCACACACCAAAGACATCAGTGAGAGTCCGAACATTTCCAGTGAATCACCGGTGAAAGACAATATTCTGTAATTTTGATCTTTCATGGTAACATATATACCAGAAGCACAGAAAAAATGAGCTGCTAGAGGTACTTATTAGTTATGAATAAAAATATTTTTGGAAAAATTAAAAATCTTCTTTTTCAACTCGAAAAATTGTCAAAATAACCCCGGAAAAAATTCTAGATTAATGACGTTGCTTCTTAAAACGAAACAATAATTATCTTGTTATTATAAGGAGTAAAGAAGCATTTGAAGTGGTACGAAAGGAAATTTTGTACAATTCTTAAAATAGGCTGAGAAGACAGAATACCAAATGAAACACGACTGTACCAAATTTGATTAAAGTATATTTACAAAATAAACTAAAAAACAGCAACGAGTTTTCACTAAGTGTTTACAGCTGTGCCAGTTTTTGATTCTGCAGCCTGATGGTTACTTATTAATGTGTGACTTCATTGTAACTATCCCCAGTAGCTCCCAATTAGAGGTGGGCAATATCGTTCTTTTTAATGATCCGTTCATCAGAAGATCGTTCATTCTTTTGATCCGTTCATTTAACTGGTTCATTTGAACGATTTCGTCAATTTGGAAAAAGTTGCAGGTGCGACATAGGGTCATTCCATGTCAAATCACACACCTAAACAGTTAGTGCTCACAGATTATAACAATATTTTGCAGGTTCATACCCATTTACTAAGTGGTATTAAAAAAAATGACCCTCTAGCTGTTGTAGCTTTTTAGGTATAAGGGGTCGAAATTTTAATGTTTTGCTCCACAGGTTCATACTTGCCTGACCATAACTCTGGAACAAATAAAATTAGAAACGTGAACTTTATATATTTTGAAAGTTTACATTCAAAGCTTTAAAATGATACATTACTTGATACAAAAACACAATTTTTCATTTTGAAGATCATTTGAATAGACCTTTGACCTTGAGTGTTTCCAAAAGTTATAATTTTAAAAATCTAAAAAAAAAAAATTGTATACACTGTTATTTTTTTCATTTGTGCCAAGTTTCATGTTGGGACAACACTGGGATCATGCATAATTTAACAATTTTTCATTTTGAAGGTCATTTGAAATTGACCTTTGACCAGAAGTATTTCCAAAAGTTATAATTTTAAAAATCTGAAAAAATATATTTTGTATACACTATTATTTTCTTTATTTGTGCCAAGTTTCATGTTGGGACAACACTGGGATCATGCATAATTTAACAATTTTTCATTTTGAAGGTCATTTGTGTCGTATGGTGAGCTTTCGTTTCAAAATCTCGCTCATGATGGCACGAATTCAAGAAAACATTTCGTGCTTATACTTAGTTCAGAAAATTGTATTTCCCTTTTTTTTCCAGCTGATGAAATTACGCCTTCTAATTTAGCTTCTCTTCCAGGTTGTAATGAGTCAGTAGCTACGCGATAGCAACAGTTTTGAAATTCTTTATTTTCTCTTAAGTATTACATAAACGCAGTGCCAGAAACTGGGCTCGGCCGTCTCTTAGTAAGGGGTCAATTTTCAACCAAAAAAGGCTACAATTTTCACCTTCAAAGTATGGAGTTGTCCTTTGAGCACAACTTTCCGACATCTCAAGATAAATTGCTGTAAGATCATGCGTAGGTGATCGAACAGTTAGCTGCTTTGACAAAACCGTGTAATTTTGTCGTCATGTGAATATGAATGTTTGATAGACATAACTCCAGACTGATCCCAGAAATCTACTTTTGAGGACACTTACTCCTATTTTTGGTTTCATTTTGAAAGCTAAAAATACTAGTCATTCCTTTTAAAAGCTAAGCGTGTTGTTCCATTTGCTATAACATATCGAAACTATTTAGATACTAAAGCTGATAATCGTCTCTAGCGAAGAAAGTAAACCTAATGATATTTATTAAAATTGGGCTAGGTTAAACGACCTCACTCTTCCAATTATTTCGATGTTCAAATTTGAATTTTAATCGTTTAGTTACTTATTACTTTCTGTAAATGAGGTACAACATATTTTCCGAAGTTGTTCGTAAAAAATGGCAATATCAATAAAATTTATAGTTGTTATGAACGATAACAACGGACGGGAAAAAAAATTCATGGAAAAGGCGATAATAAACACTCTTATTTTATGGAAAATGACTGATGTCATGGGTGAGAGAAAAATGTGCAAATATCAAGCTTTCGTAATTTCGTATTTGATAACTGTTAATTTGCAATTGCTGTTGGCAGTTTCGTTGAAAACATTCAGAGTCTAGCAATGTCTGGGAGAAGTTGTTTGCCTGATTCGTTAAGTGCGCGGCCATTCGGAAATTCAGTGTACGGAAATTCAGTGTATGGGAATTGACAGTGGGATCAATATATCAATCCAAAGGATCCGTGTCCAGAAGACGTATTCCAGGCCGACCACGAGCTACAACATATGCAGAGGGCCGTTTTCTAGCTCTTTCATCTCGAAGGATAACTACTACTGTGCCGCTGCTCGTAGTCGATTTCTTTGTTGCATCAGAGAACAGAATCTCCGCTACGGTGTGAAGACGCTTGCGCAATGAATCTACGCAAGATGACCAATTTTCTGTGTCTCCCTGAACCGGAGGCAGAAAAGGGCCCGCTTATTGTAGGCAAGAAAGCACGTTTCTTGGACCAAACAGCAATGGGCTTTTTACTTTTCATAGACAAGTCCAGATCCAAATTGAAGGGCGTCTAAAGGCATTTTCTAATCTGGAAGGAACAATGCACCAGGTGCCATCAATCCAACACTCTTGAAAGACACAATTTTAGCGGTGGTGAAATCATGGTTTGGACAGGAATATTACTCGGTGATCACACGGACCTGTATGTGCTCAAAGAAAAAACTATGGCTTGAGATTTCGGGATGATATCCTTTATCCATATGTTCGCCCATATGCAGTGGCTACTGGTCATGATTTCATTCTGATGAATGTCCAACTGCAGTTCCATGGGACCATCTCGAGGGTCACGATTTGGAATATCCAGCACAACCTCCGCACCTGAATCCAACATAGTATCTTTGGGACTATCTTGACGCACAGGCTGCTGCTTTAAGTCCTTCTCCAGGGTTGTTACATGAGCTGGCATATGGCCGTGCCTGGGTCTAGCTTCCCCTTTCGGTGTCTTAGAAAATAATTGACAGCATGAACACTCTATGCTGATAATGCATTTAAGTTACCGGTGAATGCATTCCTCATTAAACCCTTTTTTGGAGCATCTTTAAGTCATTATACACAAAAAAAAAAAAAAAAACCTGTGGTGTGCTGCTTTTTCCAAGAATGAACTTTTTTGCCAGAAGACATTTTATTTTGTAAATCATTATGCATTAAAGTTATGACAATTTCTATAGCGCACTGAATAACAAGCAACGATAAAATTAAAAATTTTAAAAACCTCCGACTGAGTCGCAACTGCAGGATCAAGAGGAAAAATTGACAATCATTTTAAAAGCCTTACATTATCAAAAATCATTGTCAATTATTTTATTTGCTACTAATGGTACCCGCACGGCTTTGCCCGTAATAGAAAATTAAAAGATTTTTTGGTTCGCCTGTATATTTACAAATAATGTATAGTGAATTTTCTCGCCAATTAGCTTGTGCCCAAGTTACGGTTCCACGTTATGATAATTTCGTAATTTACTCGTTCATCTTATGATAATTTTGTTCTTAAAATTGGAATAGAAAAAGAACCACATCGAATTTTCGAAAAATCGCTTCGAGGTGCACACCCCACATGCTACAAACTAACTTTGTGCTAGATTTCATGAAAATCGGCCGAACGGTCTAGGCGCTAGTTTTGGCAGTTAGTTTGTAGCATGGGGGTGTGCACCTCGAAGCGATTTTTCCAAAATTCGATATTGTTCTTTATCTATTCCAATTTTAAGAAAACTTTACCGAGCAAATTATTACAACGTGGAATAGTTAAGTTACGAAATTATCATAACGTGGAACCGTAATATTTTCGAGCAAATGAACATAGCAAATTGGCGAGAAATTCGTCATCCATTATTTGTAAATATACAAGCGAACCGAATGACCTTTTATTTTTCAAGTACGGGCAAAGCATTGCGGGTAGCACTAGTCGCTGAATAAAGGCTTAGCCTTATTTAAAATCTGCTTTAAAAAAGCGTTATTATTCGAATTCTATATAACATGGAAGTTCCAAAGGCATTCTATAAGACTCAGAAAAAAATACTCTTTATTTTGGTATTAAATTAAAAATTTTTAAATGTGTTTTAGTGGCAAAAATCGCGAAAAACCTTTTAGAGGTTTTTAATTAATATCTTCGTTAATTAATGTCATCAGACGACGAAACCTAGCTAAGAACACTCTCGATCAACTCTCCTTTCGAACAAATTTCTTTTTCTCGAAATTTTGTCCATCCGTTTAGGCGGTCGACAGATACACACACACACACGTCCAACCTTAAACCCCCTTCCTTTGTGTGTCGGGGGTTAAAAAATTGTTTCACATACAGTTCCCGTGATTTTGATGCTCCTACATTCAATCATTTGCAAATTATACGGCAAAAAAAAAAAAAATCATTTCCAGAATACTATTTTGTTGGATTTTAATTAAAATTTCTTACTTTTTGCAAGTAATTTCTGGTTTTAAAACTGCAATGCCAGTTTTTTTTCATTGCTGTTGAGTGAGCAAGTTTTGAATTTTTTTGTTTTACTTAAGGGACAAATGCTTGCTAGAAGCTCTATCTCTTATCCGTTTCTTAATTTGATCCATGATAGTATAATTCTTGTTTGTGAGTTTGTACACATAATAGCTTCTAGACTTTTTCTCTGAAAAACATTTCGAATATTTTTTTTTTACGACGAGTATGTTTACAAATTCACACCTTATTGATTTTCATTCTTCATTTGGAAGAACCCTAACTAGTCAATTTGAAAATAAAAGATTTCAAAGAATTTCATTCGAGTACTCTTTAAATCGAAAAAACAATCATTTTAGAATGGAAGATTCCATCTTTAGTATTCATCCCGTTTTACCGATTTCTATATTAACATATTGATACTAAAAATCGATACATGCAAATATTAAGCTTAAACATGAAATAAGATGACTATAGGCTATCTTTTTTAAAATATACGTTTATTAAAAGTTTAAAAGTTTGAGAACAGGTTCAATATAAGCACCGACACTACAAAACTGTTGAGTATTGGAATTCGATTGTTTCAAAATTTCATTGCAACTAAGGGAGTAAAGTACATTTCTTCTGAAATTCAACTAGAAACTGAAATTGGGATAAACTTTATAATTTTTTACCTTGAGGACCTTTTTTACCCTGGATTTTTAGGAAAACTAGTCCAAGCTATAGCAGTTTACACTATAATTGGATTCAGTGGACAGATGACAGAGGGTATATCAATCGATTTATTCTATACGTAATGACATAGATACCGTAACTTTATTCGTTATACTGTAACTAATCAGTAATTTTTTACAGTTTCTTCATATCAGTACAAAATACAGTATGCATTTAAAAAATTTTTCATTGCTATGAATCTGGATAAAAAATAGTTTCGTCCTTTCAGTTTCTTCTCACTTACGTAACAGTGTGAATATTTCAGTTCATATACATTAAACAAGATCACTTGTCTTAATAATTTTTAATACTTTGTAGTGATGAAAGTTCTGAAAGTATTTTGGAACAATTGGCACATTTTTTTTTTTCGATATTAGTCTTTGACGACTTTCTGATAATTTTGTCTCCTTCATAATATTATTTCATTGTCTAGAATATTTTTTAAGTTCACTATCTTTACCTGCGAATCGTTTACCGTTATGTTTGCTAGTATCCGTAGTCTTCGTGAAAAGGGACATGATCATTGTTTTAAAAAGTTTTTGTTTTTAATTAACTGTGAGAATAAGTTTAAAAAAACTGTTTTAGTTTTTTTACCAAGTTGATTTTGGATCGAAGTTTGGTTTTGTGAGTGTGTGTGTATGTGTACAGATTATTCAAAATGATAAAACGGGTAATGCAGATTACGAAATGATAATTTTCAATTTTTCATCACACTAGGGTTAAAATATCTATTAAAATCATCTTTAAATGCAGTGACTCTGGGTTAGGAATATTCACGCAGCCAGTTGCTTTTCAAGTGCCCAACAATAGTAAAAGTGGTAGTTGTTAAACGTAGTAACACCAGTAAAATCAACAACAATTGACGTTCGGAGGAACGGATGAGATCTTCCTGATACAATTTGCTAAAAATTAATTGAATAAAATTTTCAAATAGATTTTTATTTTGATATTGCTGCTGCAGTAGCCAAACTGGGATGTTGGCGCTCGCCAAATTGGTTTGTACCTTCGGGTAGTGCAATAGGGTATAAATTCAAGTTCACAAGAACCGACTCTCTCTTCTTTCTGTTTTGGAATTCCAGAGTGTGTGTGCCGCGGGTTTTGCACACACTCATAGCAATATCATGTCTTTACCTTTTTTCAATTAAAGTTTTTCAGTGTTGAATAAAATGTTTTGAGTTCTAAATATCAGCGTATTTTTTATGACACGGAATAACAACAAATGCCGCAATATAAATATATTGTTTTGAAGTGTTCGTATTTTTTGTACCTAAGAACTTTGACACAAAATAAACTGTCACTAATAAGCAAGTTAATTTTGTGTCAAAGCTCTTGTTCAAAGTTTCGACCTCGCCACAGGGCATTGCTTGAAAATGACCATAAAAAATTTCTTCGTTGGGGTTTATTTAAGTGGCAGAATATGAACTGCAATTTGTCAATAATAATTTTTCATTTTTCTTCGCATTGAAATGTCTATTCAAACCACATTGAAATAGCAATGTTTTTAGATTAAGAAGATTCACGCATAGCCAGTTTCATACAACAGTTTTTATCCATCCAAGAGAACAAGGACTCACAACTGCGAAAGCAACAGCAGTTAACGTTAGGAAGAATGTGACCTCAAACTCGAACCAAACTCCCATAACCCGGTCAAGAACGGAACGACCTCAATCGCAAGAAAAAGCGATTACATTGAATTCAGGTGCCAAGCAACATGTGCTTCAGGACTTGGAGTTTTCAAGTGGAAAGGCTTTCTGAAAGTTGTTGCTATGTTCGGTAATGGTGCATTTTATCAGAATGGCCACACTGGAAAATTAGTCTCTGAGAATTTGTTCGGATCGGATCCGATTGTCTAAATTTGCTTTTCAGTGTATAATTAGAACACAAATGATGACTCAGAGTTATTGCGGATACGCCATTTAAAATGGAATTCCATGAAATCAGACCATTCTTGAAGGGCTCTATAGTACATGTGCAACTTCAAGTAGCAAGTTTTCCTTCCCCGCTCAAAAAAAAAGGGGGGGGGGAGGATCATCAGCCATATTCTTGTGTAATAAATACTGTATAGACTCACAAAATAAATAAATAAATGAAAGAGAAAAACTTAAAAGCTTTGGGAATGAGGAAAAAACTCAAATTTGTTTTCAGAAAGGTGTGTATGGTCAATTTGTTTGTAGCATCAAAACATAAATATAACTAATTTTTGTGTCCGTCTTTTAAATTTAGCTTTTTAACACTTTTGGGGCACCGTAAGAATTTTTACCCCCTAAACTTAGCCACTCTAGGCTAGGCACGGTCTCCCACTACTGCCGACTAATGTTGCTTATCCCGAAAACCATGGATGTTTTAGTAAAATTGCTTGATATATTGTACCTTTATAAACCTGCACGATGGTATGCACACATGCGAGATCTACGTTTTTGACAAGAAAACGCTTCTGAGAAGACTTGATTTGGTAAAGTTGCGATTTTTAAAATAATAAAAACTGGTAAAGCTATTTTTAGTGACTCGACATTATTTTTATCAAGTTATTAATGATTTTCACCCTTAACTTTAAATAACAATAAAATCCTCGATGGCAATCAGGTGTGATCAAACTCACATGATAGTCTAAATATGGAGGTGTCATATACGTGTGCTTTGAAAAAACCAATACAATGACTAATATGCCTATTGCATATGAACAAATTGTGTTCTAACCTCTTGTTTTTACATATCAATGGAAACACAATGGGACCCTAGGTATTTTCAGGAACAATCCGCAAACATTTGAAAAAAAATGCTTCTTGTTGATTTAAACCTGTTTCGGCAGACTTTGACAAGAGTTCCTAGTTGAATATTAACGCTAATTAAGGATTGGTATTTTTAAAACTGTAAATCTCATCCATTATAAACGTTTTTGTAATAAATACATGATACTATGATGACCCCTATTTGCTTTATATATTTTTGTAAACTTGTTTTTCAATTTCTTAAAAAAAACGATTTTTTTTTGAGCAATCACGATTGCTAATTGTTTTTATTTGACCGTCCGTGATGAAGTGGTTCCTTTTTCAACCCCACCTTCCTCTGCAGGCGCGACTCCTCGGTTGCCGATTCTCCTGGTCAGTGGCGTCCATGTCCTAGACACACCGCAAGCTCATACACATACACACTCACACACATACACACACGCCAATGTGCATACACACAGGTCTACGCACACACACAAGCCTACACATACACAACTATACACACGTAACCGTCCAAGAGGAGGGGCAGGAACCGTTTCTAGAAACAAGCGAGTGAGGTAGTAACCAATGTGTAGGGTCCTGTTGCAACTCGTGATTGCGAAAAACATAATTTGAATTCAAAATTTCAGAATTCAAATTAATTTTAAAAATGTGAAAGGTTTTTTTTTTTTAAATACAGTATTACCTTTTTTATCCGGACTAACCAGAACCAAAGTTCCTCCGGATAAACGAAACTCTGGATAATCCCCGTTATGTGGGTAATAAGCAAAATTGGACTGACGCTCCAAGTACGCAGTAATGTCAGTTATACTAATATATTTTACAATAGGACCTGAGCAAAAGCGGATACTAAGCGGATGTTAGCGTACTTGGTTCCATTCTTGTTACCGTATTTTAATTATGATTAAAATGAATATTTTTTTAAACTACAGATTTGATCTGGCTAAACCGGATATCCGAAAAATAGAAGCTGGATAAACGAGGCTCTACTGTATGTAGGGGCGACCGGGGTTAGTATTTACATGGGGTAAGTTGTTACGTTCAAATTTAAAACTAAACGTCAGTAGAAACTGACTTTCCTTGCATTAAATGATAGCACTCACTCATCTGCATTCTCTGACGGTCACTGGAGTGCTTGCAGTCAGTAGCAGGGTGAGTGCTCAAGGAAAACGGTTTTTTGAGTCTGGAAGTAATTTTTCTTTCCGCTGTTATTTTCCTATTTGTGACGAAGCCGTTGCAGGTAACGGATTGATTTCTATACCACGTGAAAGCCTACATTTTCAGGGAAGTGCTAGCATATTTAAAAATTTTGTACACAGATATAATACCAGTAATATGTGCCAAGATTTGAAATGGCGTCGTATGGGGCAAGTTGTAACAGTTTTGCTGGGGTTAATTGTTACAAGTAACAACTTCCCCATGCAAATTTTAACTTAATATTATGTTTTATTTTTAAGGATTATGTGGCGGGGGACTATAAAAACAAGACGGATAGGGGCAAAACACCGGCAGGTAGTTCATTACGAGAAGCAGCCGATGAATTTCATGACACTAGAGAGATTCTGCAGTAAGATGAAAAATGCTAGTGGTGGTAGGTAGTAATACTGATCTGTTTTATTGCATGATTTAATTCATATAAAATACTGTAGTTGGATGACGATAGTAATAATCATAATAAAAATAATTCTGATCTCTTTCATTCTATGATTTAATTTATTGTTAATACGTACGGTTGAATAAATAATAATAGTAATTACAACAATGATAATAATAATAAATAATGTGTTATTCGAATGTAGGTCTTTCGCCTACGCTGCATGCAGTGGAGAAGCGAAGACATTTCTCAAGCGGAAACCATAGGTCAGCGCCATTTTAACAGATACACCAGTAAAAAATGTTTTGCAAGCCGAAGCTAGGAAACAAAAATCTGTGAAACTGATATTGCCTCTAACAGAGAAGAAATCAACAGACACAAGGACAAAAAAAGTGCAAAAAGGTGCTTCCAAACAGTGCGTCCTTCGGATGAAGATGATGAAGACTGGTTCTGCATAAAGCACACTAAACCGTACTCAGAATCCGAAAAAACAACTAAATGGCTTCAATGTCGTAATTGTGACAAATGGGCACATGACCAATGTGCTAAGTTTGATAAATTATATGCTTGTAAAAATTGTGATTTGTGTGTGTGTGTGGATAATGATTATGATGATAATAATTTATCAGAAGAAGTCATTAATGAAGTAAATCTGTAAAGCAAAAAAGTTTTTAATTTTTAACGTGGTTAAGAATTTTTAAAATTGTAACAGAATAAACCACAAAGTGTGTGAAGTTCAATTTATTACTAAACTATATCTCATGTAACAACTAACCCCATACAGTGTAACAACATGTCCCGGGGTAGGGTAAGTTGTTACAATCTACATATATTCAAAAAACTTGAAATATTTTAGAGTAATGGCTTCTAATAATTTTTTAAAAAATATCTTATTGTAACGGATTCGGTGCGACTTCCACTTTCTTGAAATGAAGACACAGTTCTTGATAAAAACTCAGGAGCTTTATTTACACTATGTACAGGAGAAATCGTTAACAACTGCTAAATTATTCATCAGCAATTAAGCAATTATCACACAACACCGTGAACTCAACGTTTACACACGTATTTACTTCCAAATACGAAAACAACACAGCGAAATGCCTCGCAATAAACAGAGCAAATACAATCTCAGTTCGAAATCTCAATCGAAACTCAACTTTTTATCACGCGGGACGCCTTTATAAACATCGAAGAAGTTTCCACAACATTCTTACTGCTTCCCGAAATGCGTAGACCGTTATCAAATTTTATCAATGAAAAGAAAAGGATATAGGGGGGCGTATACTTCAGCCGAATGAAAAGGGTTTGTATATTCATTACGGGAAACTATTTACAGGTTACGTTACTACAATAATTACTATTTACAGAATTTGTAACATTGCCCCCTTCCTAAGGACTGAACGTCCCGGGCAGTACAATCCCCAGGAAGGGTGCCAAACTTCTATCACATGTTCACAAATACACACATTAAATAATAACCAATAATGCATAGGAAACACAATAATAACAAGAAATATTACTAAACATTAAAAGCAAAAAAATTATCTACAACTTTTATGTTATCAACCATGGTTGTTTACGTAATACTCATGAACTATGGCCATAGTATGGGGCTAACCGATCATAATGTACAACACTAGGTTTTACATTAGGTGATTTTTGGATCCTCACTACGACGACATTCAGTCGGTTAAGGACTTTGTAAGGTCCATCCCAATGCGACTGCAATTTGGGTGACAGACCTTTCCATCGAATGGGGTTCCATAACCAAACCTTGTTGCCTTCGTTGAATTCATGTCCAGTAGACCTTGTGTCGTATCGGGTCTTCATCTTCTCCGCCGCGATGTTGATTCGCTCTCGTGTGAAGTTATGAACGTCTTCCAACCGGACCTGGAGATCCTGGATGTACTCCTCAGGCGATGCAGGCGCATCCGGAGGACGACTGAACACGAGATCACAAGGTAGCCGAAGCTCTCGTCTGAAGAGCATCTGAGATGGGGCAAATCCGGTAGTCTCGTGGACAGCACTGCGGTAGGCCAGCAGGAACAAAGGTAGCTTCTTGTCCCAATCCTGTTGATTTCTGGATACCATAAGTGAGAGATTATTCAGGATTGTGCGGTTAAATCTCTCCACCATGCCGTCCGATTGTGGGTGTAGTGGTGTTGTCCTAGTTTTCTCAATTCCGAGAATTTGACATAGGCCCTTAAACACAGCAGAGATGAAATTCCTCCCTTGATCGGAATGAATCTGCAAAGGTGTTCCGTATCCCGAGATCCAATGTTGGACTAGAGTCTCTGCTACGGTGGTAGCCTCTTGATCTGGAATGGGATATGCTTCCGGCAATTTGGTGAAGTAGTCGATGGAAACAAGAATGTATTTGTTCCCATCAGCAGTTCTTGGTAGAGGACCCAGGATGTCGATCCCAATTCGTTCGAAAGGAGCTCCAACGTTGTACAGATGTAGCTTCCCTCTGCTTCTCTTCTTCGGTCCTTTACAAGCAGCACAGGCGTCACAAGAATGGCACCACTTCTCCACGTCATCCTTCGCCTTGCTCCAGAAGAAGCGCTCCCGAACTTTATTGAGGGTTTTCAAGACACCAAAATGTCCTCCAGTCGCACTACTATGTATTTCTTTCAGAACATCTGAAATCCTTGATCGGGGAAGTAGTAACTGCCACCTAGATGTTTTGCCGTCATCAGATTCCCATTTTCGGTGTAGCACGCCGTTCCGTAAATGGTGCGAGTTCCATAAAGCCCAGTAACTTTTTGTTGCAGGACTGAAGATGGAAACGTCCTGCCAGCTAGGGCGCCGACTGTCACTTTCCATGAACTCCAAAATTGGTTTTATGTCGGGGTCTTCAAGTTGATCTTTTCGAACTTGGTCGTCACTCCATGGATCAGGTTCTGATGATATTGGAGTCACTGTCACCTGATAGGCGATAGGGCTAGTCGTTCTATACTGTTTCTCGATTCGGGAACAATAGTGGCAGTTCTCAGGACAGGGTCTCCTTGATAAAGCGTCAGCATTACAGTGAGATAACCCTTTTCGGTGCTTGATCTCCATGTCATATTCCTGGAGCCGCTGTATCCACCTGGCTATCTGGCCTTCTGGATTCTTGAAGTTCAAAAGCCATGTTAACGAGGCATGATCTGTCCGAAGCAGAAATTTTCGTCCGTAGAGATAATGATGGAAGTGTTCTACAGCTTTCACTATGGCCAGTAACTCCTTTCTGGTGACGCAGTAATTTCGCTCCGACTTTGATAAGCATTTACTCCAGTAAGCGATGACATGTTCATTTCCGTCAATTTCTTGGGATAAAACAGCTCCGATGCCCTCGTTGCTCGCATCAGTGTCCAGGATAAAGGACTTTTCAGGCTGAGGATAGGCGAGGATAGGCGTTGATGTTAAAGCCTCCTTTCAGTCGTAGAAATGCATCTTCGCATTCTTTGGACCATTCAAACTTTTGCTTGCTCTCCGTCAACTTATGCAAAGGTCGTGCAATGTTGGAAAAACCCTTTACAAACTTCCTGTAGTATGTGCAGAGCCCCAGGAAAATTCGCAGCTGATGGATGTTTTCGGGACGATTCCAACTCTTGACAGCAGATACCTTTTCTGGATCGGTTTGTACACCCTCAGAAGAGATGATGTGACCAAGGTAGTTCACTTCCCGGCGGAACAAATTACATTTGGACGGGCTTAACTTCAGATTGGCTTCCTTAAGCTTCTGCAGCACCTTCCTAAGATTTGCCAGATGTTCTTCGAAACTGCGTCCCACGATGATGATATCGTCTAAGTAGACCAGACAGGATTCGTAGGAAAGTCCTCTTAACACTGTCTCCATAAGACGCTCGAACGTAGCTGGTGCATTGCAGAGGCCGAAGGGCATCACTTTAAACTGCCATAAGCCTTGTCCAGTTGTAAACGCTGTCTTTTCTCGGTCATCAGGGTGTATCTCAACCTGCCAGTAGCCGCTCTTCAAGTCCAGGGTCGAAAACCACTTGTGTCCGGAAAGAGTATCCAAGGTGTCGTCTATCCGTGGAAGAGGGTAACTGTCTTTCTTGGTGATTTCATTCAGCCGTCGGTAATCGACACAAAATCTGGTGGAGCCATCTTTCTTTCGGACCAAGACGATGGGAGAGGCCCAAGGACTGGACGAGGGTTCGATGACATCATTCTCCTGCATCTCTTTCAGGAGGGTCTCAACCTCTTCCTTCTTGGCGAACGGTAGTCGTCTTGGATGCTGTTTTAATAGGGGGGTGTTCTCCAGTGTAGATCCTATGCTGCGTTAAATTCGTACGGCCAACATCCTCCGATGTAGATGAACACAGATGCTTGAAGTCGTCCACCAATTGTTCCGCAGCAGTTCTTTGATCTTTCGATAATGGAGCACTCCCAATTAACTTCCATGTCAAGGACTCGGAAGACACAGTCTCAGGGGAATTGATTCTTCTAATGATGCAGTTTACTGGAGTACAAGTTGCTAACACTTCACCTTTCCGGATATTCCTTGGCCTTTCACTCACGTTGGCGACTCTCACAGGAATTACATCCTTAGAAAGGTCCACAAGCGTAGATGCTACCAGCACTCCTTTTAGGTTATTGCTTAGGTTAGGGTATTTAATGAGTCCAAATCGAAAACTATTGCTTTCTTCAAGGGAGCCAGGTATTAATGATTCTGACCTTGAGGGAATCGATAAATCTGTTTCGGCTATTATTTGATGAGCGGATTTTACATCACTTTCTGCAGGGAAAACGGCTATGTCTTCTCTCATCGAGTGCAGCTCATTAGTCTTGAAGTCGAGAGTGAAGTCATATTTCTTCAAAAAGTCCAATCCGAGAATGAAGGGGTCCGTGATATTAGCGACAAATGCCGTATGATGGTAGGTGGCATTCCCAAACACTATTTCCAAGTCCACTTTACCGTCAATCTCGATTTTGTCACCTGTCAGAGTCTGAAGACTTACGCGTGGCGATGTCCACAGCAGTTTCAATCCAAATTCACGAGCCACATCTGTCCTAATGATTGTCACATTGGCTCCAGTGTCGACAATCAGTTTGCAAGGATTCCCATTTACATGTGCGTAAATCATGTGCTTCTGAAACTGGTCCATCACTGCCACTACTAGTAGAGGAAATCTGCAGAGCTCTGGTGGAGGTGATTTCTTTCCCTCGCGTAGCTTGGCGAGCAGGACAACTCCTTCGCAGGTGCCCTTCACTACCGCATTTCCAGCACTTCTGCTCTTGTTTCTTTTGGGCTGTTATGCTGTTCAGATGTCTTGCCAAGTCACCGAGTTGTCTCTCAAGTTCAGCGAGGTGGGACGACCTGGAATCAGACTCATCAGCTTCCTGATTCCGGATTAAATGGCGATCCACACGGGTTGCTTCTTGGGTGACCTCGTATCTCATCGCATATACCAAAGCGGATTTCAGGTCGTTTACATTCGCCATCCGGAGGGCCTTCTGGATCTCAGGATTCCGAACTCCGTCGATGAAGTAGTTAAGTGCCAGGCTGTCTCGAACATCCGCAGGTCAGTCGCAAAAAGCAAGATGAGACAGTCTCTCGACGTCCGCCGCTAGTTCTTGCAGGGTTTCCCCGGTTTTCTGGAAACGGGACTTCAACTGGAGTCGGCTGAATTCTTTCTGGCACTTCTCACCGAAGCGAAGCTCCAACGCAGACGTGAGGGCGGCGAAATCCGGGCGCTGGCTGTCCGGAAGGGTCTGGAGAATGTACGCTGCGTCACCTCTCAGGGATGCTGCAAGATGGCAGGCCTTGGTAGCAGAGTCCCATCCGTTCGCTTCCGCCACTATCATGAATTGAGTTTTGTAAACCTGCCACGAACTTTTCCCATCAAATGTGGCCAGTTTAATGGACGGTCGAGCAACAGATGTGGGAGCGCCAAAATGTACAGAGCTGCTTCCCGCGGTCGCCAATCTCCTTTCCACGTCCTTAATTATTTCTTCCTTAAATGAAGTAAATTTCTTGTCTTCTTCTTCCAACTTATTTTCCACATTGGCGATGCGCTCTTCCACAGTATCAAATTTTTCTTCCAGAGCATCGACTTTATCTCCCATGGCGGTTAGTTGATTCTCCATCATGGTTTTCATCGACGTTAGGTCACTTTTCATTTCATCGTGACTTGTAGTAATTTTAGCAGTTAAATCACTATTTAACAGTTCTTGGTTAGTCGCTAATTCTTTTTCAATTGTTCTTGATTAGCCGCAATGTCATTTTTTAATTGTTCTTGATTTGCAGTAAAACTTGCAGTCAAATCACTTTTTACAGAGTTGATTGCATCAAGCAGGTGTTTTAATTGTTCTTCCATTGCGCGAGTAATCACCATAAAAACAAAGTCTATAAATTCAAACAGTCTTTATGAAAAAATGTCCAAAGTCACACTTACTCCAAGAAAGTCCAGAAGTAGCCCCACGTTGGGCGCCAATTTGTAACGGATTCGGTGCGACTTCCACTTTCTTGAAATGAAGACAGTTCTTGATAAAAACTCAGGAGCTTTATTTACACTATGTACAGGAGAAATCGTTAACAACTGCTAAATTATTCATCAGCAATTAAGCAATTATCACACAACACGTACGTGTGTAAACTCAACGTTTACACACGTATTTACTTCCAAATACGAAAACAACACAGCGAAATGCCTCGCTATAAACAGAGCAAATACGCTCTCAGTTCGAAATCTCAATCGAAACTCAACTTTTTATCACGCGGGACGCC
Source organism: Uloborus diversus (assembly GCF_026930045.1). Taxonomy (NCBI): domain Eukaryota; kingdom Metazoa; phylum Arthropoda; class Arachnida; order Araneae; family Uloboridae; genus Uloborus; species Uloborus diversus. The sequence continues at coordinate 59,196,769 of NC_072734.1, read as the reverse complement.
TTTATAAACATCGAAGAAGTTTCTACCACATTCTTACTGCTTCCCGAAATGCGTAGACCGTTATCAAATTTTATCAATGAAAAGAAAAGGAAATAGGGGGGGCGTATACTTCAGCCGAATGAAAAGGGGTTGTATATTCATTACGGGAAACTATTTAAAGGTTACGTTACTACAATAATTACTATTTACAGAATTTGTAACATTATGAATGGTAAAAAATCTAGATACATTTTAAAGTTTCACACATGTAAATACTTGATATAGTTTAGCGTAAAAAAAAATTGAAAAAAATTGTAACAACTAACCCCGGTCTCCCCTAATATTCAAATTCAATCTGGAGGCAGAAAGTTTTATCGTAATACAATAAAATTTTACATTGAACTTTAAAACACCATTTAGCGCCTTTTTCATGCTGTGCCCTATAAGAATCAACAAGGTTTTTTTTGTCACCATAAACATACGACAGTCACCCACCCTACTGTATAGGCATACGTTTTCGGATATTATTATTATTTCCGTATTTTTCAGTTAATTTTTAAAACGTGTCTAAAAATTCATCAATTTTTGTAACATAATAGGCTGAGTAGTTGCAATATATCAACCCAGCTGGCAGATAAATGCAACTTGGAGATATCACGATTTATTTCGTGATCCATCAAAACTACATGGCACGCGAAAGTCGGACAAACTCGAGATCTGTTCACAATGTAGTTGGGCTGCTAACTCCAATTGTACTAAAGTAGAAAATTCTTTTCGTTAGCGTTTTTACAAAAAAAAAAAAAAAAAAAAAAAACGAAAAAGGCGGAACTTCTTTGATAGGAAATAGCTTTTATACCATGGCAAAGAGAGAGAGAAATATTTCAATCTTTGCCTTCACACGTTGCGTAGAAGGTATGTTAAAAGCAACAGAAAAAGGACATATTCGGATTATTAGATTTAAAAAAAATCGTCCATTTTGCTTTCAGTCAAACGCACATATTTGAAACTTCTGTATCCCCTTTTGACTGAAAAAAGTTTCCCAAAGAAGAATTTTTTTTTTCGTCACAGTTTGGAGTAACAGAAAAGGAGGATAAAATTAGAATGGGGACTCAAAATAACTTTGTACTCTTAAAATTTCTGTATCAATTAATTCAGCTTGTAGAGCGAGTAATTTCGTTTGCTGCATACAAAATTTAAATATTAAAATGTGAAAAATATAAAAAATAATCTTTTCTGTGTTTTCTAGTTTAACCTCTGGCATTAAATAAAATCTGCACTGTAAGTTTGTAATAAAAAATCAAATTAACTGCCAATAATTATCTACTCTGTTTCATTTCATTTAAAGTACACTGGTGTGCAAAAATTAAGGACGAGACGGTTTTTTCAATATAACTTTGTAGAAAAGCTTTCCAAATCAACACATTTAATACCGTAAGATCCTCAATACGTAAGGACATGTGTAATGTAAGCAACACTTACTAAAAGAGTAATCAGAGGGATAAAAAGAAGCTTTATTGAAAAAGTAGCATGGAGCGCAATAAGACTGAAGGCCGAAACATCCCTGTGATGGGTGTCCAGCAAGAAACATCCGTTCTTTAGTAGGGGATATGATCTCCCCCGACTGCTAGGAAGGTTTCACAGCGTCTGCCCATGCTGAGAATGAGGGTGTCAATGAGTTGTTGAGGCATTGCTGCCCATTCGTCTTGCAGCGCCAATCGAAGCTCCCGAATCGTTACTGGTGGTAAGGTACGAGCTGCCAAGCGTCTGCCTCGAAAATCCCATACATGCTCGATGGGACTGAGATCCGGAGATCATGCCGGTCAATCCATACGTTCAATATCCTTACCCCCTAAGAATTGTTCGGCAGCTACTGTGCGATGACATGGTGCACTGTCGTCCATGAAAAGGAACTGCGGATCCATAGCGCCTCTAAAAAGACGCACATATGGAAGAAGAATCTCGTTACAATAACGGGTCCCGTTGACTGAACCTGCGTCGCAGATGTGAAGGTCTGTACGACTACCAAGCATGATGCCTCCCCAAACGAGAACACCGTGACCTCCATACCTGTCCCTTACAATGATATTTGAGGGATGATTGCGGCTTCCCCGCTCTCTCCAGATGAGTATGCGATGAGAATCGCTACTCAGACTGAATCTGCTCTCCTCTGTAAAGAGTACTCGTCCCCATTCATTGTCTCTCCAATTCCGGTGTTCCCGGCACCACGGAGAACGCCTTCTCCCATGGGCAGGCGTTAGAGGTACACACCTTATAGGGCGTCGTGCAAACAGACCACCATCGTGCAGTCTTTTGGCCACGGTAAAACGCGATATCGGTCGTCCAGTCGCCTGTGTCGTGTGTCTAGCGATTTCTCCCGCTGTCTGCCGCCTGTTTCTTCTGACCTGTAAGACAATATACCGTTCATCTGCGGGTGTGGTTCCTCGTGGACGACCACTACTGAACCATCGGATAGCTGTTCCTGTAGTTTGAAATTGTCTCCAAAGTCGGGGAAACGATGCTGTGAGCAATTCCGAACTCTGCAGCCACACTTGTCACACTGCGGCCTTCCTCCAACTTCCCATTGATTCGACCTCGGGTAAAAGCATCCGGATGTCGTCTAACAAATTGATTATTTTCCATTTCTCGCTGAGGCAGCAACTCGGTGTGATTTTAACTGCTATACGGCGTGCAATCTCCTTGCCAGAAATACTAATCTTACACCGACAACATTCTTTATACTACTCAGACACTCCCCCATTACGTCTGCCTGCATATCTGCGCATGTGCTACCGTACATCACCTTACTTAATCTCCTGATTGGTCTTTCTGTCTGCTCTGCCTCTTCGTTCAGCTGATATGCTAGTTTTTCGACTTCGTCCTTAATTTTTGCACACCAGTGTACATTGTTAAGGAATGTTGTTTAAGCAGCAACAAGACTGAAAGATGCAATCTTTACTTAACATTTTGACTACCATGGCTATCATATGTGATAGCCAGTGATGTAACCGATGTGGCACTGGCTGCCAGATATGATAGCCCATGTCCCAACAGTTGCCTCGTGGTGAGTATTTGCAATTTTGGCTTACAGTCAACGTGATAAGCGTGTCCCTGATACAAGCAGAATTTGTGATGATATTCTATTGATTTCTATTATTCTTTGAATTTAAACTCATTAGAAACATTTACTTATTTATCTATTAAAACTGTTAACTGGGGTGAATCGGTACGGTGAAGAGCAGTAGAGGATTTACAGATTAAGGGGCCCATCGCACTTCATTTTTAGGGGCCCTTTTGTTCATCACAAAAACAGTGCAAAACATTTTTCATTGGTCTTTCCAATTCTCCTTCTTTGGCCATTATAGTCGTGAGGGCGCACCTCTCAATTGCGACGTTTTTGATATGGTAAATCCGCCACTAGAAAGGGGACCAGGAATGAAACTTTTCAAGCATCCAAAAAGAAAAAAAAAAAAAAAAAATATATATATATATATATATATATATATATATATATATATATATATATATATATATATATATATATATATATATATATATATATATATATATATATATATATATATATATATATATATATATATATATATATATATATATGCGTGTGTGTATATATATCTAATTTGAATTCTGACACTTTGAATTCGAGTTATGTTTTTCGCAATCACGAGTTGCGACGGGACCCTACTCATTGGAGGCTACTGTTTCTAGAAGCGACTCACATGCATAGATCTTAAAATAGAATAGATGTGCCTTCTTCCCACTTTTCTCCTCAGAGCACGCGTCAACATCCCCCGTTGGACATCACGTGATCAAGGGACACCCCTCACAAGAAACTGTTTCCCTTATCGAAGAGAATTACTTTGCGCTGCGATCATTTGCACAATTAAGGGAAATTAAAGCATTTAACCCATGGGTTAAATGCTTTAAGGGTTAAATCCCCCTTTAAACATGGGTTAAATTAAAGCATTTTACCCAATATTAAAGAAAAAGGGAACACTCTATCCTTCACGTAACACCTCATATTTTTCGCTAAAAGTAATAATTAAAAAAGGTAACAATTTTTTTTTCATTAAGGTATCGCAAATGTATTTGTTGTACTTTTGCAAAAAATGATCTTTGTTACCTTTTTAAGTTATTACTTTTTAATGAAATGCGGGACAAAATGACAGATTTTTCATGGAATGGTTCATTAGATATTTTCCCATCATAACTTTTGAAGCAGGCGCACAAGCTATATAAAGTTTTTCAAGTGCTTTAAATACTGAGTAGAAATAGACGTCTTCAAATATCTTAAACAGAAATTGACCTTATAAATTTTCTTTTATTTCAATCAAATTTTTCAAATACAGATAAATAGTTTCAATGTGTGCTTTTTCCCACAACTTTTGAAGCCAGTGCAACAATTTAACATAAAACCCTATCTAAAACCATAAACCAATTAGAAATACAAATGTAAATAGTATCGAATATCAACTCAATTAAATAATATTATAATATTCGCATGCGTTTCGCACGAACACTACATTAGCCAAACCAATAACTTTGGTTTGCTCCTAATTTTTAAGCAACTTCAGTGTTTTTTTGTTTTTTTTTTAAGTACTCAGAAAATAAATTCATTTGCAGTTATAACTACATGAATGGTTCTTTCCTTCTTTTTTTTCCGTTCCACAGAATATGATAATTTTGACAATTTAAGCTCGAGGGTGAAGAAAACTAGTGATTATTGTTCTTTAACAATATTAATTTTGTTACTTTCCAACCTATTGGTCTTTGTGAATTATTTTCATTGTTTGAATTGACTGCGCGATACATTCTAACGCTTAAATATTTAGTAACGATTAATCTTATAAACTTGTTAACGAGAAAATCTGCTGCTTCTGTTTCCAACATATGCTTATTTAAACTTAGAAAAACGGAATTCGAATTTTTTCTCATAACTCTTGTGGTCTCATGAGTAACATAATATTTTTGTGTTTTACTCCCAAAACGTTTTCACATTGTCGCTCAGTTGTTCTTTACAAATGTACATGTTTCAATGACTGCAATCTTGCAGCAATAAGTTATCATACTTGAATGTGTCCCAAAATTCTTAAATTTTATTAGTCCTATTTTTTGGTTTGTTGTAGTGAAGACTGCGTTGCAGTCGTCGCAGTTCACAACAGAGTGCACTTGCCGGACAAAAAATCCAGCGTAGTCAGAAACATCATTAATATACTGCGTCATGTTAATTGAGATGATTTCTGAATTTTCCAAATCGTCGTCAAAGGAATCGGAAGAAAAGGCTTTCTTTCAAAGCATTTTTGCTACGCTTCAAATTTAATCTTAGCATTTGAAGGTTGCCAAAATCAGCGCAATTTGAAGAACTGGACTCTTTAATTTCCGTATGGAATGAATAATCTTTTTTCGCACTTCGAAATTGTCCGACGATTATTGTTGAATCCCCCCTCACAACCTGATCGCACTGAAAAAAGTTTTAAGGTGATCCTGAGTAAGCTTATAAGTTATTACGCAGTTTAGAACTGGAATTCGGACACATACATACTTTTCATATGTTCCCAGCACACTTTTCATAGAAATTAGGAAACCTAAAAATTCAGTTTTTCGCGGACATACTATAACTAATTTTCCATCGCTTGTTTTTTGTGATTTAATATAATGCTCGGCATCTACAGTAAATTGCTTAAAATATTCTTAATTTCGACTCAGCATGGGGACTTTTTTTTGCCTTTAGTAGAAAGAAAGATTTCTGTTACTCACTACGTCCTTATTTTTTAATAAAATTGGCACTAGCATCGCATTCATCAAACCCTCTTTCGTTAAAAAATCTCAAATTCACACACATAAAGATTTCTCACATAAGTATTATGAAAATCTTCAGACAATCCTAGACTTTTAACGACGCTTCGCATTGTTATATCACTGCTGCCCGAGAAGAGGGAGACACGATGTCCCTTGATCACGTGATTCTCGGAAGAATCATGATGATCCCACTTTCTCCCGGCGAAATACGCTGCGCTGTAGGAGAAAGGCCTATCTATCCCTTTTAAAGATCTATGCTCACATGTCCTCCCAAGCCTTCCCCTCCTCCTGGGCGGTTACGTGTGTGTAAGTGTGTAAGGACTTGTTTCTGTGAAGACATGTGTGTATGTAGGAGTGTGTGTATGCAGGACATGGACCCCACCGCCTAGGAGGAGAGCATTCTGGTGGACAGTGCTGCTAGTGGAGGCTAGGACCAGAAGAGCAACTCCGTCCTCTGGTGGACCGCGGTGCTGCAGAGACCCCTGGACCAAAAAGAAAATTAACTTGAATTCTGAAATTTTGAATTAAATAATGTTTTTCGCACTCACGAGTTGCGACGGGACCCTACTCATTGGAGGCTACTGTTTCTAGAAGCGGCTCACATGTCCCCCCAAGCCTGTCCCTCCTCCTGGTCAGTTACGTGTGCATAGTTGTGTGTGTGCGTAGACCTGTGTGTATGCGTAGGCGTGTGTGTATGCACGTAGGCGTGTGTGTATGCACGTAGCACGTAGGCTTGTGTGAATGCACGTAGGCGTGTGTGTATGTGTGTAAGAGCATGTGTGTGTATGAGCGTGTGTGTAAGAGCATGTGTGTGTATGAGGGTGTGTGTAAGAGCATGTGTGTGTATGAGCGTGCGTGTGTGTAGGACATGGACGCCACCGATCAGGAGGAGGCAGTGTTTGATGCCGTGCGTGCAGAGGACGGTGGGCGGTGGTGCTGATTCAAGCTGAAAAAGGAGCCACAACATCAAGGACGGTCAAGTGAGAACAATGAGCAATCGTGATTGCTGAAAAAACAAAACAAATAATAATAATAATTTGAATTCTGAAATTTAGAATTCAAATTATGTTTTTCGCAGTCACGAACTATGACAGGACCCTACTCATTGGAGTTATTGTTTCTAGAAACGGCTCCTGTCCCCCCCCCCAAGCCTGCCCGAAAAGGAGAAGCGGATAGCTCAGGAGCCGAACCTGCGGAGGCCGGTGGGCGGTGGTGCTGAAGAGGCCCCTGGTTCAAGCTGAGAAAGGAACCACAACATCAAGGACAGTTAAGTGAGGACAATAAGCAATCGTGATTGCTCAAAGAAAAAAAAAAAACTCCACAAATGTACGTTTGTGTACTTATCGACTTTTCGTTGCCTTTTAAATAAATTTATATACTACCATGAGTAGTTAAAAAATTAAGTTTTTTCAATCTCACGAGCTTGCGCATGCAAAGCCACATAACCTCCCGTTTTCATCATTTGCAAAACCTAGTGAGTAAGTACAGACTATTTCGGGTTCTGAACCAAAGGAAAGTATTTGTTATTAGGCACAGGCCTGTATTAGAATTTACGAACTCTACTAACTGCGTCATTAAAAGTGAAAAAATTTTCTCGTCGTAGCATCGCTCACTCCTTTCAAAAACGTAATATCTCAAAAATTAGCGATTTAAATTATACCTTTTTACTTCCTTTTACAAAAAAGGAAGTATTGTATTCGCGAAAAAATTTTCATTCAAAAATCGACCTTAATTTCCATTTTGCTCACCCCCGAATGAATGTTGAGGGGTTTTTTTCAACTCGATCACACGTGGATAAGTGCCTAAGAACATATAGACACGAGAAATATCCATTTTGCCTATTCCCGAGTTAGTTACAACGAGTTTTCTCGTGACGTCTGTATGTACGTATGTATGTGGGTATGTGTGTATGTATCTCGCATAACTCAAAAACGGTTTGTCCTAGAAAGTTGAATTCGGATGTTTCTAAGGGTTCTTCTTTTGCCCGTTTTAGGGGGAAATCATTATCAATTTCGATGTAAACTCAGTGGTGCTATAATTTGGCGGACACAGGGCGATATATCGCCAGTCTTTTAGTCACCAACTTGGCGACAAATTTGGCGATATTTTATTTTTTTTAATCTGGTTTCAATTTGGTCACTGTTGATAATATTTAGAGAGTAAACTATTGAATCACATTAAAATTACCAATAATGGGAAAATGACATTAAATTGGAGTAAAAGGAAGCCATGTGAGGCACACATCAGCTCGTTTTTTTTTTTTTTTTTTTTTTTTGAACTGCCAGAAATGAGTAGTATGTCTCTAAGACCTGCATTTATAGATTAATATTTCGCGATTAGAAAGCAGAAGTGTCGTATTTGCATTTTCAAGTATTTTCTAAGTGTTCTTTTCAAGAATGTCACATCTTGGACTGTACTTCATCCATTAGGCATGAAACATCTGTGTCGTTTGTGAAAGAAGGCATTGTTTATTCCAGAGAAACAGTATTGCGCACAGAAAAGGAGCGTTTTCCATTCTTATTTTTTTAATCAAGAACGCACTATTTGCATTTTTGTCGGTATTGTCGGTATAATGAGGAGAACAATTAGTAACAATAATGACATATTTTGAGATATTTTAAATAGTATTTTTGAAATTTAGTGCAAAAATGTAATAAAATCAAACGCTACTTTTTTAACCGACTTCAAAAATTAGGCGGTTATCAGTTCATACAGTATGTATGTTTTTTTTTTGTTTGTCCACTCATAGCGTCTCACCTAGTGAACCGATTTTGATGATTCTTTTTTTAATGGATAGGGGATGGCTCAACTTAGGTCCCATTACTTTGTTTGACCGTATTTGTTCTTTAGAAAAAAAGTTATGGGCAAAAAAACAGTACATTTTATGCAATTTCCCTATTAAATGATTGAAATGATATTGTAGCGAAGTTTGCACTTTTCATCCGTGGGTAACGGTGGTTCAGTGGTAGAATTCTCGCTTCCCACTCGAGCGACCCGGGGTCAAATCCCAACTAGGACAAAGTGAATTTTACTAAAATTTCGTTTCTACTGTTTCCCGTATTTTCTCGAATGTTCTATTAATTTCTGTATCTTTCCAAGTCTGGAAAGTTCCAGCACTTTCTCAAGTTGTATATACGTTCATTCGTGGTTCTGAATAAAGATCTCGAGTTGAGACTAACGAGTATTCGCTTCATTTGGCTTTCACATTGTCTTCGCTATCTTCATCTACGCGACAATATGAAACTCATTGTTATAAAAGTTTGGTGCCATATAACATTAAGTAATTGTAATGATAATTTTGAATAAAGGCTTTTCTTAAGCAATACAGTGATATAGAGCCGAACTTCTTACTAGGTAACATCTTACTTTTACTGAAATATCTACATTTACACTAAAAAGAATGAAATAAAAAAATTTCGAAAAAAAAAAAAAAATAGAACCGACTTCAAAATTGCTCTAAAAAGTCAAAAATAATTTTATTTTTTAAACACCATCGATAATGCTTTTAAACATAATTTTTGAAGTTGGCGCAAAAACGATAGATAAAATCATTCACAGTCATAACTCAACTACAACTATAAATTTAACCAGGCCCAGTTTCTTCACTATCACATAAATTATGCATTGATGACAACATATTAGAATAACGATATAAGTGTTTCGTTCGTAACTTTGGATGCTTTTCTGAAAAAAATATGAACGAAGCATGGTTACACTGGATTTTACGTTTTGTTTTTGCGCCAACTTCAAAAATTATGTTTAAAAGCATTATCGATGGTGTTTAAAGAATAAAATTATTTTTCACTTTTTAAAGCAATTTTAAAGTCGGTTCAATTTTTTTTTTTCAAATTTTTTTTATAAAACTTACCCTTTTTACTGTTTGACCACGGATTGTATGTAATTTGGCAATCGGCTAAGTAAGGACAATTCCATCTGAATGAATCTAGTAGGGGATAATGGAAAATCGCGAAGGGATATTGATACATGCGTTTTATGATGTCACTAGTGCCTTATTTATTTATTGCATTCTCTAAAATAAAATGAGGGGAAACAAAAATTGTTACTATGGAAACAAATAAATAAATAAATAAATGTTTTCATTTCGTTCGGGAATGTAAAAGCAAAACAGTAAGCTCAAAACTATGTTGTGAATAAATAAATCAATTAATTTTTGTTGTGAGAATATAGATGGAATATTGGGGAAGGTCGAGTAGTATCGGACACCTAAGCCATTTCAATCATAACACTTTTTGTTTTATTTGTAAAGAATTAGTTTTTACACTAAATTACGCGGTACTAAGTTACCTAACATAAATTGTTAACTTTGGTTTAAAAAAAACATGGAGTCGTATTTTTTAAACAAATTTTTTGTCAAACTCTATTTTTGGCCAATTTTAAATTTTGGAGGGTTGTATCGGACAAAACATTAAAATGTTGAAATAAAAACAACTAGTTCAGAAATAACATTTTAATGTGCAAAAAAAAAAAAAAAAAGAAACGAACAAAGTAATTGGTTACATAGAATAAATGAAAATAAGTAATAATTTTTCATAGAAGTTGAAAAATATAGCCTATGGTTGGTTTAGGCCTAACTGAAACAAATTCATTTTAAACTTTGGAACACAAATCGCATGTGTAGTAAAGACTTTCCGGTTGGAGCTCAGTACATTTTTCATTTTCCCAACCCTTATTACGCGTTGGCATTGGATCCAATCTTCTTCAAATGTCTCATTACAAATTATGCAGTGAGTCAGCTCTTCGTTTTCCTGCGGCTCATCATCATACTTTAACTTTCTTTCAGTGTTTTCTTTGTTTTTCATTTAGGTTGAACTATTTTTTGTTTCTTTGGTTTGGGTTTTCCCCTTTCTCCTTTTTTTTTGGCGCTTCTCTTCTTTTTGGGACTAAATATCTTTCACTAGATTCTCTAATTGTCATTTTATTAAGTCCAACTTTTTCAATGGCTTCTTTCATACTTGTTTCATCCCATTTATGTCGTGATTTTTCCATTTCAACCTGTTGGACACAGAAAAACACCGTCAGTATTTTATTTTGGTGCCAGTAACTTTGTCCAATACAACACGAAATTGGTTTGTCCGATACAACCTGACTGTAAAGCTACAGTTGTTGAACCACTAGGTTATTACTAGGACTCGACCGATGGCCGCCGATGGTTCAACAATTTAGCCATCGGCATCGGCATCGGCGGCCGATGCTAAATTGCAAGAAACATCGGCCCATCGGCCTTAAAAACTTCGAAAAGCCGATGGAATTGGCCGATGTTTTTGAAAAAAAAAAAGACCTTTGATGTTTCACCTTTTAATACAAAGTAAAGGTTGTTTTCATATAAAATTGTTTACTAAATTTCAGTATGAGTTTTTATTTTAGTCACCCCTGAAAGAGTTTTTAATACTGCATTCAGGTACCAAACAAGTTAATTATTGCGTTGTTTCTTGCTGCTTTATGTACGTAGTATCTCTCATAAGTCATAACTCCAAAATGGTAAACTGTAGAAGGATAAGTTTTCGCGTGTGGGGTGTGGGTACGTTTCAGTTGTGCACTTCCCTTTTTGTTTTCGATCGGGTGTTCTGAAAAGCCTGTTTACTCATTTTTTGTGGCTATTAATTACTTATTTCAATGCAAAACTAAGATAGCATCTCAGACTGACGGTCATTTGGTGATATATTGCCGAATTGGAGACTATGGAAACAAATATGAGATGGCAAAACCCCGCTATTCATTTTAAAACACTCTGTATTTTAAATCCGCCACTGCAAGTCAATACAAACTCGGGTGCATGTTTCGGAAGGGTTTTTTGCTCAATGTTTATGATTATTTTGAACTCTATTTTTTACGACTATTTTGAATTTCCGAGAAGACTTGTGTGCCCCTCCTCCCACTCCCTCAATTTCTGAAATTAAACTCTAGTTATACTCCTGAGTTGTTTAAAACTAACACCATTCATAAAATTAGAGATTTTTTTTTTCAAACTTTATCTATTGTTTAGAAAGAATTTAGAGCATTAATTTAAGAAATTGATTAAAGAAAGACGTTTTGAATGGTGACACAATTTGGAAATCGAAGGGACTTTTGAATTTGTTCTTCGGAAGTGCTGAAATAGATTCAGAAACTCTTCCGAGGTGTTGGTTTTAGCGGTTCCGTACTACAAATATTAGGCCGAGGTTGGGGCCGAAGTGTGAGTTACTGCAAAATCAGAGGGTGACCCCCCCCCCATTTCGTAATGCGCCATCTTTTTTGTATCATTAATAGCGATCGATTTTTTTTTCTGTTGTAAGTAACTATTTTTATGTATTTATATAAAATCAATGAATAAGTTATTTTCGTTTTTTATAGAAAAGTTTCAAGGATTTTCTATTATGCAATTTTTTAAATTTCAGAAAATTACTGTTAAATTGAACAATTTAATTTGAACTTGTTTGTAAAGCTTCATAAAAGATTAAACAATCTAATTGTTCAATATTATGTATGCAAACATCAGATCAAGTAGTCATGTGTATTCAGTTATTAACTTTGTGTGAATATTGATTTTGTTTATAGCTGCGTTTTAAGAACCTCGCTCCTTTCATGGCAATTTTTTTTCCAGCAAAATTTATATCACTGTTTTAGTTTTTTGAAAAATGCAAAATTTTCTATTCATAAATTTTAAATAAGAAAAAAATATTTCTTTTATGATTTAGTATTGTAATTTATCTGTTATCTTTTTTTTTAATTTGATGACTAAAAAATGTCTACGTGCAATCTTTCCAATTTAATTGCGTAATTTGTTGACGGTTTCATAGTTTTATTCTTAATTTTTTTTGAATGATTTAACAACATAATTTAATGTTTTTTAACTATGTTTAGTGAACTTAAATCCATACATCATTACAATATTACTGAAATCTTAGTTATATGTTCAATTTAAAAAAAAAATCAATTGTTTATTAAACAATCTTTTTGTTTTTCTTCCTTTTTTCTTTCTTTCTTTCTTTCTTTTTTTTTTTTTTTTTGGCTGTTGTTCTTTATCTTTCATTGTACAGCAGTCAAAAAAGGAGAAAAATAACTACACCCTATATAGATTGTACGTAGTACGATCCAAAAGTTCGGGACAAGCTGTATAAAACCTTACCCAGAATAATTCACATTACAGAAGCACATCCACCTTCAAAAGTTTACCTTGAGGGATTATGTACTTCTGCCAGTGTTCATATAACTTTTGGAAACACTTCTGAAAGCCATTTTTCGCTACCTTCTATGACGCAGCTTTATCTTCTTCTGACGGAGGAAAGCATCGTCCATGCAAATGTTTTTTTGCTGGGAACAGGTAAAAGTCACACGGAGCTAAGTCCGACGAAACGTTATGTTATTTGTTTGTCATATCAGAGTATTGACCAATCGAACCGTGCATCCTCAACATGAAAGTCGCCTTCTTCCCTACGATGAAGTTAAAGCAGCAGTGCAAGAGGCCTTACAGGAGGTTGCGAAAATGTCTTCCAGGAGCGCTTCTAAAAGCTATACGAACATTGGCAGAAGTGCATAGTCGTTCAAGGTGACTATTTTGTAGATAGATTTGCTTCGGTAATGTGAACTATTCAGGGTAAGGTTTTATACAACTTGCCCTCTAACCTTTAGATCATACTACGTACGTATGAGTTTTCAACTTACTATTTCATAACGTTTTTGAGTGACGTAAGTTTACGCGCATGAAGACATCACAAGAGAATTTGCGATAATTAACTGAGGAAGCGTTCAAAATGGATATTTCGGTCATCTACATGTTCTTAGGTACATATGCATGTACAGATGTGCCGAAAAAACTTGTGAAGTTTAAATTGGGTGATCGTAAAATAAAAATTTAGGTGAAAATCTGATTTTTTTTTTATTTTTTGTGATTGCAATTCCTTATTCGTAGAAAGGAAGTAAAGTGAAATGAATCAATCATCCTTTAAATCTCTGACAATTTTATCAATTTATTTCTGTTTTTTTTTTTTTTTTTTTTTTTTTTTTTTTTTTTGCCATCGGCCAACGGCATCGGCCATCGGCCATAAGCAATCGGCCATTTGGAGGAAAACAATCGGCCATCGGCCATCGGCCATCTTTGAACAATCGGCCAACAATCGGCATCGGCCCATCGGCCAAAAAATGCCATCGGTCGAGCCCTAGTTATTACTTAAGCTAGACACTTTTATAGCTTATAATACTTAGATTAATATACTATCAGTCTAAAGGTATAACAATGAAACAATATAACTTACTCTATGTTTAAATATATGCCCCTGAAGTTAAGTTCGTGCACTGCAATTCTCTCAACAAACAAACAACTAGCTTTGCGGTTGATTTGAACCAATATGGCGCCTGTGACTTTCTTTCGCAATACGGCACACTATGTTGACCCAGTACGTGCTGCCCCTGGCGGCAGAATTAAGAAGGAGTCCTTGTCCGATACTACCCGCTGTCCGGTGCTAAAGGATCTTCCCCTACTTTAGATTTAAAAAACATTGCCGTGAGCAAATTTTCATTTTTACAAAAATGGGAATAAATAATAGAGAGGCAAAAGTGCACATCCGTAACAAACCAACTAAAACCCGTATAAACAAATAGATACGTCAATTCCCACCTTTGAACCGGATATGAGTCTTTCCATATAATCAATGGTCAAACAGTACACTTCTTCATGAAATAGAGAATAAACACCAGATTTTCTCGAAAAAGATCTTACATACATTGGTGTCCAAAAGTTAATCATAATTCATAAAATGCGAGAAAAATCTGTTAATTTTCGTAAAATTATATAAAGTTACTTATGGAGATTCATTGGTTGAAAAAGGAACAATATGTTTATGCAAAATAGTATAGTCGATGGTGTCATGCGCGAATTAGGTGCGCGTTTCGGAATGTGGATAAAACAGCTCGCACGCTTTAGAGAGTTCAGGCGCGTTTCATGCAATTGCTGTATCAAGAAACATTGGATCTGGTGAAACAGAACTAATAATGGCACAAAGACGCCAATTGGACGTGTTTGCGAAAAGAAGAATCGTTGGAATACTAGAATCTGGACGATCACAAACTGAAGTGTCTCGTATTATTAATGTGCCTCAGTGTGTAATCTCGAGACTGTGGCAGAGGTTTTCAAATACGGGAGGTGTTACCCGCCGACCAGTACCAGTACCAGGTCGACCAAGAGTCACAACCGCAAGCCAAGATCGTTTTCTGGCAATTTCTGCACGACGTCATAGGGACAGCTGTGCCAGAGAACTGGGTTCGGCACTCGGTGCCGTCACAGGAATAACAATGTCGAGGCAAACTGTTTACAGGAGACTCAATCATGTCGGTCTGTATGCCAGAAGACCAGCAGTTTGCATTCCTCCAACATCAGCGCATAAACGCGCTCGTTTAAACTGGAGTTTGCAGCATCGGCATTGGAGTCTGGGACAGTGGGCTAATGTGATGTTCAGTGATGAGTCCCGCTTTACTCTACAGAGTAATTCTCGTCAGGTAACAATCTGGAGCGAAAAGGGGACTCGTTTCCAACCGCAAAACATAAGAGAAAGACATCACTTTGCGTCATCAGGACTAATGGTGTGGGCGGGCATTATGTTGGATGGCCGCACCGACCTCCATATTTTTGAGACAGGTTCAGTCACTGGTCAAAGATACAGAGACGAGGTTCTTGAGCCTTATGTTCGCTTGTTTCGATGTGCTGTTGATAGTGAGTTCATATTCATGGACGATAACGCGCCATGTCACCGAACAGCTGTGGTCGATGACTTCCACGAATCAGAAAATATCCGGCGAATGACGTGGCCTGTGAACTCCCCTGATCTGAGCCCCCATCGAGCATGTCTGGGATATGCCCGGGAGACAACTTGCAGCCCGTTCGCCCCCGCCAAGCTCCGCTCCGGAGCTAAAAAGAGCTCTCCAGCATGCTTGGAACTGTTTAAGCCCACAGCTCATCCACCACCTCATAGAAAGTGAGTAATCGTTGTGCAGCGTGCCTGGCAGTCAGAGGTGGTCATACACACTATTGAACTTCAGCATCATTTTTAAAGAAAAATTTTTGGGCAATGAGTAAACTCCTCATATGCCTAATTTTCATTTAAACTATTTTTTGGAATGATAAAAGTAAATATTACCGTTTGTTTTGAGTAGTTTCCTTATTTTGTAACCGTGTTGCACTCGCATATCACGTTTACCCCTACTTCGATGTATATTTCTCACATTTCTCACATAAATAACAATTATGCTTAACTTTTGAGCACCAGTGTATATGCGTAAGAAAAAGTTCAATCAGTGGCTTGAAATATAGTTTTACTACATGATATCTTACTTTTATTTTTTTAAAATGCTGCAATGTTTTTCGTAATAAGTGGCTCATATTTTTTAATTACTTGCCAATGGGGTTGTTTCCTTCAGTCAAAAGTACTACTTTTAATCACTGAAATTGATAGAATAAGCAAAAAAATAACATAGACCCAGAAAATATTTTTATTTTTCCAACAATTATTTTTAAATTAATTTTTTTAAATGTCCGATTTTTCAAACAAGGCGTGGTCTTGATGACGTCACAAATGATGCATTTTGGCACATCTTTCTACCACGGTTCTACGTTATGATAATCAACAAGCGAATAAAAATTGCGCTCTACGCTTGCTATCAACCACATCGTTACCAATACACGTGAGTAAAGATGCTAATTAAATATTTTGGTCTGTGAATGGTATCACTGAATGGTATTTCATCATTTGTGATGTCATCGGGCTGAAACAAAGTAATTTTTTAAAGATATTAAACCTAAACAAATTATTTAAAAAATGGTCAGATCCCATGTTTTTAAGCATGCTCTTTCAGAAAAAAATATTTTTAAAATTTCGGAAACGACCCCAATGACAAGGTTTTTGTAGTCATTGCATCAAAGTTTTGGGCAGAAATAACCCATTTTCTTGCAGACTAAGGATTTTGTTAGTTCTCTTGCTTCCATTATTATTCTTTGAGCCATTACCGTACGTAGCATCTTCCATCTCCCATAAATTGCGAGTAAAATATTTTCTTGTTGTACGATGAAGCTGTTCCTTTGTACGACAGTATCGATAACCTTTTTCAAATTCTCTTTTGAGTATCTTGATTGATTAATAGAAATCCAAAGCTCACTTGGAGTTAGAAACTCATATAACACCTCTGTTTACGTCAAAATGACAATGTGCTGTATACTAGAACTCAGCAAAAACAATCCTGTTGCAAAAATTTCCCCGCCAAGAAAACCTTTAACTCTTCCCCACAAAAAAGAAAGCCTTCATCCTAAACCAAAATACCCTCAGCCTTTAAAAGTCATGATATCCAGTTTGCCCGCCAAGTATCTGCCAAACTATCATCCTCCCTGTTCTCCTCCTTCATCACACCTACTTCCGTTAGATCCTCCTCCCACCTTCAACTCCTCAGAAATATGGATAGATCCTTTAAATTGTTTATCTAGTTTGGCGGGAACCTTTTTGCTCACCAAGCAACTAGAAAAGCTTTCACACTGAAACCAACCAATCCTGAGTTAAAGATTAATTTAACAAAACGTGCAAGTCTTTAGGACTAGTAGTTTATAGGAGGCTCTGACTTCAAACGGTTTCTAAAAATTAAGAGATCGTATATAAATAGTTAGGTATTAAAAAAATTCATCATATAGTAATTAAAATCAATGTTTATTTTATAATTGGGTGGTTAGTTTAGTTGATTTTTGTACTGGAATTGTAAAATAAATTTTATTTATACGTTTGGGTAGAAAATCGTATGTAAGTATGACCAATTATTTTTTACCCTACTGCGCGTGCGCGACGCAAAGGAGGGTAATTTGCTTATCAGTCTATGTATGTATGTCTGTTCCTATGTGGCGTTCTACAGGCTAAACGCCTTGGCCAATTTTGGTAATTCTTACGTCAATCGATTTGTCTTGTCCTCGAGAGTGTCACTAAACACATGACAGTAATCAAAAGTACCATTTCAAAAACCAGTTGCCATTTTGTCAGTTCGGCGAACGTTGGATGTTGCACACTGTGCCGCACGCTACCTGCGTGCTACAAATGCAGGTAGTTTTCGCTGCGTGAATTTTTTTGTTTACTAAGTCTACTAATTGGGGTCTCAATGGCCGAGTGGTCTAAGCGATTGCGTCTAACACTTGAGACGGTGAGTCAAGACACTCTCGCTCCGGATGTACTTTCCCCTCTTTCTGATGTAAATTCTTTTATGTGTTCTTTATATGTATTCTGTACTGTAATAAAAAATATATCATACGTAACGAAGGCAAGACACTCAGATTGTAGTCCTTATCAAAATAAACCCGTGTAATAAGCACCAAAAAAAGAAAGTCTACTAATTCGATTTTCATCTCTAACATATTGCATATGTTTTTACTTTCATTCAAGGGACTGAGTTTCGCGACGTGTACTTTCTTGAGAGGCTTTTTTAGTTTTGCGAAAAAGATTTGACTGACGAACGTTTCCGATTTCGCGTCATCATGAGTTATACAGGCTGTTTATATAGCTGCGCTGTGGTTGACTTAAGTTCGCGCATTTTTGCCGAAGGACAAGCACATGTAGCTTTAAACCGAGTTAGGTCTCTAGAGGGACTAATTATCAGTAATTTAGACCACCGCAAATTACTTAATAAACCTCATGATACAAACAAACTCTCTCAATGAAATGACAAGGTTGCGAAATGTACCGTCTTATAATCATAATAACTAAGTCAATGAAAGTTAATTAAAAAGTGTAAAATAAAAAATTATTAAATAAAAACAAAAAACCCGACGGCGTAAAAACCAAAAAAACTAAAACGGAAAATGTATAAGACCAGTAGTTTAGAATGCATTAAGTACTACTGAATAACTACACCGTTGAAATAGTTTTATAACCGCACACAGATAAAACAAATCATAAATTCAAAAGCAGAATAGAAGGATCAACAGTCGGGGCCCATTCAAATTCTACGGGGTTCCTTGAATCAGAAAGGAATGGGCTCCGACTTTTGATCCTTCTATTCTGCTTTTGAATTTATGTTTGTCTTATCTGTGTACGGTTATAGAACTATTTCAACGGTATAATTATTCAGTAGTACTTAATACATTCTAAACTACTGAGTTTATACATTTTCCTTTTTAGTTGTTTTTATTTAATTTTTTTTTAACTTTTTAGTTCCTCTTTGTTTTTTGAAGTCGGTTCTTTTTATATTTGAAAATAATTTTCAATAATGTTTTTTTTTTTTTAATTTCCTGTTTTGATGAACATTCATCCCTGAAACGGGTAAATCCTTTTTCACTTATCACATACTGGTTTGCTGATTTTTTAGATAGTTTTGATTGGGTTAAAACAATAAATAAATAAATAAATAAAAGGCAAGAGAAAATATTTTTATGTACATTTTACATGATGCTTGACGTGGTCAGGCTGACTAATAACTGCAAACCCTTAACTGTAACTACTTGAGAAACGTACTGTCCGTTCCCGAAAGCGAAGACTACCACTCAGGACAGATTCCATATCAAAAAGGGGCGATAGGT
The DNA here is from genome assembly GCF_026930045.1 of Uloborus diversus. Taxonomy (NCBI): domain Eukaryota; kingdom Metazoa; phylum Arthropoda; class Arachnida; order Araneae; family Uloboridae; genus Uloborus; species Uloborus diversus. Next base: position 59,177,436 of record NC_072734.1, on the reverse strand, counting down.
TGAGGACCGGCACTTACTGCTCGCACTTGCTCTCTTTAAACACGTTATTTTGCACCTTATACTTTCGGGTTTCCCTCCCTATTTTGATAAAATCACAGCAGATCTGACGCATGCGCAAATCGGCGCTAAGTCTCGGATTAAGAAAACGAACAGTATGTTCTGTTCAAACGGTTATCCCGAATGTACCAATGTACCAATTCTTCATCTTCGCTGGTGCTACAGCCTGTTGCAGGTCAAGACCGTCTCTTGAAGTCTTTTCCACCTAACCCTATCCCGTGCAATTGGCCTCCATCGGTTCACTCCTACTACAGCCCTTTTCCACCTCGTCCAGTCACTTGAAAGGGGTTCTACCTCTTCGGCGTTTTCCTTCAATATTGGAGAATGTGACTTTTTGTAGGAAATGCATCTGCATGTCGAAATATCAAATGTACCAATGCTAGAAGGAAATGTTCTATGAAGGGTTAATTTGTAAACTTACTCAGCGACTCACAAGGGCTCTTTCTGCACAGCTTGTTTAGCCAAATATATGTAACTGTAGCACATTGTTGATCGTTTGGTTGCCGCTGAAGTACTGCAGTACCTATATAAAATGCTCAATGCAAATTGAAGGGCCACGGGGAAGAATGAGCGTCGTTCACCATGCTCAAATTTCCCTCATTACGTTTTTGAGCATGAAATCTCGAATCGTTTCCAAGTTAGCCTCATTCTTCCCTGTTAAAACTCACTCACTATGATGATTTTTGCTTGAATAATATTTCTCTTGAATACTGTCTGTAATAATCTACGTGTTCCCATAGGTTAACCAGAGTTTTTTTTAGAAAAATGGACTTTGATTGTTCCTCCCCGTAGCCCTTCAATTATTTTTTATAAAATAAGCTCATACAGGCTTCCATAACCACATTCGGTTCATAGAACATGAATAAAATTGTATTTCCTTAAGGAAGATTGACACTTGAGCGACTTTCAGCACATTGCCCAATTGTGTTGATGATAACTTTAAGTGTCAACTTAAAATGGTTATTCCTCAGGCATGTTTACACATTTCCTAAACTACCAATGAATGACTCAGACAACTTGCGATGAGAAAAATAAATGTTGTACCCAAACCGGAGTGTAAATTGACTGTACTCTATAGGGAGATACTATAATGGATTAATCTACTTCAGGGAACGAGGAAGAAACCTGTCACTAATTGCATTAAATCTTGACTTATATCCTCTTAAATTAATGCACAGTATATTCAACGAATAGTTATTTGGGTGAAAAGAATCCGCCCTCATGTTAAAAAAAAAAACTTTACTTATATTTTAGCACAAATCTTTTTTGATCATTTTACAATTCAAGAGTTATTTTATCTGATTGACATTTTCATTAACAGATATCAGGTTCTTGTACAAGCAATTGATACTGAGCTACTTAGACTGTTACGAAAGTAATTTCAAGATTGTCTGTAGGTTATTGAGAAGACATAAGCACTGTTTTAATTTTATTTTCAACGTAACTATTAATTTTCAAATTGTGTTTCATCAGTGAATTTTGAAGTTACGGTTAAATTCATTTAATTCAGCTTACGCGTAAATATGCATAAAATATACACTAATTGAAGAAACTAACTAAATTCATCCAACTTTTAATATTTAAAGATAAAATAGCAACGTTAAACTGCCAGAATTTACAGCAAACTGCTGACACGTGTTTCGTGGTTTCAAGGAACCACATATTTAATCCGGAAAAGGGAGCTTTTGGATGTAAAGTACTCTGATAAAAGGATTTTTTCTGATGACTTTACATCAAAAAGCTCACTTTTCTGAATAAAAAAGGGAATTCCTCGGTTATCTCTATTATGGTAGTTGGAACTCCATCCTGACATCACTCCAGTTGAACTATTAATAATAAATCGTTCGGGTGAACTGAACCGGGCTTCATTCAAACGCCAGAACAGAACAGAAGACAGTGGACACATTCTTTGCTAAAAAATAATTTGAATGATTATTTATATCATTTTTGATGTCTTGTAAACGATTGTATGTCACGTTGTCACAATCCATTAATTTTCATCGTAATAAACGGTAAGTCTATATATTAAAAGATTCGTTCTGGTTAAATACCCAATTTACTCGAATTATCCGGATTTTCACTTATTCGGATTGATTTTGGTCGCAGTTAGTCCGATAAACGAAGTTGTGCTGTACCGGACCTTTGTAGTCTATTATCATATAGATAAATCCTTAGTTATCAAAGGTGAAAATCAAGAAGAAAGGAATTTACGTAAACAATAAAGACACCCAATGATTCTAAAGTAAAGAACGTTTTGTAAGGATTTTTATGTTAGGTTATATAACACTATATCTGAAGCTCTTTTTTTTTTTGAAACTATTAGTTCGTATTTTATTTGAATGAGCAATTGCAAGTTCCCTGACTTTTCTTCTCAATGTTTGGTTGGACCGTTACTGAGGATATTTCAAGATGGTGGTAGATTATTCTTGTCATACATGACTTGAATTTTAACGCCTGCTCCAACGAAGCTTTTCCCCCTTGATTGCGCACTATCTCTATGCAACTAAGAGTTTATTAATGACAACACTTCCTTTGTTTTCAAAGGTAGCAAGACGCGTTCTTTCTTTTATTAGCGATTAGAATGACAGTGGTCTAAGTCCTCGTAACGTAGCTTTGAGCTATAAAAAGTTTTGCAAAAAATATCTGCAGAAAAATCATCACTGCGCAATTTTAATTTCAAGAGAAGGAAAAAAATACTTTTAAAGTATAGGCATCAGCTAAAGTGGAGGCACCAAATATGGCCATGAAGACCAATGTGGCCAACCCCCATGTAGATTAGCAAAAACTCACTAGATCATAATTTGATCATCATCAGAAAGCCTAACTGATGATAAAGCGTTATGACAAGTTTTTTGTTATCAACAACAACAGATGTAGACACAGTTATTACGAAAGAGTCTAAACAAAATTGCCTTATCTTATTTTACAATAAATTTTGTTTTTTCTTTGTTCACTGCAGTTTACTAGTGCAAAAAAAAAAAAAAAAAGTTGTAATTGGGTTAGAAAGCCTAATTTTGGGGCGAATTCAAAAATAAAAATGCTGCTGCGTACTAAAACTTTTCTCCTATAATTTGCTAACCCTAGAAAAGTAGAATGTAGCATAATAAGTTCATGGTTGCCGGTATTAGGATTCTGGTGTACATAATAAGATACCAAAAGATCGGGTGGAGGATATGATTCTGTGCTGAATATGCTGCACATACGCACCTGAACTGTGATCAGGAAAAACAAAAAAGAAAGAAGAAGAAGAAGAAGAAGAAAAAAAAAAACAGCGGAAAATAATGACTTAACACAGGGCTTCGCAATCGGTGTGCCGCGGCACACTGGTGGACCGCGACAAGGAACCCGGTGTGCCGCAGTATTTTCGTAGTTATATAAAAAGAAAGAGCCTTGATGTATTTTATTTTAAATTTACGACCGAATAGCGTTTGTACCGTTCTGTAACTTCTCAATTCACCCTCTCGATCTTGTGCAATAAGACATACCTAAGAAGGGGAGAGGCGGGATTTGCTGCCTCACCTCTTTTAACTTCTTGTGATCCTATTACTTTATTACTTTCTGTTTTTGAAAACAAATTCTAATTTTTATGAAATCAACTAATTATACAGAATTTTTTCTAATTCTTTCGCAAACATGATTATCGCCCCCTACCAAGGCAGGAATCGTGCTCTCCCGCCCAGAATTTTAGCCACAGCTTTAACCTTTGTTTTCCTCTTTTCCAGTTCCGATACTAATTTCATTTTATCGGAGTTTCTCAAAGCTCGATTCTGAGACTTAGCAAACTGAAAATTAAAACCTGATACTGTTTCCACCACCGTGAAGCTCTCATGGCAAAGATCTTACCAGATGAGCTGAAGTCAGCTTTGGCTGAAGTCGTGAAAATCGTGAATCTCATAAAATCGAAGCCGCTTAATTCTCGCCTTTTCTCCGTATACTTTGTGAAGAAATGGGGGCAGATCACCACTCCTTGGTTCTTCATACAAAGATTCGCTGGCTTTCATGTGGTAAGGTACTATCAATAATTTTCGAATTGAGGGACGATGTACGACAGTTTTTGATTTTAAAAAACGAAATGCAGTACGCCAGTTTGTTGCAAGACAAATATGACTGGAAAAACTAGCGTACATGGCTGACATTTTTGAACACCTTAACAAATTAAATCGGAAAATGCAAGGATAAGGAGAGAACTTGGGTTACATGTATGGACAAGCTAAACGGGTTCAAATCAAAAATTCAGCTGTAGAGAGAGGAAGTAGATCGTGGCTCATTTGACATGTTCAAACGGACCATCAACATGCATGTGAAGGAAATGGCATGGAAGAAAAGCTGCGGAATATGGTAGCAGAGCATTTAGTCATACTTCAGGACAAGTTTAAGCACTATTTCAAGAATACTGATATAGAACAGTATGACTGAATTCGCGATCCATTCTCTTCATCTTCGGATGCATCCGTTAAGACGACCGTAATCTTAAATTTGGGTTGAGCGAAGTGTCCGTGGAGGAGTTTTGGTTGCTGGTTAAGAATGAGTATCCCACCATCTCTTGTCTTGCTATTGATGTGCTGATACCATTTTCAACTACATTTCGAACTTCGAACTCATCTTCTTAGCCCTCACACTTATAAAAACCAGCAAGAGATCATCTCTAAAGAGCCTAGATCAAGAACTTCGTGTAGCTTTTTCCAGCATAGAGCCGAACATCAAACGTCTTTGCTCCTCAAGGTATGCTCAAGTGTCTCATTAGTGTCAAACGGAAGTTAGGTGCTTGGTTTTAATTTCTTGCTTGCTTCTTTCTTGAAACATTATTTGATAAATCGTTTAACTGCACTGTGCACTTTAATGACCTGTCTGACAGAAATGCTTTGAAACATTTGAAGCATAACTTTCTGTTAAGTCTGATGTAGGTAGTTTTGTTGTTCATTATCAACCTCAATACATTTGAAATATTTCTACTTTCTAAATAAATTTAAACACACTACGTTAGTTATAATTGTTTTATTCATATGAAAAAAATCCCCCCCCCCCCGTCTTTTTACCTGTGAATGATAAAAACATTTCTATATTACCATTGCGAAATTGAGTTCAGTGTGCCCCGTTGATCTAGAAATTTTTTAAGTGTGCCGCAAAGTAAAAAAGGTTGAGAAGCACTGACTTAACATAAAAGTATACCCCAAATCTGACGATTGATCTTTCTCTTTTCCATAGAAGTAAATATGGCATTTTTGATAATGTTTTGGAGTTTATCAAATGGAATGTAATACGCTTTTAGATTGACAATAAAGAATTTTTCATTTTTTAAAAATTTGATAGTACTTTTTGGTGTTTTTTCAGGGTCAGCCTTATTAGGGACCCGTCTGCCTAATAAGGTCGATTCACCATTTGTTGACAAATATAATTTAAAGTGAAATTTTCACGTGGAGAGATTTTTCTTTAACTGTTTTCCGTCTTTTCAGGAATGTACAAAAATGGAGCCAATTGAATCATCATAAATGAACGAGATATTAGGCCCTTAACCTTAATGGCTTTATTTGGAGAACTTCACCTTTAGTCCAGTCATATTAGACATTAAAATCGCAATGTGCGATATAGTTCTGATTTTTTAATATGTTGTTAGGATAGTGAAAACCTGAGTTTGCAGCTTTTAAAAACCTGTGTCTGCTGCGTAATTCGCGAAAAACTGCGAAATTTACGGACTTTTTTTAGTTTTTCCTTTATAACTCCTAAACTATCCAACTTTTGATACTAAATGTGAGTACCCGTTCAAAAGCACATTAAATTTTGAACCATTAAGCTCAAGTGGCGTTCTGTACAACCAATAGTTTAGGAAATATCGTACTTCAAAAATTAGTTAATTTTGGCGAAAAATAAAAAAATCATGATTTGATCACATTCTACGCCAAATATGGACATAAATTTCCATTCTAATTGAAAAAAAAAAAAAAAAAACTGAATATTCTGTTATAGTACATTTAATTGGCTTTCATTTATGCCAAAAACAAAGTCTGTAGATTCAATATTTTTTTTTACAATCGCAAAACAAACAAAAAATTGGAAAATTTGATTTTTGAAGAAATGAGATAAAATACTTTTTAAGACAATATGGAAGATCCTATTCTAATAAAAGGGGGAAAGAATGATAGAACTCTTCTGTGTGTCAATATAGGTTATGTGTTTTGGCAAAACAGGCCTGTTGTATTGGGTTGTTCGGAAAGTAATTTCGTTTTTTCCCGTCAGAGGACTAAATTACGATTTTTTGAAACCAACTTCACACTTAAGCCGCATAACCATTATATGTCTTGAGAGCTGATATTGCAAGGCTTGTGTGTGAAAAAGTTCTATTAATTCTACGCAGTAGTTTTTGGTTGGTGCCCTTTTAAATATGGAGAGCAATAAGCAGCATTTTCGTCATATTTTACTTTTTTACTTCAGAAAAGGTAAAAATGCTGTCCAAGCGAGAAAAAAATTGACGGATGTGTATGGAGAAGGCGTGTTAACAGTACGCCAGTGCCAGAACTGGTTTGCAAAATTTCGATCCGGCAATTTTGATGTCGAAGATGCACCACGGTCTGGAAGGCCGGTCGAAGCTGACAAAGATGCGATAAAGGCATTAGTTGATGCAAATCGGCGAATAACCACACGAGAGATCGGTGAGAGATTAAATTTGTCGAATTCGACTGTTTATGGCCATTTGAAAGGCATGGGCTTAACCTCGAAGCTCGATGTGTATGTGCCCCATGTCCTTACGGAGCCTCACACAAGTTTGGTCACTCGCCAAAAACTTTTACAGCTTGAATGGGACGTACTGCAACATCCATCATATTCTCCAGATCTGGCGCCTTCCGACTACTATTTGTTCCTGTCCCTGCAAAATTTTTTGGATGGCAAAACCTTTACCTCAAATGAAGATGTCAAAAACCACCTGAACCAGTTTTTTGCCAGCAAGGACCAAAACTTTTATGAGAGGGGAATTATGTTACTGCCAGAAAGATGGCAAAAGGTGTTGGACCAGAATGGCCAATATATAATTTAATAAAATATTTATTCATTATACGAAAACTGTCTTTCATGTTCCCCCAAAAAAAACGAAATGACTTTCCGAACAACCCAATAAAAATATTAAATAGGCCAAAAGTTCACAGTCCTATGCACAAGTAACGCAAACATTCCTTCCCCTACTTATCTATGCCTTTCACGTTGATGAATTTTCGGCCGTATTTCGTTTTTCGACTGGAAAGTTAGTATCTACCGACTTTTATTTTGAATAGATAATATTTATGAACAGAAGATTTTCAGTACAAAGCACTTCCCGTTGGAATAAGAGACGTATGGACAAAAGAAAAAAAACATAATGATTTCAAAAGGGTGAAACTATTTACATGTTAGTTTTATCATTAAAACGTATCTTAAAAATTAACTACACTTAGTGTTATGATTGTATGATGTCTTTGATGGGTACGATGAGCAAGCTAAGATCAGTTCTGCAACAACAGCATACTTCCATATATCCATTCTTGCACTAAAATGAGAAAAATCTGAAAAGGATGGGTGAAGCTTTTGGTTGAAGACTAAAAAAGACGGTTTACAAATGCATTATATGCTGCTTTTGAAGAACAGGCGGATCCGAGTTATGCCACAGAATATCGGGGGATGCCTCATTTCCATACAGAGCAACCAGCTCTATCTCTACAGTTTCGGCTAAAGCTTCGGTGCTTACTTCATGAAGGGAAGCTATGGCGGCATGGTCAAACTTATACCAGTTCGTTTGAAAAACACCTAGCTGTTTTGCGTTTCTTAGCCAGACATGGGAAGATGTGGTATCACATCCACTAACTGCGTGAAGAAAAAGTACGAATCTGAGAGATATTCCATTTAAAACTGAATACAAATTAACTGGACTTAGGCACTTTTCTGGAAGGAAATATTTTGAATGTTTGAGACAAAAACAGCAAAAAAAAGGGGGGGGGGGGATTCACATCCTCTTCATCATCGATTACAATGTGTTTGGGTGTATTTTTCTCGATGGCGGTTCGGATAATGTTTCAATCAGTTTCTCTAGTTGTTTTTATCTTCAATGCCCTCAAGTCCAAACCTAGGGAGCAACTCGTCATTAAGGTGTCGTTTAATACAAGATTCGGAAAAGCGCTTCCTCGGGAGCACTCTGATGTTGAAGTGAAATATAATCATATATTGCCCAAGCGCGCAGTCGTTCTGATGTATCCGAAGACAGTAAAAACGTCCCTGGATCATTTCAGTTCTCCAATAAAGTTTAACACGAGCGTAATTCATTAAACTTGCCAAAAAAAGCACACAGCTGAATTGTTTAACATGTTACAACTAAGGATTAGTTCTTTCAGGTTCTCCTTTAGTTCCATTAGAACCAAGTCGTTCATTACACAAGTATGCTCAGAAACTAGGCGAAAATTTATTGATTCGCAAAATCGTGAAATTTCATCCAGTGAACATAAAAATCCTTTGAATTCATTCAGTTTTTCGCATCTCTTGTAAAAAAGGCGAGTATTTTTTACGTAGGAATCTAGACCTGCTAAGTGAAAAAGTGGAAGCATTTCGGTTAATGTTTCTCGGCGCATCTCTATTTTCCATACTTTCTGCTTGAATGATTTTTCAATAAGTATAAACATTCGTCAATATTGCGCTTAAAGTGTACAGGGGGTACATTTTTCATTTTATGTTTCCCGCTGAAGCTTTACGTTTGATATGATGAACCTGGACAGTTTTATTTGCTTTTGCAAAAATATTGAGTGAACTTACATTTTCATTTATTCTTTGCTTCTCTGCTCTTAGGATATTGTCCGTCTTAGGATATTTGAATCTCATTACAAATTCGTCTGATACGAAAATTATTTTCCATTCGAAATAAAACTCGGTAGGTAACTTTCTAGTTGAAAAAAAAAAAATGAAATACGGCCGAAAATTTTAACCGCCGTATTTTGCCAGCACACATATTTATATAAACACACATTAGAGTCTTATTATATCATTCTTTGCCCCCTTTTTTTTAAGAATAGGATCTTCCCTATTGTCTTGAAAAGTGTTTTGCCTCATTTCTTCAAAAATCGAATTTTCCGTTTTTTTTTTTTTTTTTCCGATTGTAAGATTGTAAAAGAAATATTGAATCTACATACTTTGTTTTTGGCTTAAATGAAAGCCAATTAAATGTACTGAAACAGTATAGCCAGATGTTTTCAATTAGAGCGGCAATTCATGTCTATATTTGGCGTAGAATGTGACCGAAGCATTTTTTTTTTTATTTTTCGCCAAAAATGGACAGTTTTTGAAGTATGATATCTTCTAAATTATTGGTCTTACAGTACGCCACTTGAGCTTAAATTGTTAAGAATTTAATATGCTTTAAAACAGTTATTTACGTTTAGTATCAAAAGTTGGATAGTTTAGGAGTTATAAATGTAAAACTACAAAATGTCCGAAAATTTCGTAGTTTTTCGCGAATTACGCAGCGAGCACAGATTTATGAAAACTGCAAACTTGGACTTACACAACCCTAACTGACCCAAACAACACATTAAAAAATCAGAACTACATCGTGCTTTGGGACTTCAGAATTTTTCTTTTTTTTTTTTTGTATAATATGACTGGACTATTACACCGTAGTAACTTAAAATGACTAACACCACGCCACTGAGATTCTAAATTAACGATGTGTTTATTGAAAGAAAGCCAAATATGAGTGAGTGGTGTTTCCAATAGTAGAACATTCTTGCTGTTGGCCCAATCAGTGTTTTGGAGTCTGACTTATGCGGTGTCATTCCCACCTGTTCAGTAATTTCGTTAAGTGGAACATTTTCGTGTACCATAGTAGACAATGTGTTTTATTTACTCAAATGGCACAAGATAGGGGCACCTACTAAATAAGTAATAGGGGAGCTAAAGACGAACCCAAATCCATGATTAACTCAATCAACCAATAACTTGGTTTTTACCTTGTTTTTGACTTATACCACTATCATTCTAACCCGTCCAGACATTTTAGTTGCTCCGAAGAGTAAACATTGTAACTGGTTCTCCTTAATAACCACAATTTGAGACAGGATTTTGTCTCCTTACTGCTTTGTATTCTCATATCGTAGGATCGTTGTCATGTAAATTGGGAACATGGAGGTTTAACTTTTTCTCGAGTTTTGACCTACGACCACGTCTAACCAGCTAACAACTGTTTAAAAGTGTTTTCACCTCTTAATTTCACCTCTTATCATGTTTCTGGAGATCACACGAAATACGTGCTCATAATTGACACACAAAATATTTGCAACGAGACAAAAACAAGCTTCGTCTGATGCATGGCGATCCCAGTCATTAGTAAAGCACCACGCCGACGTCTGAGCCTCTTAGATGTTTTTTAAGAAGGTAAAATTCCCAAAGCTAAAAATAACAGAAGACAAACAACTTTGCGTGAATAATATCATATAAAAAAAGGTAATGTTTCGGGAAATTTTTCGATGCATTAAAGAATGGTAAAATTAACCTTCTAATGAATTTTTGAAACCAGAGTTGAATACCATCGGCGTTCAAGCAGCAGTTATTACGTGCAAACCGGGGTGCAAAGCCACATTTCCCCCTTTCCGATTACTTGTCCTCGAGCCTCGTTGGCATAATGTATTAAGAGTTCGCCTTCATTTCAGGTTTTCTCAAAGAATGACTCAGACTTTAAAAAAACTAAAAGTTTATTCATAGAGTCTTTAAAATAGCTGAAATACCCGTACTTAAATCGGTAAAAACAAATATATTGGTAAGATTTTTCTAGTTTTCAAATGTTTCTTTGTCAAAACCTAGGCAGACAAGAAGAACATTACCTACATTTACCATGTTGAACTTTAATAATAACTCGAGACGACAAATGATGATTAAACCTTAAAAAGTTTTTTAAAAAACAGGTAATTGATATACTAATAAAATTCTGTATGCAGTTTCATGCAGAGGTTAACTTGTAGCCTCAAACAACAATGGGCCAGATCAAGTTTTGAATGTGTTTCTAGGTCAAAATGTGGTGGCCCGCGGGTAAATAAAATCCCCTTCCTCTTCTTTCCAACTTAGAGTTTTTTGAACATTTCATTTGAAAAACGAGATGTATCGCTAAAGCCTTCAAATTTCTAAATCAAAGATGCACATGGAATTTTCATTGAAAACATCGAAAAGTGGCCCATAGTTGGACCATTTTACGGTATCACAACAGAACGCTCAAACTAATGCAAATCGAAGTATCACTCCCAGGTAACAACAGGAGCTCATCTCATAAAATCACCATCGGGGAAAATTAAGGTGTTACGCGATGCTACTATTGATTTATACTCAAATACAACAATTTTCAAAAAAATAAATAAATAAATGAATAAAAAATAAATAATAATAATAATACATTTTGATTTCTGGTCGGTTTTTGTAGGCTAAAATTAAAAGTTTATGAGTAAAGTTTTAAAGCTGTTCTTCTGGGGGAAATTTCAAGGTTATGCATTTACTGTCTATCCCATTTATACACTACCACTTACTAGCAAGACAAATTGACTTTGCGCCAGCATTGAGACTAGAAAGAGCATCAAATTAAGTTTTTAAATAAGTGTACCATATTTGTCGCCTATGAGCAACATCGGTTCACTATAGGAAATTAGAAAATCTATTTCTAAGAACTAAAATCACTGCATACAGCGGCCTATCAAGATATGTCTCACCATATCAGGCAGGCGTCCTGTCGATACACGATTTACAACTTAAAACCGCCATCCGGTGATTAAAAAAACACTTTATTGGTGACTTTTCTATGAATTCCTCTTTATTGGAATTTTTAGTTTCTGGTACAAAATAAATGTCACTAGAATCTAAATTTGCTGGAAAGTATTTTTTCTGTAAACCATAATCTGATTGCAAATCCAGCAAAAGCAATACCGAATCTTATAATGGCGTTGTTGTATATTGTAGAGATTTTCAGACTAAAATTGATCTATCTTTCATTCGGGATATGTTTAGTGAAAAAACACTCTTGAAAAACTCAGATTGACGAATAGACATTCTGGCTCACAATTTGACTCTCAACAAGATATTTTTTACGATTTAAGTCCATAAAATCGTTGACGCTGAAATAAATTTATGTGTATTTTTTTTTACAATTCAACTCTAATGTCTATCTGCCAAAAGAGTGGTGTGTGGTTAAACGCTGGTCTCTTACGCCTAAAGACGCAGGTTCGGTCTTGGCTCCTGTCGGTGGACTTTCAAGATGCAAAAAATCGACAGTGTCCATGTCTGGCATGTAAAAGTTCCCTCGAGTATTCGTATTGCATGGAGTATCTATCTCTTGGCAAAATTAAATTTCTATTGCTGTTTCGCATTGAATAGAGCCCATGTGCCTCGATCCAGAGAGGAAACTGGGCGTCGAAATTCTCGTGACAATGGCATCACACCGATAATGGTGCCACGTGAAAGAGTGGTTGCTATATGCCGGGGGATCGCATTAGGTCTGCAAAAGGCAGCGCCTCTACCGCAGCCCCATTAGAAAAGAAAACAAAAAAAAAACTTTAACTTGTGTGCTTGTCTAATTTTCTTGAAAAAGAAATTATATGGAGTTCTCCTTTGAACAATAATCAACAACAAAGAAGTATTTCGTTAAACATATAAACAAATTTTGTGTAAAGGCGCCAGCAACAGACATGCTTATGATATCGCTCTCAGGTTAACTCAATTGTCTCAGCTTTTTAATGCATTTAGGCTTTCCAAACTATTTTTCTCTCATGCAACTACATCTCATCTCCCGTTTGGCTGCTTCTGGATCCTCTGAATTAGTTAATTCTATTTTTATTTGCTCAATTTTGAAAAAAGGTCCCACCCCCCAGTGAGTTGATGATACCCAGCATTAGACAGGATGAGAAAAGGATGAGTAAAGGACAAAATTCCCCTTTTCGCTTCGAAATGAGCTAAAACTCTTTATTTTTAGATTTAAAACCTCATTAAATTCAAAACAACATGAAACACCGACAGGCCTCGTGGTGGCTGTTCATAACCTTCCAATACTGCTTTGTAAATACCAACTGGTTCATGAAATTCATTCTGATAACACTAGATGGTTGCACTGTATTCATAAGCCACAACAACATCCGTATTACCCGCCCAAAATTCTTATTATTTAAATCCAAACTTATGACTGTCTGTTACTGGATCCTTGTCTGTTACTGCTACCCCCCCCCCCCCGTTACCTAATTTCAACATTAAATCATTTTTTTGTGACTCCCTGATCCTGAAGTCTCAGCCTCATCTTTCAGAAGTACATAAATACGCAACAGTAGCAAAATATCGTGTCCAATAAGTAATGTTCTCCAGTGGCTTTTCTGCAGATTTTAAAGGTATGTAGCAGCTGTAAACATAAAACAACACTCTCTCACAGTAGATTTTACCCATTGAGTAAAGAAATTACATAGAGAGGCCCCGCTATACTAAGAAATTGAAGCCGGAAGTTTGCACCACTGTATCCCAAGATCCTTAGCTTCTTGCTAAATATCTTAGATACATGTTGATTCAAAACATTCCATTACTGAATCTCGATTTGTTGTTAATTTAAATTCAGATATTCTTGCAAGTTTATAAAGCACGTTTTTGAAATTGCCTTAAAACATGAATTAAAAATGCAAACCAATCCCCCAGCTACTTCAGTATTGTCTCTTTCTGAGATTGGTGAAAGCTATTCTCGAAAAGAGATCATGTTATCCTACCCCACTCATCATTGCACCGCTGTATCCCAAAATTCCGGTTTCGATTTCAGTTCTGTTTTACCATAGACGGGGCCTCTTTATGTATATTTCTTTACTCTATGGTTTTAACCCGAGCAGGCAAATTTTTTTGACGTGGCCAGGTTAAAAAGTACCGAGGATCGATTAAATTTCGTCTGCGACCTGTGCCGGTCCTCCAGATCAGCGGATGACACTCCCTTTCTAAAGAAAGTCTCCGTCGCATCTTTCACAAGGACATAAATATGCTACAGCAGCAAAAAATCTAAAACATCGTTCCTACAGTTTCCAAGTTGCAATATTTTGCTCTGACTGATATAACCTAAGAGTTCGTGATAAATAACTAAAATTAAAAAAATTTAAATCCTTGAATGGGTCGCAAATGTAGCAACAAGAGGGAAGATTGAAAATCTTTTTAAAAGCCTTATACTATTAAAAGTCAATTACAAGTATTTTATGTGTTAACAAATAGAAACTGGCAACAGATAAAAATTTTCAATCATTGCGTTTAATTTCCTTGTCGCCCAACAATGAATTCGGTTACCAGTCGCGTGAATAAAGGCTTAGCCGTTATTAAAATCCTGCATTAAGAAAACGTTTAAATTCTAATTCTATGTAACATGGAAGTTCCAAACACATTCTTTTAGAAACGGAAAAAAATCCCCTTATTTTGGTATTAAATTTTTAAATTTTGAAATATGTTTTCACTGCAAAAATCGCGAAAAACTTTCTTGAGGTTTTTAATTAATATCTTCATTAATAACTGTCATTCGAAGACGCAACCTAGCTAAGAACACTTTCAAACAACTTTCTTTTCGAACAACTTTTTTTTTCCCCTCTAAAATCGGTCAATTCGTTTAGGCGCTAGACTGCCATAGACCGATACACATACAAGTCAAACTTATAACCCTCATCCTTTGTGTGTTGGGGGTTAAAAAACAGATCTTGATAAAACACACTTTAGATAAAGAAAGGCAATAAGTACATCACAGTTGCAAATATGTAAAAAAAAGCATGTCGTCAATGCATGCTTATGTTGTTTCTTTTTTAAATGAATTACATTATTTACACTATTATTATTGACAAAAGGAGTTTATTTTTTATGTCTTGCAAAAATGTCCTGTAAAATAATTTTTTTTTCCACTGGGTAGTTCAAACTAGGGAAAGAATTTTAAGAGCTTATACTTCGCCATTTCTCAATCACAAAATGGAAACGCTTTTAGACTGCAAATAATCTTTATGAAAAAAGAATTGTAATAGTCACCTTAAAATTTCAAATACTATCAGAAACAATTCTTCATAAACCTAATGTCATTTTAATTGCAAAAGAACATGCGTAATCAACTTTCAAGAATTCAATATGTAAATAAAGCAGGAAAAATGCTTGAAATGGTTCTAAATTCTGAAATTATATTCGTTTTCTAATAAAGTTTATAGCCAGGAAAAAGATAACCACTCCTACATTGACACTGCAAAAGTTTCCCCGAAAACTGGACTAAGTTTAAAAAATTTTATTTGTAAAATTACAAATTTACACTATGTAGGGGGAATATTGGGTTACGCGAAGAGGTAAAATATATTTAGTTTGTGGTTCCAAATATCTAGCAATATTTTAACTATTTTCTTAAACAGATAGTAGATTTCAGTCAAAAAATGAACAGCTCTAATAAAAAAAAAAATAAAAAATAATGCACGTCATTTTCAAAATGTGATACACATATTTTAATATTTTGTGGTTTATCTTTACTAATAATAAAGCTATAAAGTATATCTCTGGACGTCTGGATGTCTGTTACGCGCTGTTTGCTTTTATTATCTAATTTAATATTTACTTAAAGCAAAGAATTCGTCATCATTCTATTCACTAGTTGAATTTTATTCCCACAGGACGTTTAAATAAACTTCGGTATGATTTGACAAAGTTATTGTGAACGTTCATTTTAAGTGGTAGGAATTATAAAAGTGACCAAATATGAACAACATTAATCAATATTTGTTCTCGAGTTCCCACTGCTGCCAGTTTTAGTTTGCTCAATTCACATTTACCCCTCAATGGTGGTCAAATGTGAATAACAAAGGAAGAAAAAAAAAAGATTTTCAATACTAAACTGGACCTCTCAATAATTATTACTTGTTTTGAACAAAGTCGTTAGAAAAAAAGGAGTAATTATTGTCTGCTGCAAAATAATAATAATAATAATAGTAATGATAATGTTTTGATACAATTATGCAGATAGTACAAGAAAAATTACACCCGGGACCAGAGTGGGACAGATTTTTTTTTAAGCTTTTGGGTTTGTTTTCTTTCCAGTGTAATCTTTTTATTTAGTCACAGCTTAAGCATTAAGGAAACCGCCATGCTCGATTCTTTAGACAGAAGAATACATTTTTGTGAAAATATTATGTTTTTTCGTTAAAGTATGAGATAGAAGTATAGTTTTCAACAAAGCCAAAAACCCAAGAATTTCAAACAAAATCTCTAGAACCCAAGATCTTGGGTTCAAGAGATTTTGTTTCTTTTTTTTTTTTGAAAATTCCAAGCTCTAGCAGTTTTAGTTCAAACTAGCGCTTAAAATTTAACGAAACAAGTCCAAGAGCTCTGTAGTGTTCAGATTTCTTTTCATGCGTAAATATTCCCCGAGTTCAAAACAATATAAAAAAATCTAAAACATTAAAAGAAAAAAGTTCAGGAAATGAGCTTCTAAGGAAACTAAGAGAAGGAAGGAGCTCTAACTACACTTAGCTTGATCGAAACAATTGTAATAATTTGTTTTGATTAAAGCAGAACAGGGTCCTTCATATTCTAAATACTGTGTTTGAACTTGTAGTTAGTGAGGAAATCTCCTCTTAATCTGAAACGGAAAGCAGGGTTAACCTAGTTATCAAGAACCTTGTTGAACCGCAGAAGGAAGGAAACAACAGAAAAAATAAAATGGGTTGTGGGACTTGATTTATTTTACAAAAATTCGAAACATGATTTTTTAATAACAGTAATAAGCAACTAGCTCTTAGTCCAAAGGAGAGTTACTCACAAACATACATGTGAAGCCAATAAAAGCGTGTTAAAAACATTTGAGAAATGTCTTTCAATGATTGTGTTTTTATATCATGCTGTTTTGGAAAGTTATATGCATACCATAGGAAAATTTCAATGTAAAGAAATATGTGTTTAATTTAATCGGTGTGTTACCTATATTAATTTTTAACTTTCGGGAATGATTCATAAGGTTACGTTAAACGCACGTCCGTCATTTCAAATTTTTCGAGGGGAAGGGGGCATAAATATAGTGCGAATTATATCAATTAAATAACAAAAACCCACCCCCACTTATGTGCAAATACATTAGTTTCTCAAATCCGGGGGAAGCTGTCTTCCCTTACCTCTCTAAATGACGGAACTGAGTCATCGTCAATATCTTGTAAAGTGTTGTATTAAAGAATTTTTTCAGGGTTTCCTCTATAACTAAAATTTGTTACTAATAGTCAATTTTGATTTTCATGATTTCAAATAATGAAATTGCTTTGGAAATCGTTCCTCGATCTCCTCCTCGTTGCGCAATTTTCTTCGTTGAGTCCTTATTAGATATCGTGGAGCGGAATCTTATCTGGCAGCAGAGAGAGAGATTCACTGGCTCCTTTGAATTTCTTACCTGTGCCAAGGCAATAAAAAAACAAATCGTTTTCCTCTGCGAAAAGAACCTCATGGGTTACAGTCAGCTGAAACCTTAGTATCGTTGTCATGGCAACCGAAGATTGTGCTTTCGAAAAGGATCTTGCAATCTCCGCCCCAGTTTCAAGGTTCATAAAAGGCAACGTTGCAAGCAGTTTAAAGAGACTATGAATTTCTTCACTTCGCAGGAGTTCTCGTCAGCAGTAAGACCTGAATTTGAAATCTTGTGCTTCGCTGAAAAATAGACGCCAGCAAATGTTTTTTCTTTGAAAATTAAGTTTTAGAAACCAATTTTAATTAGATTAGCTCAACAGTTTTATTTCATGATTTTTTTGAGGGTTCTTAGATTCATTCCTCGGCTTCTTCCTCCCATCTTCCTCTCTCTCTCTCTCTTTACACCTCTCCCCCCACCGACACACATACACACACATATTAACTGCCTGTGGATAGTTTCTTTAAATTTTAACGAGAATGTTCTAAGTGTGTATGCTAGTTATGCAACAAAAATGTCAATTTATTACAAAGTTAAATAAGTCAACCGAAACCAGTCTTATTACTTTGGGAAGCCAGTGCGCCCAAATTAGATTCAGGGGCTGATACAGACTACTATTTTAAGCGGGTCACAGGGGCTTATACAGACTACTATTTTAAGCGGGTCACAGGGGCTTATACAGACTACTATTTTAAGCGGGTCACAGGGGCTTATACAGACTACCATTTCAAGAGGGAGATGCTAAATAATGATTCCTCCCCACATGAACGAAGTCCACGGTTTATGCTACGAAAAATTTCTGAAAGTGCTTGGGTATCTATAAAAAGCACCAAACAGCCAGGAATAAGGCCCATAACAGTCAGAAACGGAGCAAATTAACTTCAAAAGCAATGAAAGGAAGTAGTATTTCAAACTTTTACTTACTTTCAAAATTACTTAATGAATTGAAAAGACTACTAAAATCATTTACATTTTATTCATACAATATTTGAACACAATGTGGACGGATACTAGTGTCGACTGTTTAGGGGGGGGGGAGGATCATGATATCTATGACCCTTCCCTTCGCATCCGCCCTGATTAGATGTATAGATTTTCTTCCATCCACCGAAGAAAAGTGGATATTTTCATATCCTTTGAGCACCAAAATGTTAAAATTTCCAAAAAGAAAGCAGTTTTAAGATGTGTCTCCACTACTAGATGCTTTAAAAAAAAAAAAGTTTTAATTTATTTATTTCTGAAGAGCAAGTACTTATTTTAGAATACCTTCAAGACATTTCGAATACATTAAAATTAGTTCCGGAATGCAATATGTACGGAACGAATTCAGTTAATTCATAAAGAGATTTTAGGATACGTATACATGCTTGAGCCACTGTCGAAAAAAGAATTTATTTTCAAGTAGGCATTATTATTTTCAGTAGTCATTACAACTTAGCGTTATTTCAACAACATCAACTAACTGCCAGAATCCTCCGAAAAATTAACTTTTAGTTTTGCTAACAAATTTTTATGTTTTTTACTGTTGATTCTAAAGATGAAACCAATTGTGCTGTGTCACGCAAGGTTTACTCAAAAGCCGATTGCATGTTTTGGAGGAAATAGAAAAAATTCATATAATTAGTCACTTATATTTCAGGTTAAAACTCTTAAAAAATACATGGCATTATATTTTATTCCTTGACAGATCAAGAAAAAGAATAATGGAGTCGATCACAAATCTGTAAATAAAACTCTTAAAATAAAATTTGTTTCATTGTAATAAATTGTAAACGCGCGCGCGATGTATTTAGTAATTTTGTTAGCAATCAGAATCAAAAGAACGATAAAAATTACTACGTCTGAAACAACTTTTTATTCAAACCTGAGTAAATTAAAATCTATTAAAGTTATTTATTTCTCAGCTTTGGGAGCATTAGAATATTTTTTTTTTCAAAGAAATGAGTGACTTCCTTAAAGAATCAAAGTTTATGCTCAATTTTTTTTTATGATGGTTAACCCAAACGATTCAACCAGTAGAGAAACCAAGCGCTAGTTAAGAAAGAGAAAAAATGTGCAAGATTTGTCTATCCGTCAGTCTTTATTTCAACTTTTAAAAAAGTGCAAGAGCCCTACATGATGCAGAAAACATAGTCACAAGCAATTGGTATTGGTATGAAAGTAATACCTGTTCTGACTATTTGAAAAAAAAGGAAGCTACAGGGGTTAAGTTCTCCTCTGTTTAGGAGTTTAATCAAAGTTTTTAGTCCGGAACGTTTGATTTTATACTATAGAAGATTGCAAGAATATGGTTAAAGTTCAGAAGTGCGAACCTATACTCTGACAAATATACATTCCTTTAATAGTAAAATCATACGTATATTTAACTCATTTTTAGTTTGACATCAAAAATAAAAAAAACATATATATTTTGGCTTACTTATACTTCCGTTTCAATTACTTTCATAACACTGACGGCAAAAATATGAGAAATTTGAGGCAAAAAATTTTGTTAATTCCTGAATAACTGACATTTTGGAAGACAAGGAAGATACAAATGCTCTAATACAAGAAATAACGGCAGTTATTACAGGGTGCGGCAAAAAAAAAACCTGGACAAAGTTTGCATCATCGAATGGGAGTAAACTAATTTATTTTTAATGAGTGTGTTTATTTCTTCTTGTCTCTCACTTTAGTTAGAAATCAATTTATAATCAATCTCTAAGTTTTTATTTATTTATTTATTTATTTATTTATTTATTGGCATTTTTACTATGTCAATCAAAAGATCTGCTATGTTAAAGCTGTTGAACCAAGGAGAACGGCAGTTTGTTTGCTTGATGTACCTCGACAAACAGTGTTTGATGCAATATGCCTTTTCAAGGAGCCTGAAAATGATAGTCGACGTCCATGAAGTGTACAAAAACGTACAATGGACACTTCTGTTGACCGTAAGGCCAACAAAAAGCGAGTTCAATGAAATCCTCGGGTGTACGTGAGAGAGGTCGTTGGTGAAACGGGAATATGAGACCGATCAGAGCGGCTAAGGGCAAAAACAGAGCTCAGGCAGAAGCTTTACAAGTTCCAAAAAGTTCAATCATTTTCTGAAGAAAACAAACTCTTGCTGCTCCAAAGATGCGAAAATCTTTTGAGGCGGGCCGCAAGTCACCCCTGGGGAGAGATTCATTTCCCTGATGAGCAGCTCTTTACCGTTCAACCAGCTCATAACTCTCAGAATTATAGAATTTAGTCTGTAGACATTCCTGGACAAATGCTTGCTATCGACAAAATCCGAAGTTGATCTTGGTGTGTGGCGGAATTTGCACAAGCAAAAAAATCTCTGGTTTTTGTGGATGAGGGGAGGGGCGTTAAAATGAATCAAAAAGTGTGCCAGCGGAAAATTTTAGAAGCTGTTGTACTTCTGTAAGCCAATAATTACTTTGACAATGTAGACTAAACGCTTCTTTTAGAAACTCTGCACTAGATTTCTTTTCCAGAACGACAAGAGTGCAAGCAAAAAAGTACAACGTGAATTTTTCTGATATGATATTTTCAGAGTGGGCACCCTACTGGCTAGACGTCAATCCCATGGATTATGGTGAATGGCCTATTTTAGGGTCTAGGGTTTGCCTTATATCACACAAAAGTTTGGACTGTCTAAATCAATTTCTTTAGCGGAAATAAGATAGATGAAAGGGGCCAAAACACATGTGGCCAATTACTGAAAATTTCAATAGGCGTTTGCGCTTCTGTGGAACAGCAAACGGCGACCAGTATGAAAGCTATAAAATTTATTTATTACTTAAGGTATACTCATATTGCTATTGGTTGTGCTTTGTTAACTTATTTATTTTCAATAAAGTTGTATGAAAAATTGCTTGTCCGTTTTTTTTTTTTTTTTGCTGCACCCTGTATTGTGTTTCACAGTGAGACTCACATTTGTCTAAGCTGTGTTCTTGCTGTCAGAGAAAACTATTGGGTTGTAGAAAGAAGCTTTTTAATTACATTCCACATGTGTAATACACAACAACCATTTTAGTGATAGAATTAAAAAAAAAGCATGGTAATATGTTTTAAAGCTTATGTTTATTGAATAAAACCCGTTTAACTCAATAAACGTTTTGAACGGTCCACCAGTTTTTTCCCTAGATTTTTTTAAATTCGGTTTTAGGAATGTTCTTTACAGGGGTGCTCCGATGGAAGGTTGCGGGAGGTCCCTATGACCTTCCAAAAATTTCCTTGTTCGGCAAATTTTGTTAGACAATTTGAAATAATTATCATCACTTGAAGAAATTTGGAGTTCCATTCGATACATTGAGAATTTCTGCCCTCGCAAAAATTTAAATTCTGGGAACGCCTGGTTCCTTAGCACATGCGTCACGGCTGCTTGAACATCATCGTAAAAATTTTCTTTCATTGTAGTTTTCTGTTTCATGAACAGAAAATAGTCACACGAAATCGAAAGGTGATCGAGGTCACAAATTTATTTTCTGTTCCCAAAACTGAAAACTGCAATGAAAAGAGCTGTTAATAATGACTCCCTCCTTATGAATGACTTTCAGACACTCAAACAGCGTTACACAGGTTCTATAAAACATCCCCACATCCCCACAATTGAATTTAAAAAGTCTATGGACAAATTGCTTGACAGTCCAAATCGTTGTCTTGAGTTAAATGGATCCTATCTTTAACAAATATTAGCTTAAAGCACACTATCACGCTTATTATTACTTTTCTTTTTTATAAAAAGTTCGGATATTTTTAGATCACACTGTGTTCATCTCTCTTACAATGACTATTCATCAGTTTCGAAATCGATTTACAAGAGGGCTCCGGTTTTCAATATCAACGAGCTCCGTCACTTTCCACCTAATTTCTAAAAAAACTGCTGTATAGGAGGAAGTACAGGAACTCTTTGGTTTTAATGAAAATTCAGACCTACTCTCGGCAGAGTTATTTCGACCGTACCAGCACATGGCCAGGAGTGTAGTAGATTTTTTTTGGAATGATTCCATGACTGCACCAGGTCAAGTAATAGATGTACGGTTTGGATCGTTAAACTCCTTAATCCAAAGCTTTTTTTTTCGGTTGAAACTAGAGGTAATGAGCCCAAAAACCAATGAGTGACTGTTTCACTAAAAATAAATCACGGCAGCAGGGTGTAAATGTCTTCACCGTTTCGAAAATAATAGAAAAATCAACTTGTTTCAGTTCACATCACTCTACTTTCATATTCAGCACTTCGTACAAAAGGCACAGAAGATCGCCAGAGCCTACATGAGTGGTATGTAACTCTAAAAAACGCAGAAAGTGTCGAAAAAATAGTTTTGAGCAGTCCCCCACAGTCTGCTCGGAAGCAATCTTTTAAACATGACCTTGTTGTTTACCTGATAAAGCGTAATTTAGGGCAGTAATTGCAATTTTTTGATTTTACATTTTTGTTATCTATTGTATGTTTGCTTTATTGTAGAAGCTTGTTTATTTGGTTTCCGCTGAAAAAAACAGCGGGTAAAAAAGTCTAATTCCAGCATTTTCCGATTCCCATTTTCCGACCAACTCATCTTCGGTCCCTTGACTAAACCATGGGCGATTAGTCCTTGTGAGATCACTACAAAGCGCTTGTATACGTTCATAAGTTCCATACATATAGGAATAACCAAAAGAACATTTTTATGAACTTAACTTAATTAACAAGGTGATACGTGAAGAAAAACACAAGCTTCAAAGAACTTCGTTAGAAATAAAACCAGTCCTATACTGGAGAGTATACGGAGTATACCTTTTCGTTTCTATCAGAAAAATACCGTATGCCCTTTGCTTTTCGATGAATATGATATTTTAAACTTAACTCTAATAATTTTTCAAAAATATAACGTAAAAATCTATTACGCACAAATATCTGACAGACATAAATGTCTACCTTTCTAATTTGTTTTTCACTTGCGGTACCCCACGACTTTGCCCGTAGTAGAAAATAAAAAGGTCATTTGGTTCGCTTATATATTTACGAATAATGGATGATGAATTTCTCGCCAATTTGCTGTGGTAACTTCCTCGCCCATATTCACATATGGTAGTTTGCTTTTCCACGTTATGGTAATTTACTAGTCCACGTTATGGTTATTTGTTCGTCCACGTTATAATAATTTGCTCGGTAAAATGTTCTTAAAATTGGAATAGAAAAGAACAAAATCGAAGTTTCGAAAAATCGCTTCGAGGTGCTCACTCCTATGCTACGAACTAATTTTGTGCCAAATTTCATGAAAATCGGCTGCACGATCTAGGCACTATGCGCGTCACTGAGATCCAGACAGAGAAATCCAGACATTCAGACAGAGAGACTTTCAGTTTTATTATTAGTAAATATTATTAAGTAGTATAAACTTACCATAGTTTATAGTTGAAAATGTATATCGACCTGCTATATGGTATGTATTTTCAAAAGAGTCTTCATCAACATTTTAGTCTTAGTAGCCCATCATTATCCCTCTAAAATTTCTTCGTATACTCTTATTTTCTAAATTTGAGGACAGCATATCTTTTGTGACTTTTACAACTACAGCACTGAATGAACCAGTGACAGCGGACATCACATGAAATTGCTTTCCACCCTTTTTTTTTATTCGAGCTCTCGCTAACCAAGGAATTTATTTTCTAATTAAAAAAAATGGTTTTAAACCTTTTAATTTAAGTCTGTACTTTCTGCATCTCCTTGCGTTATTTTTCTACTGTACAAATGTTTCCGGTAATAACTTTTACTTATCATATAAACTACTTTCAAGAACTTGAAAATGTTTTAAGGAATTTATGATTTATATACTGAACCAAAAATGCGGAATAGACATCTGCTACTTCTAGTTCTGAGAAGAGTTGAATTCGCTTTGGCTGTTTTCAAGAAAACAATTCCATGGATAACTGTTTGACATTCTCAAAGTAAAACAGCAAGTATTTTGCACCCTTCATCGCAAAATATACATTATTCAAAAGATCTTTTCCCATGATGTATTGTACATTTTTAAGCCGAATTGAATGGAGGAGTTTTATTCCAAACACCAATTTTGAATGATTAAAAAATGTTTTTAAAAACCCATGGTTTAAATTATTTTTAAAACCACCTAAAATGAGTTTTCGGAATTCAACTACACCAGTGAATTTAGCTTAAAGAGAACAATAAAGCAAAGTGAAAGATATTTTAAATAATGAGTGTTTTGCTGAATGGTTAAAAATGATTAGTTTTACTTTGAGAATGTCCGTTTGTGGCACTGTCCAATAACTATAATTATATCAAGAAAATTAAGTTAGTCCTTGTACCCTCAGACCTAGACATGCAAAAATTGTTAGGCACTGCCACTGTATTGAGCTTTTAATGTATTCCGAAAAGAAAACTTTCAAAGAGGTCTGGACTTCTTAAGCTAGAAATTTTCACATTTGAAGCAGTGGGGCAAAGGGATGTAAGTGCCGAAATTAAAAATTTGCAGATATTTAAGGCAGAGTTTAGGGAAAGAGATGGTACCAGTAGCTCTGATGGGTGTTGCACAACTACATGATTTAGAAAAAAAATCAATGAAAGTCCACCAAGGATCTGAACTTTACACGCGCTTTACTCGAAACTTTAAAAAGTCCACTTACATCCCTTAGCTTCTCACTGTCTTATTTAAAGTATATAGTTACAGTTTAGGTTTTTGAAGCAATAATCTGAAATTAACTGAAACTCTCAATAATTAAGGAAAATAAAAGAAAAATGTTGCCCAAAGTTTCGCCACGTACTCCCCCCCCCCCCCCCCATCAACAATTCTCGACTTCTACCAGTCCAAAAAACTGGTGAAATTTCAACCGTCAAAAAGTTACTTATCACTAATTTGTGCAACATTTACGTCCTTAAACAACTTAAATATAATACCTTCTTCAGTACTAAAACACTGAAAATACTTTTCGGTAATTATTTATCATAAAAACAAAACAAACTACCTTTAAAAATATCAACCTTACAATTCAGCAAACATGCAGTTATCAACAAATACAAAATAAATTGAAAGGAATTTTAAATATTACTCACCAAATGCTTTGATAAAATTTGAAACATATCAAAAGGTATCATTTTCCAAATTTTAATCCTCACTAGAGTATACTGAAAAAAAAAAAAAACTTATACGTTTGTTTTTTTAATGACGTCATGAACCATTTATGTTAAATTTAAAACATAGTTCATTTTTTCGTCACTAACAAATTAACTCTAGAAAACAGCGTAGTACCAAATGCTTAATCTGGAACAGAAACCTCTCTAATTAGTTCGGTTAAGACAGAAGTGTGAAAAACGGGTTAGTTAGTACGCATGAAACTGACGGAAATCTTTAGAAATACTACATACTGTCAAGAGTTTCTTGGCTCCCAGAAAAGTGTTATTAAATTACTCCTTGGACTATTCGTTTTTCAGAAAGACAAGATCATTCAAAATTAATTTCACTGTAAATAACTGTAGAATGACTTATGTAACTTTTAATTACAGTTACGCTTTTATGCTATAAAAAAAAAAAAAAAGATCTTTTCAAGGATAAGAAGAAGACAGAATATCAATCGCTTACAACTATTCATCATTATGGTGTGATAGATCTACTGGAGCTCTGCAAAAGTAGAAGAAAAAATGATTGCAATTCATTTGAGTTTTTGATGAAAGCTCCCATAAAAAAGTTATACAGCAGAATTAGAGAGGTATTCAAGTGGGTGGTTTATAGGGTTCAAAATCCCTCCGAATTTTGCATCCAAAGGAATAGTTTTTATCATTTATATTTTGGTGAAAAAATATATTGTTGTTATTATTTTTATCTCAATGTTATTTGGAAAATTAAATTAGATATTCTAAAAAATATACAAACTTAGTACTTTGTCGTCAGTACTCGTTCTTATGATGTTTTTTGAGAAACATCATTTACAAATAAAAATTTCACATGCAAATGAATTCAAATTTTATTGACCTTATAAATTTAAAAAAAAAAAGTTTGGAGAACCCTCCGCTGAAACAAAAGTCTGTTTATGACCCTGTGCAGAATCTCTGCAAATTGACCACCAAAAGGACTGTAACCAACCGCTTAACAAGCGAGGTAGTCAGTCAACCTATAGAGTTAGCAAGTGCTGCAAGAATTTTAGTTTTTTCTCAACTATAACAACATACACTGTACAACTGTACATGTAGGGGAAGATTGCCGTCAATGAACCGGTTCCATGATTAGACCGCAAAGATATTTCCCGTACCAGAGTTTGTGCAGACGCGTAATCAGTTTTAGTACCTTCCTTTGTCTTTATTGAAAATTTGAAGATAAGCCCTCCGAAATAGGAATATGATTAGTGAATCATATTTTGAAACTATAGGAGAAGTTTCTGGAATTACCTCCGAAAAATTGGGGAAATCGGCCTTTCAAGAGACTAAGAAAAATAACATTTCCCACAAATTTAATTAAGACAAAAAGTCTGTTAGTACTATAGTCTCTAGTAGTTTAAAACTTAAGCTTCTGGTTTCAGTAATAAAATGGTCAAAAATATTCTCTGGCATTTTAGAGAGCAAGTACAATCTTGCATCAAACGAAAATTTTCAAAATCGATGTAACAAAATTCTTAGCAGTTCAGAAGATGTTGAAAAGATATTAGCTAAGAACAGTGCTGCACATGTTGGGAAAATATCAAGTGGTGAGCGAGGTGTGATCACAACAGCTGTGTGTTGTGTGACTGCTAGAGTTTTTTTTATGTTCCTCTTATCCGAAAAAAAAAAACATTTTAGAAAATAAATCTATTTTTCTATAACTTATTGTAATTTATATTGTTTATTGATGACCTGTTATAAATATTTTTAAGTCATGCATTGACTTTTTAATTTGGGAATGTGGTCCATCGATGGTAACTCGATGGTCCATCCATAGCAACCGGTAGCCATGGATGGACCACATTCTGAAATACAGTAAAACCTGTAAAGTTGACCACCTTTGTAAGTTGACCACCTGTCTATGTTGACCGCTTTTGTCAGGAACGGAATTAGTCCTATCTTATATAATGAAGGAAAACCTCTGTAACTTGACCACCTCTCTATCTTGACCGCCTGTCTATCTTGACCACTAATGAACACCAAATTTGGTTTGGAGTACTGTAAAAAACCCTTTGTAAGTTGACCACTTGGTTTAGTTTTTAAAATTTTACCTAGCAAATTATTTTATTTTATTATTATTTTTTTATAGCTTTCCAAGAATATTTTTGATACCAGAACAGCATTTTACTAACTAAATGAAACAGCAGAGTAACTAAACCTCCTTTTGAGTTTAACCACATGGGAAAACTACTAAGAACCCTTTTATTTCTCAAACTTGTTTTTTCTTTTGTTGATCTATTTGAGATTGCCCTTTGTACTCTCTGTTCAATGAAAACATGTGTCAATAGAAAAGTACAAAGTATTTTTTTCCAGTGGCAATATTTTGTGGCAACAATGGAATTGTGCTAAAGAGTAAAGTTATTTGCATTGAAGTATTTCTGGTGCAAATGATTATGAGATAGTACACACACACACTCATTTTCATTTTCAACTGCTTTTTTGAACTATGAGAGTCTAGCTTGTTGCTCTTTGTGTTATAGTTTTACATAAAACGGCTTCAAAAAGAAAGTTAGTTGAACTTGAGATCAATAAAAAGTATAAAAAATTAAAATTAATTGAAAAGGGAGAAAACCAGAGAAAATTAGCTGACACATATGGAATTTCTAAAATTAGTGTCTAATAAGTGCGCCAACTTCAATAAGGAGTTATTTTGTTGAAAAGTAGATTATCATGGAGTATAAATGTATATGATAAAAAAACTGTAATTTTTGAGAAGCTATGAATTTTTAGGAACTATTAATATCAAATGAGTAACTTTTCATAAATAATAAGATTTTTTTTTTTTGGATCAATTTACTGAAATTTTAAATTTGCATGACACATCATACGTCATTCTGGGAAAATAATCTCTAAAAATATTTGAATAACATTTTAAATAATAGTTTCAAAGTAATGCTAAACAATGAAAGTGAGTTGAACAGAAAGAGTAAGTGTCAATCAATCAAAAAATGAATACATGGAGCAAGAAATGACGAAAAAAAAAATCATTACCCCCTTTATAAGTTGACCACCTGTCTAAGTTGACCACCAAAGTACTGTACCGCAAGTGCTCAACTTACACAGGTTTCACTGTATTTATTTTTAATTTTCATTCTTTATTATGTATATTTATCATGAAAGTGAATATTATTATTGAAAGAGAAATATACTGAGAAATTGTTCCTATAATTAACGTGAAATTTTAGTTGGGTTTCCTTTCAAAAAAAATTCGAAAACTATTATGCGGTTCATTGACGGCAACCTTCCTCTATAACTAATTTATGTTTTAAGTATTAGTTTGAAGTCTTATACTTTCTTGTTATTAATCATAAATTTTAAAAGACAGAGTCGATTGTATGCTGAGTTTGCGTTCTACTGATAAGATAACAGAACTTTCTTCATCAATCTGAGTTCTCAAGAGTGCTTTTCTTTGGGCAATATTGCTTCAAAATTCGTTGATAAAATCGGAGTAAAATTGAAAGAAATAGCAGGATCCATTCTTGGTGAAGCTAAAACAAATTGACAAGTTACACAACTATACTCTTAACTCTTGCCAGG
Organism: Uloborus diversus; assembly: GCF_026930045.1. Lineage (NCBI taxonomy): Eukaryota > Metazoa > Arthropoda > Arachnida > Araneae > Uloboridae > Uloborus > Uloborus diversus. Next base: position 59,148,322 of record NC_072734.1, on the reverse strand, counting down.
CACTTTGCAGCATCTCCACAGCCACAGAAGGATTTGCAACAGTGATCCCATTTTTAAGTTTGTCAAGATTAGCAGGTAAGGAAGCTACAAACACAGTACCTTAAAGAATCCTCACAGGAAAAAAAAATCACGCAGCGTTAGGTCTGGTGACCTATACAGGACCAATCATTAAATGGTTACTCACCTCTCCCTTAACAGCTTTATCCAATGCTGAGGGAGTGTTGTTTAAAAAGTAATGCTCCAAAAATGACCAAGAGGTAGCCAATTGAAACTTGACAACCCACTCCTCCTTTGTTCAAAATCCACCAGAAAGCTGTATGCTCAACATTCTCAAATCGTCAGAGTAAAATGAAACACCACCTTTTTTTTTTTTTTTTGAATCACTCTGTATATGTGTGTACAATCTGTAAATATGTGTGAGACGTTTAGCATTAAAAAAAATTTCATCAATAAATTTTCAAAAAAAAAAAAGTTTTTTTTCCATAACTTTTTTCTCAATACTACCTCGCGACAAAGCTATGTGGAACTCTTCCCACTCAGTCAGACTGAACCCTGATGCCAAAACCCCGTTTCATTTAAAAACCAGATCAATCCATGCGTTTAACTGAAATGTATATGAGTACTGCAGTACACACACGCACACATGAACACTGTAAAAATGTGCGAGTAATACCACAACATAATTATATTAATAAAATAACACATTAATTTAGTTACAATTTTAACGGAATATTGAAGAAAAAACCTTCAAAACTAGCTCACACAAATTATTTTAATTAGCAATTAATGAGACAATGCCACCAATTTAAAAAAGATTACAAAACTGAAATCATAATCCGAATGTTGTTTTGGATGAAAAAAGAAAATCCTTGAAAAATGAAGCAGGTAGAACGTGTATTTTTACTTATTTATTTGTTTATTTATTTTTTGTCTCCCCAATAAAATTTAAAAAAAAAAGCAATGGATATAGCTGGTTTTGATACTACACGCTTCACATCAGTACAGTAAATTTCTTGGTTCGCTCATGGAGAATTTGTAAGAATAAGCCTTCGTGCTACTGCTTGTAACATTTGTAACGTTTTTCTGTGACCGAATAGAAATGTTTATCTTAGCAGTTATTTGGCGAAAGCTTATATGACTTCCGCTTAATAATTCTTTGATTTGACCTTAAAAATCAACGCGAAAAAATTCATCTATGCCATCTAGACTAGAAATGAAGCTTGTTCACTTTCAATGTGTACCCAAAGGACAAATTATGGAAGCAAATTCTAAGAACATAACATATCTTTTGGGTGGTTCTAGGACTGCGATGTGTTCTTCTTTTATTTTTTGAAATTCAGAGGCTTCCAATGTATGAAACCTTTGAAAGGCTCTCTGAAGCCCCATTACGGAGAGCCTATTGCACACAATTCAAGAAAGCATTTGAAATAAATGCAATCATTCAGAGCATGATCCTCCTATTAAAAAGATTAAAGACTTGAAAAACTAAACTAAATCTGTGTCAGAAGCAAGGAATCACATTTGATTGATTGTTTTTCTGATATACAATTTGTCACCAATCATTTGTTCTCACAATTAAGATGCAAAAAATTTTCATTATAAATGGATAATCTTAAAAAAAAAAAAACCCTTATTTGAGCACTTTAAAGCTTTATCTTTTTGAAGAAGAGAAAATTCTCAATTGTTACATAAGCCTACGACCACGGCTGCCGAGAGCCAAGACCCCTCCTCCATAAAACAAATACTAGCCATTTCCGAGCCGGGACCTAGTTTCCGACTTAACGGAGATTGCCTCTCATTGGCCCTGAATTGGACTTAATTTATATTAAAAGACGGATACTTTACCGTAGGTAGTTAAACAGCAGTACCAGAAGAAATGAGTTTTCGAGATACTTGAAGAAATGCGTTTTTGGATTTCCTACTATCAACAGGGAAAGGTTGGACTTAGACGTTTCTTTCGCATTTTATTTTCAATGGAAATCGAATAAACAAGCTTGTACAATAAAGCTAACGTACAACAGATGACAAAAATGCAATAAAGTAAAAAATTAATAATCTGCTCTTACTGCCCTGCAGTGTGTCCTTGAAACTTAGTTTTAAGTGCAAATAGCGTATTAAGTCTAAAATTCAAACAAAACAGAAAAGACGAAAGGGGTGAAATTCTCATGAGCTCTCATGAAAACTAATCCCTGCTTTGATCTACAGCTCTGTTTTCTAGATAACAAGAATGTTATCCTTCAACTATAGAATTAAATTAGAACAACAGAAGAGTAGAATATAATCCTTCGAGTGTATAGAAGACGTTGTTGACTTTGTACAGAAAGATCTTTCGAAACCGATTAAATTAAAGCTTTTCATACCTATCAAGTACATCTTCTGAGCTGATTGATCAGATAGTTGATTCATTGTAACTTCGATTAAACAGCTAACATTTTAACTTTTTTTTCTTTTCAATTGACCCCTTTCTACACTATTTTAACTAAATACACTAAAATCTTCATACCGATATTTATTTTAACCAAATGACCATCAATTTAAAAAGTTCGTTCGAGTAATCTTAATTTCTTAACCCTGTGAGAAGTTTCTATAACCATAACTGATTCCATGTTTTAACAATTTTCTTGGTATTTTACGTAATGTTCGAATTAAAAATGGTGTTAATTTCCTTCATTGCCTAATTTGATACATCTGATTGATCTTATTTTATTAAAAATGCTCAAAACCAGATACTGTTTTACATGTTCGATTAACTAAAAAGATTCCTATGATGTTAATCTAAAAGCTCTGCAATGGTATTTTCACTTTACGAAATTACAAATAAAAGAAAAAATGAAAATGTGGCAATACAAATCTTTATTTATTTATTTATTTTTTGAAACCGATTCAATCTTTCGTGAAAGAAATTTTAGCCGCTCATAAGTCCACTTATAAAGGTCATTGCTAAACAATGCTTTCAACTAAATGTGGCATGAAAATGCATTTAAAATGTGGAGGTCATGTGATTTTGTATTGTTCGCAGAATGTAATCTGCAGACACTACTGCACCATTGGTTTCCAAAGGGTTAAAAATGAACTCTATAAAAGTGTTTGCATGAAACAATTCTTCAATAGGTTTGTATTGAAATAATGTGTGTGTAGGATTTTTTAAAAAATAGTTTGTCATTGGAAAAATAGGGACAATATGAATGATCAAAAAATGCTAATGTATTCTCTTTGAAAGGGAAAGAGAAAACTAATAGGTTTAAGCGGGTTTTAAATTTGATGAAAATACAGTTGAAGCAAACTTGTTTTATTTTGCAATGTACGACCAAAATCCTCAAATAAATGAGAAATATATTTTGAGTACCAAATAGTATCTATCTATAAAGTGTGGTCGTTGCAAAAGACCTCACATGTTAAAGTGTACCTGAGGTTGGTGAGCTTCACAGCAGTATGTTCGGTATAGCTATACATATGGACACTTTCAGGATTACACATATGGACACATTAGGGACACTCACCGATAGTAACTGAAATGTTTAGATTTATGCTTTAATAAGTTTTTTATTCTTTATCCTACCACCTGTATAGTAGTAACTTACGTCGCTGGTTGAAAGTCCAAAATCTGACAAATATTGACATTAGCCGGTGAATATAAAAATTTACAAGTCAAAGACGTTGGCGAACGACGCAATACTTCCCTTGAATCGCTGGTGAAAGTAGGCATTCTCCAGTTTCGGTCTTCCACGGTAACATATACTATGTGACAAATGTACTAACCCAAATTTTACTCCGTTCAATGTGGTTTCGGTATTGCGATTAGTGAAATTATCGTTTTCAAAAGTACATTACTCAGTGGAGCATAACCACTGAAATCCAGTTGCACTCATCATTAAGCTGCATTAAGAACGTTGAGGGACCCGCCCTGAGATTTCGTCGACCGCAGGTAAGTTTACCTCCCTCTCCGTCAAATAGAAAGTAGATACACTCAATAAATAACGTAATATTGCCGTTACCTGCTGCCACTCCCTGATTTCTGATTTACACAATACTTTATTTTTCGCAAACCTATTTTTCAACTATTTCCACCAAAATCTTTTCTTATGTATTTTATTCTACATTGAAACAACTGGAAAACAATATAGTTTTGGGGAATAGTAATTTATTTTCAATGTAAAGACGATGTTTATTTTCGTTGTTCCTCCCAGATTCAGTTTTGTTTATTGATGCAGCTTTGCTGACACATTGTTATAAAATTACAACATTTGGGGAATTTCAGCGGCATCGGAAGGACACTTTATACAGAGATATCAATGTATTTATGTTTGCGAGGAAAACAATTTTTTTTCGAAAATTGATGCATGGACTTTTATGCTTCCAACTTTTTGTTCTTACTTTTTCCAACTTTTTGTAGCAAGTTGGTAAAAAAATGCCAAAGTTAGGAGTTTTGGTGTTTGCAACTTTTTTTAATATTCAAATTCAGATAATGGTAACAGAAGAACATTTTTTTGACACGATTAAATATGTGTTATGTTTCCCCCAAAAGTTCAACTAAACTATAGGAGGGAAATTTCTCTGAAAAAATGAAAGCATTTACAGGAGTGTTTAATCACTATAATTTGATCCCTTGTTTTTAAAAATTTTTATTTTAAGCATAGAAATTACATCAAAGCATTAAAACTTAATAGATTTCAATTTACAGTCGTTTATTCAGCTACTAAAACATTTTAAAATTCAAATTTATATTGAAGTATAGTGCCTGAGCCATTTGTTACAATTTACAGATTCTTTAACTTCTCAATAATTTAAACAGAGTCAATAAAACATTCATTTTCCTTCTCAGGGAACATTAAAATAATTCCCAAGTTATCATGCGTTCTGAACCAAGAAATTTTTATTTCTTCATCATCTTTATGAAGTACCTGTCCAACATACACTGGTGTGCAAAAATTAAGGACGAGACGGTTTTTTCAATATTACTTTGTACAAAAGCTTTCCAAATCAACACATTTAATACCGTAAGATCCCCAATACGTAAGGACATGTGTAATGTAAGCAACACTTACTAAAAGAGAAATCAGAGGGATAAAAAGAAGCTTTATTGAAAAAGTAGCATGGAGCGCAATGCGACTGAAGGCCAAAACATCCCTGTGATGGGTGTCCAGCAGGAAACTTCCGGTCTTTAGTAGGGGATCTCCCCTGATTGCTAGGCAGGTCACAGCGTCTGCCCATGCTGAAAATGAGGGTGTCAATGAGTTGTTGAGGCATTGCTGCCCATTCCTCATGCAGCGCCAATCGAAGCTCCCGAATCGTTACTGGTGGTAAGGTACGAGCTGCCAAGCGTCTGCCTAGAAAATCCCATACATGCTCGATGGGACTGAGATCCGGAGATCGTGTCGGCCAATCCATACGTTCAATATCCTCACTCTCTAAGAGCTGTTCGGCAGCAACTGTGCGATGACATGGTACATTGTCGTTCATGCAAAGGAACTGCGGACCCATAGCGCCTCTAAAAAGACGCACATATGGAAGAAGAGTCTCGTTACAATAACGGGTCCCGTTGTCTGAACCTGCGTCGAAGATGTGAAGGTCTGTACGACTACCAAGCATGATGCCTCCCCTAACGAGAACACCGCGACCTCCATACCTGTCCCTTTCAATGATGTTCGAGGGATGATTGCGGCTTCCCCGCTCTCTCCAGATGAGTATGCGATGAGAATCGCTACTCAGACTGAATCTGCTCTCATCTGTAAAGAGTACTCGTCCCCATTCATTGTCTCTCCAATTCCGGTGTTCCCGGCACCACAGAGAACGCCTTCCCCGATGGGCAGGAGTTATAGGTACACATCGTATAGGGCGTCGTGCAAACAGACCACCACCGTGCCGTCTTCTGGCCACGGTAAAACGCGATATCGGTCGTCCAGTCGCCTGTGCCGTTTGTTTAGCGATTTCTCCCGCTGCCTGCCGCCTGTTTCTTCTGGCCTGTAAGACCGGTCATCTGCGGGTGTGGTTCCTCGTGGACGACCACTACTGAACCCCCGGACAGCTGTTCCTGTAGTTTGAAATTGTCTCCAAAGTCGGGAAACGATGCTGTGAGCAATTCTGAACTCTGCAGCCACACTTGTCACACTGCGGCCTTCCTCCAACTTCCCAATGATTCGACCTCGGGTAAAAGCATCCAGATGTCGTCTAACAGGTTGATTATTCGCCATTTCTCGCTGAAGCAGCAACTCGGTGTGATTTTAACTGCTATACGGCGTGCAATCTCTTTGCTAGAAATACTGATCTTACACTGACAACATGCTTTATACTACTCAGACATTCCCCCATTACGTCTGCCTGCATATCTGCGCATGTGCTACCGTACATCACCTTACTTAATCTCCTGATTGGTCTTTCTGTCCACTCTGCCCCTTCGCTCAGCTGATATGCTAATTTTTCGACTTCGTCCTTAATTTTTGCACATCAGTGTAGTTCTTTGTTAATTTCTTTCCTTTCTATTCAACTAACAAAAATTGTTGAATTGTTAATGCATCCTTTGGCAAAGTCTTATCATTTGGTGTATTTGATTCAGCCGTATCTTCATCTTTAACATTATTTATAACAGTAATACTTTTATTTGAAGTGAAATTCCTTTGTTTTGTAGAAAAATGTATTCACTATATTCAATAACATAGTTTGTTACAGGTTTCAATAGTGCATAGTGCGTATGTCCCTTACACAATACGTTTAATCGTTCCACCGATGACTTGTGACAAAAAAGCTCGAAGTTATGTTGATATTGTACTGTTCCGATACAAATGTCAAGTTTGTAAACAGATATTTCTGCTTGAACTGGCTTGCAGCTCCATCGTTGAAGAAAGACATGTTTTCCAATTGGCGTACAGAAACCAACAAGATACGGATCAAAGCATGAATAACTGCAAAAACTGCCACCTCTTCGTGATCCATTTTGTTACTTATACATGCACATCCAATTCTTTTTCCCTTTAAATGCCAACAAAAACAGAAAAACTGTCTTTGATGCCAATGTGCAACCTGGATTTCATTTTGCATTTTAATTGCTTTGCAAGTTTTCTGAAAAATTTACTACTGCAACCACTTATTTGTTTCCAGCTTTTTCTTTTCTTTCATCAAAGAGTTTGTGTTATTGTCTTTTAATGTAAGTGTGCATTAAAAATGTACAGATCCTACCTTAAAAAAATCTTTACAAAGAGAGTTTCACTAAAAAAATTTGAACCAGTCCAAGGTAAATGATGAATTCCAGGAAAAAGGAGGCATGACAATTGATTTTTAAGAGTTAAATTTGTTACTTGACATACATCATTTTCTTCAGAAACATATGAATTTCTAAAATCCCAACAAATTTTTTCCAAATAACTCAATGCCTTTAAAAAATCAAGGTCAAAACCATTTTTTCTCTTTATATTTTCACAAAGCAGGAAATCCGTTTTAAATATATTGTTATTTCATTAAACTTGTTCATCAGAATATAATAAGAAGGTTAACTTTACCTTGATCCTTTAACTAACTTTATCCTTTAAATGTCTATTTTAATTTTCTGTCAATTAATTTAAAAAAAATATTTTTCAAGCACGAAATCAACTTATTCTTAAGGTGAAACTTTGAATATCCTTCCGTTACCAAAATACTGCATCTCAATTACCTCACCAAGAACCTATCGGGTTTAAAAACTGATTTTGTAAGTAAAGCAGAATTAGTTTTCTTGTTAATGAGAAACAGTTGTAATTTTGATATGTAGGGTCTGGTGGGGTAAAGTGGTCATAAAATCGTAGGTTTCCAACTTAGGTGGATAATAAATGCAACAAATTCTTTAAACACTTCAACTTTTTTTGTTGTTATTTTACATTGCATTATTAAAGAACACGGTACATTGAATTTTAGAAAGAAAAGTATTGATTTTAGTAGTTTTATAGAACTTTCTTTTTCCTATGTTTTTATGACCACTTTACCCCATGGGGTGGGGGAAAGTGGTCATAGCATGGGGTAAAGTGGTCATAGTTAAAAATAGATGCAAAACCTTTATAAAGAACCCTAATACTTGTATATTTCAGTTGTTTTTATAGTTACAAGTATATTCACGAGTACATGCGTGTATACACGAATATATACGTGTCGTGTTATACACGAGTAAACACATTCCTATATGAGTAGATACATGTATACATCGGATACATACATGCACGTGCCTACTCAAGTATATACGTGTATATACGAGTATATAAGCATGTATACGTGATTACCTACAGGAGTGTATACGTGTCTACATGAGTACATACGTGTCACATGTATATACGTGTTACGTATATGTACGTGTCATGTGTTTATACGAGTATATACGCGTATAAACGAACATCATATGCGCGTCTACACTTGTATCTCGAGAAAATACGTGCATACTTGAGTATATATGTGTATAGTAGACGTACATACGCATATATAAGTGTACATACGTACATATACGAGTATACACGAGTTAATTCGTGGATACATCCAGTGCGTCTTTGTACGTGTCTACTCACGTATATATAATATGGAAGCACGAGTACATACGCACGTACACGTGTAAACACGATTATATACCTGTATAGACGTATAGACGTACATTTACGTGTATACACCAGTACATGTATGTATACACGAGAATATACGCTTATATACATGTTGGCCTGCAGAGTGAATCGAAGCTCTTGGGCAAAATCAAACGGGTGTGAGAGGGGAGGATAAGAAGCAAAGAATCATTAGGACGTTATAATCACTGACGCGCTACATGCACACGAAGCCAGAAACTGATGGATGCAAAGCAGGGCACAAATTTGTTGCACAAAGATGATTTCACCTAACATTTTAGTTTTTAAGAAATATTTAAAGCAGTTGTTGAAAGTTACGGTCTGTAGTAGCTTTAATACACGTATCGCAACAAAGGCGCAGCGGCTGATGAAAGTTTTTCAAAAGTCTCGTTATTGCAACAGAGAGGGATCTGTGAATGCGACGCTTGTATTACAGCCGAAGGTCGCAAATTTCATCAATCGCTTTAAAACTTTCTTAAGTAATAAAATGTTGTGTAAAATTGTATTTGTGTTATATATATATATATATATATATATATATATATATATATATATATATATATATATATATTTGTGACTTTTTTTTGCATCCATCAATTTCTCACTTTGCGTGCATGTAGCGCGTCAGCATTGTGTTTGTGACCATATTTCCTTATTGATTCTTGCTTTTTATTCTCTCCTCTAACACCTTTTAATAATTTGCTCAAGAATATAAACTCACCCTGTACATCTATATATTATATTGTATGTGTCTACTCGAGTACGTACGCGTATATGCGTGTCTACCTGAGTATATAAGTGTTCTTATATATACGAGTATAAGCGAGCATACACGTGTATAGTAGAATGTATAGCTATATGGATTAAAAATACTTACAGATACCTAAATACGTATTTATTGGCGCATTTATGTGAATACGTCTATGTACATGTCTACACGAGTATATATGCGTATATATACGCATATACTCGTATATTTAACCCCGTTTGCTGTAAAAAAATACATATTAAGTAAAATTAATATGTATCTTCCTTATACCTAAAGATTAAGTGACATTAGAAGAACAATATTCGTTAAGCCTAATATTATGACCACTTTACCCCATCTTACTTAAATTGTTCTAAAAAATTATGTAAAATAGATTCAGCTAACTGCTAATGAGTAAGAGTTCTTGAGACATGTAGGAAGCTTCCTGTATAGTCAATCTGTTCCAAATTCTAACAAACAAAATTTCCCAAGAATGTTAAAATAGGTGTTTAGATTTTAAAATTTTTCGTATTCACGCAAAATATTTTTTTTTACCGAATTAAATTTTGCCAGTTGTAAAATTTCGTATTCAAAATGTAGTTTCTAACTGCCTTACACTAAAGTAAAATTTTTACATTCATTCGAACATTTCTTTCCAAGCTATAGCCATTTATTTGACGTATGACCACTTTACCCCATTGACCACTTTCCCCCACCAGACCCTATACAATTTATATGATTTTTAATGATAACGTAAGAACAGAAGCTTTGGTAACGGAAGGGCAGAAGCTTTGGCAATGGAAGGACAGAGAATATGGTAACGGAAGGACATTAAGCTATAAGCTAATATTGGTTAAAAGTTTAGAATTATATTGAAGATAACAGTTTTATGTTAGCAATCAAATTCAAAACATATATTCAAAAAATATTTATTCAAAAATTATATGTGCTTTCATTGAAAAGTCTTTCTTTTTTTTTTTTTTTTTTTAACGCTTCATGATTTTATTTCTACTATTTTATGCAATGAGAACAGTGAAAACTATGTTCACACTTGCAAAGTATGTGAAAATCATTTTTATGTGACTTATCTAGGTATCCCCAATCAAAGTTTAACATGCTTAAAATGGAAGTAATGGGACACAAAAAATCAAAAAAACGTTTAAAAGGGTGCAAAGGTTCTATTAAAGAACACTTTGATCTTCTTAAATATTCGCAGCTCAACTACATTAATGCTGCATTCAACAATGCATATCCAACGTTTTTTACGTTGTCAAAAAATATATAAGAACATTTTTGCTTCCTAAACTGTCGAATCATTGTCTTCTAATAGCCACGCTTGCTTGGCACAGATGGTATGGTTACGTAATAAGCTGATAATACCTTAAGTTTATTGTTCATCTTTGCAGGATATTTATCTATTTGCTTATTTATTGTTTATAAAAAAAATGATGAAGGAATATACGAGAGTTACAAACAAAGTAGGGACAATGTGATTCAGAACGTAACATAGGTCCAGACATGTGAATTATGCAAACAAGATGTGGGAGCAGTTACATACCGCTGCGTGCGATGAGTTAAAACCATTGGCGTGGTCCGAGTGAGACCGCGGATCTACACCGAACAGGTTCACCATCCTATTTTCTTTACATCTGAATGGCATTGTGAGGGATATGAACTAGTCCATAGACTGTCGATGAACAAACCAGACAGTCACATTAAACTCAGAAGTTGGTCTTAATTGGAAGAAGTTGGTCAGTAGGACCTTTTTTATCTGTGTCGGCAACAACCAACACCGTGCCAACTGTACCATACGACAATATGACATTTGTACTGATAACTGCTAATGGTTGTATAAACGTAATGCAATGTAATACAACCTGTAAAATCAATTTTAAAAAACTTTAGCCCTATGTTGACACTGGTTCATTAACGATACTCGTAAAATATTCACTTCAATAAGTTGTCGCAGTTAAGATTCTATAATTGTCCCATCAAAGTTACGGTATTGACATGGAATTCTTACAGCGCTCCCAATTTATTATTTAAATTCTGTACTCTACGAGCGTTGATGAACTTTATATTTTCAATTAGTGTTACTTTTCTCGATTCATTCTGTCCAGAAACAGAAAGGTGATTCATTGCAAAGAACGTAGAATAATTTAAGGCGCTACATCTGACGAGTGTATTCCAATAAAAAAATCCAGAACTATACTGATCGCTATATATGCAACAATATCGTAACTACATATCTATATATGCAATAACTGCATATCATAACTATACGTGTTTTTTCTCAAACCTGTTTTCCTCACCAACTTTCAGCAAACGGAATTATCCAGCGGAATTCTTCAAATCAGACCCAAAATACATTTCCAATGACAGATTATAAGGCAACTACAGTCAAAACAAAAATTAGCAACAATTGAATGTAAGAAAAAAAGCAAAAGACACAAGGAAAAGGATAACTTAATAATAAAATTGCAAGGTTGCCTACAGTAACTTCAGGCTACAATATGGTTTCCACGGGTGTCGCAAAACCACTACAAGGCAACGATTCTAATGATTGTTATCTATTTCCTCATTTAATTTATAACACGGAACGCGGACATAAATGACATGAATGTATGTTGATTCTATGCAGAAAATTCGTGAGGTATTCACGTCCAATAGCTAAATCAAAAGTAGCTACAGATCGTTCTTGAATCTAAAAAAGGAATATTTAAAAAGTTCTATTCCTCTTTTTCATCTTTACTTTCCAAATTGATTTGTTTTTCTAAATGATCTTTTAATAAATCGTCTTGACGGTGTAAAAAGAAATTTAGCTATCAGACTCTTGTATAATGTTTGTCCTCAATTTCCACAGACGTTTTATGTCCCTGAATATCACCATGCATTAGTGCTCATTGCAGAGCAAATTTACTACGCTTGTCCTTGGCTTTGAAGAAAAATATCTGATCGTATTGTTTGTCTATCTGTTCAGTCATTAAGTAATGGTCAATTTCTCCAATCTTAGAGCACAAAAGTAGTTGTTGATCTGTGTCTCACTTTCCAATTCTAGCCACGAAGGAGTGACAGAACATAATCGAAGGTGTCCTAAATCACTAATACCCTTATTAATCGACACAATTTATTAAACAGCACCATATCTTTTTCCTTCAAAACTGTGTAACACCTAACGAAAAATTAAGATACAGTGCCATGTCTATAGCAATAAATTTATTTTCACTAAACGCATGTTATCTCTTATTCCCTTCTTGGTACTGGACTATCCTAACTATACTAATCTAAAGAACAATATTCTATTTTTAAGGAATTTTTCACAGGAATAATTTTTCTTTTGTATTAACTCATTCTGTAATAATACTTGCTGTTGAAATGTCCGAAGAGATCGTACGTAACTTCAATTAATTGTAATAAACAATTAGTTACTTTTTCAATTTGGCAAATGATTATATTAATCGTTATCAGACTAATGTTTGACAAATCTTTTCTACTAACCAAATTGTCGTTCGAGGATTTCGTTCTATTACGTGACAAGAAATCACCCCGATCAACCTGATGACCAATCCTACAATAAAATATTACAAAAAAAAAACCCAACAATTTTCAAAACTGCTTTTTAAAACATAAGTATAATTCGAGATAAACATTTTGAAACCGAAAAGATAAACCTAATGCACGTAATAAGAAAAGCATTGAAATTATGAATATTTGGTTACAAATCTTACGTCGAAATATCAATTTAAGACACGAATGGCCAAATATATTTCGACTTCGATACAAAATTTAGTATTAAACTAACCATACAAACATTGATTTTATTTTAATGTCCACTGTCCAGACAGACAACAAACTATTTGCTTTGAAACGAGGCGATTTCAATGCTTTGTTTGAGATCGACTTAGTGAAATAATTTAGTACATATAACTATTGAATTATTGAACATAAAAACTCATGATTTATATCTGAGTTATTCAAAACGCCTATGAAAATGGAATCTTTTTTTTTTTTATTTTGAACTGATCAGACGGTTTTGGGAGTTGAAGAATACAGAAACAAACCAGAATTTTTCCATAGCCCCGAAATGTTTTAAATGGTTTATTCAGTGTTAACCAGAATAACTGCAACATCTTTGCGGAGCTTGGTAAAATTTCATTCGAAATATTTACTTTTCGAAGCAGCCATTGACAACATCACTATCAAAGAAAGGAAAATGAAAAGAATGTGAAGGGTAGTTTTTTTCCTGTTTCGAAAAAGATACATTTGAGCAGAAGCCAGCAAAGAACCTCTTCGGCAGCCAGTTACCATGGCAACCAGAGATAGTGACTTCAGCAGTGTATCGGTTGTGCTGTGTATTTGGCTGATAGCACAATTTTTCCTTCAAAAGCTCAAGGTTCGTAGGCCACAAATAATAGCCCCGGTGATTAGGAAAAGAATTTCTACGCCATCTTGTTTTTTTTTTTTTTGTTTAGTTTTTCTCTAGAAATGGACAACGTCTCGATAGTCTTTGCTCATGAACAGTAGAACTATAAAACAAAGAACGAAATTATTATTCCAGTAGCTCAAAGCCAGTTCCTCATATTCGTTCCCTATTGCTTAGAAACATAAACAAAAGGCAATGCCAATATTTTATTATAGTTCAAGTCTTGTACATTTACGTCTGTAAGAGATTGTTACTGCTCTGATCAAGATTCTAAGAGAAACATTATCCAACTCTCTTAATAGCTTCTTTAGAAAATTATATACAAAAACATAAACTTTAGATTTGCTAAAGATTGAGTGAATATATTTTTTTAGATATTTAATATTTTCTTCTCAGAAATGGAATATTTTATAATCGAATATTTTTGTCCTGTGAACCGTTTTATGCCAGATTTTCACTGTAGTTCTAAGGTTTTTTTTTTTTTTTTTTTTTTTTTGAGCAATCACGATTGCTTATTGTTTTCATTTGACAGTCCTTGACGTTGTGGTTCCTTTTTCAGCTTGGACCAGGGCTGCAGCACCACCGTCCACCGGCGGCGGCGCGCCTGGTCCTGAGCACTGTCCCCCGGAATCCACTTTTGCTGGGCGGTGGCGTCCATATATCCTAAACACGCATACTCATACACACTCCCCTACGCGCGAATGCCTTTACACACATACACACGCCTACGTGCACACACGTAAGCCTACACACACAACTATACACACGTAATCACCCAGGAGGAGGGACATGCTTGGAGGGGGAGCCATTTCTAGAAACAATAAGAGGGTCTTGTCGCAACTCGTGATTGCGAAAACATAATTTGAATTCAAAGTTTCGGAATTCAAATTAGAGTTAATTGGGAGAAGTGGGACACAGATCTTTTTTTTTTTTTTTTGTGTGTGTGTGTCACCTCTTTACAGTATTAAAAGTCATGTAACTTTCCTTGTCACATTTTTCCGTACCTAAATGTATAACCATTTTTGTTACATACTTTTAATGGCTGCACATTCAAAAAGATTGGCAGCAGTTTTTCTTATATCACCTTGGCAGTCATTTTCAGTAGGAAAAATCGAAACAGCTATTTTCCCAGAATTCATTTGTTCATATGTTCTCTAATGAGCTGGTACTAAATGTTATTTTTAAATTTGAAATTAGAAGAGTTAATTTAAAAAAAATCCGAACTGAGAACTTAAAACAATCAAATATATAAAAAAGTTTCGACGATTTTTTTTCTAATGTTACAGCAGGACTCCAGTCTCCCCTACTTTTAATGAATATCCGAAGAGTATTTACCTTACGTTTATGTAGAAAATATCATGCATGAAAACCTTAAAAAGGAAATGTTTAAAAAGGAAATAGTTTCGACAGAAAAGACAGAGGCTAAAATGCAGGTAACAGCTCTATCTTTTGATAAAACCACTGTCTCAAATATATGGAAAAAGAAGGAAAGGGGCGTTAGCGTTTGTGAATACAATTATTCAGGCGTAACTACAATACTAAATGCAATTTTGCAATACCATTTTAAAAAAGGAATTAATAATATCATTCAACTTAGTCACACTGATACTTCACTCAATTTAGATAATCTGCAATTTTTAATTCCAAACATTCGAATAAGGTTTAGTCAGAAAACTAACAAGTTTATTTTCTGTCATTATTGCAGATAAACGTATATCCGATTGAGTACAAAAATTCTAATATATATTTATATATATATACAGAGGCGGACTGGCTGAGTTTGGCTCAGTCGGCTAAATAATATTTTGGCCCACCTCTGTAAATGAAAAAAAGTTAAATTAAACTGTGCCGGATCTCATTCTTCCGAGGTCGAGCAAGGACATTAAACTACTGCTAGTCGCTAGTTCCTACTTTCCTTTTAATTTCTAAGAAAAGAAAATTGTGTAACGTAAAATGAAGCTAAATTTGGCACATTTTGCCTTGAAAGAAGGATACTAATGGCTACAAGTGTTAAAAGACACATCTTTAGGCTTCTATACTGACAACATGACAACATAGGAAAAACAAGAGGAAAGGTAGGAATCAGGTATACTCCCTTGGAAATTTTTCGAAATTGGTTGATCTATATAGGCTTAAGGAGAAAAGAATCGAAAGAAGGGATTTTGTTCTAATAGCCTTTCAAGCGATACTTGCAAAATAGATGTCAAAATTGCAATTTTACTATTTTCGGTATATTTAGAGGAGCAGGAACGAAAGAGGATCCCCCACGTTTTTTTTTTTTTTTTTTTTCTCCTTTTTTTTTCCAAATTGAAGTTCATTTTACTTTACAATACAATGTCGGGGTCAGGGGTCTTCCCAGAAATTCTCCGAAATATAAAGTTTTAAAAATACAATTTTAGGGTACCCTTGGTAAAGTTAATGGAACAGGGAAGCATCTTGGCTTTCAACGAAAACGTTTCGACGTTGAACTATTAAAAAACGCAAAACTATGTTTGGTCACGTTAGAGAGAGAAGACGGCTCAGTGATCTCACTTGGAAGCATTTCAAAGCTTAAGTCTACTCGACCCAATTTTAAACTACATTTAGGTGCTAAAGGGAATTTGGCGACTCTCTTTCGGAATTTTTCGACATTGAAATTTTAAAAGCGTAATATTATAATACGTTGGGAAACTTTAAAAGGAAAGGAGACAGGTTTCCCTAGCGTTTGCTCCAAGATTTTTTAGGAGGGCGCCTTGCATTTTCGCTTTTAGACTAACCTTTCACCCTTTACTTAGTCAACCCTCCTTGCCCCTTAAAAGTTTGATCAAAACCTCTCAAAATCAAAATTTTTTTCGAAAGGTTAAGATTCACACAAGCCTGTCAATGAAACGTCAAGCCCTCGTTTCATTCACTTATCCACAAGATTCGGATCAGAATATATAACAGAATGTTTTTAGCATTTTTTAAAAAATTAAACATCAAAAAAGCTTCTCAATATTTTTAAACTAAATGCCATCGAAAATACTTAGGCTTTGTCGGTACCTAATATACCAAAAAGTTTTTAAAAAGCACCTTTTTTGTATGACAAAACTTCTATCAAAAAGTGCCCTTTTATCTGAAAGCGCACTGCTCCTTTTTTGGTTTGGGGGAAACACTAGTTCCCTCTCGGCATTTTTTCTGAAACTGAAATTGATTTTAGGCTATAGATAAAAGGGCTACGGAGTTCTGTCAAGGAAATTTCTATTAAATATAACTCAAAGCTATATTAAGTGACTTTAATGGAATGGTGAAGATTCGAAGACTTTGTCTGGAAATTTTTCGACATTTAAGTCTGAAAAATATTTAAATCGGAAAAACACAATTGAGGGCCTTGATGCAAGAACCAGGTAAGTTCAGACTCACTCGATTTTGATATGACCAACAAATATTCAACAAAATTCAACAAATATTCAACAATTGTAGAACAGAAACTCTATTATTTTTCCCACATTATTTAATACAATGCAGAGGTTTGATCTTAAATTTCTATCCCGTTGCTGCACCAATCGGAACATCTATAATGTTCACACGCAAAAATTAATTAAAAAAAATAATAATAAATGAAAAATTTGGACTTACCTGGCTCTTGCCTCAAGGCCCTTAATTGTAGACTATTGTTGGTGACTTTAGGAAATGCCTTGACGTTACCAAAAGTCGAGCCAGGAGACACTTTCGAATTTAAAGTTCTAAAAACGCGACCTAAGGCTTTGTTTGGAAACAACAGGAGACATAAGGGGTGCGAGGTTCAGGCTTCTCAAAACTTTAATCATAAAATCTTTCTCAAATTTAAGTTAGTTTCAAATCTTTTAG
This sequence comes from Uloborus diversus, assembly GCF_026930045.1. Classification (NCBI taxonomy): domain Eukaryota; kingdom Metazoa; phylum Arthropoda; class Arachnida; order Araneae; family Uloboridae; genus Uloborus; species Uloborus diversus. Next base: position 59,130,753 of record NC_072734.1, on the reverse strand, counting down.
CTTATTAAAGAGTTCAGGGCAGGGGTGCACACAGGGGGGATTATGGCGCAAGTTGCGCCATCAAAATTTGGGGGGGAGGGGATTTTTTCCAGAAGTTTTGATTTTCTTTAGAACATGAAACTTTTGATTTTTGAAAAGAATAAGTATTTAAACTTTTCAACAAGAAATAGATGCATAAATAATACTTTTTTCACGTACGCTTTCCAAAATTTAATACCCGTGTCTCTTTTCAATAAAGGGAATATCACAGACGGGATGGAGTTAGTGCCCGTTTCAAAGCTTGATCAGACAATTTGCTTTCTATTTAATTTATTATAAATCTTCCGGGAGTAGCATAAATCTGCATGAAGAATACGTGTGACACTGATGAGAGGGAGATAGATTAAAAATAAAAACGCATTTCTACGATATGTTTGGTGACGTAAGAGGGGAGGGTTCTGGGGCTTTCCTAGGAAATTCTTCGTCATCGAGGCTCCAAAAAAGTATAGGGGAAGTGATGAGAGATTCAGGATCTCTTCCTTATGAGCCAAATTTGCCAAATTTTTCCTTGTTTCAGATTCAGTTTATCGTAATCCAAACTTGCTTTCCCGTATGCGATTCTGAGATGAAAATATTCGTAGCCGTAATTTACAATGGACCAATGAAATATCTTGCCAACTTACAGTATTTAGTTGAATCTGTCACAACCAGCTGAGAACATAGTGAATGTTACCGATGTCTTTTTCCAACTGGGCCAGCAATCCAGGATATTGTCTTCTATTATTTATTGCCCCAATTCTAAATAGGCAGTCAACAATTTTCGAGGCAGCAGAGAGCAAATTTTCAATTCATCTCAAAAGTTTTTCCCCTTATCCCAAGTGCTTATATTGTTGTCTTCTTGGCTATTGGCCTTTTTAATAGCCTTAAATTTATTTCACTACGGAATGGATGCATAAAGATAACTGGTCTACGACTGAACTATCATGTATAGTAATGGTGCCCATCCTACGGCCTGCGGCCCACATGAGGCCTGTGGAGCTGATCTATGTGACCCGTTGTTGTGTTCAATGTTATGAAACGCAAAATATATTCTAAAACGTTTCAAACCTACTGATCATCTTCATTGGGTTACATGAATGACAATTGCAAAATTAGGAGCTAAGTAGTCATATACTGATCTCTAAAAAACAGATCCAAAGTTCGTACCAGTAAAATAGGCATGCAATAATACTGGAAGCAAATTTTGATTTATAATTATCTTTAATTTTCCTTGTTTTCACATTGCTTCCCTACGTATTTAGAAAAATGATTAAATTTTATATTTGTTCTGGCCCGCGATATCCCTCTTGATATGAGGTGTGGCCCAAGGTAAAACTAAAAAAGGTTGGACACCACTGATGTATATCATCAATCTCAGTCCTATAGAACTTGTTCCGATCTATATTATGCACAATATCGACTTGAATTTGAAATGCAAGAACTTAAGTAATTTTTCTTAGGAAAATTTGTTTGATAAAAAAGGGTCAACTATTTAAGTTGGCCCCCCTAAGCAGTTGGCCCAGTCGGGGATCCCCGACTAGCCGACCTGGCCAATCCGCCCCTGTATATATATATATATATATATATATATATATATATATATATATATATATATATATATATATATATATATATATATATATAATTCTCGTGTCACGATGTTTGTTCGGGGTAAACTCCGAAACAACTCAACCGATTTTTATCAAATTTCATACCCATGTGTCATTTGGTCCAACTTAAAAGATAGGGTAGTTTTTATGATTTTTAATTGCAAATTTAATATTAATTATACAATAATAGTGTGAATTAATTGGTTAGTTCTAAATATTCTTAATAGATGGCGGTGTAAGTTAATTAATTGATGTAACTCTAACATCGTATGACTTACTGCTAAAAACATTATGATAAAAAAAACTCAGAAATGTTGCTTAGAATTTTCATATAACGATTCGGATTACAGTTTATTATTCACTTCCTGAGAAAATCAACTATATTTTTCAAAACGTTTCCTGAATTGCTACAAATTGCAGATTTCACACCGTTTTGAAAAATATTTTTCTCCACCAGTATCAAGATTAACTGAACGTATTTATTTGGTGTATCGGTTACAGATCGGTGACGGTCAGTCCATGCTGACTCAGCTCCCAATGAGAGCGAAAAGATATCAGGATCACGAAGCTATACAAGAGTTAAGACGAGTTGCATGCAAGCTGCTTGCTTGAGAGTCTGTCTTAGCATTGGCAATGATTGCATTAATGCTTTGAGATCTTAGTTTAAAAAGCAGGAAGATTCCAGGTTATTATATTAAATCTACGTTAGGCATCTCTGAAGGTGGCAGATTCATAACCGATTTTAACCAAGAAGAATTCTAAATTCTTCAAAAATATTCCAGGATAATTTCTGGAAGGTTATTGAATTTAAGCGGAAAACATTTATTTTCTTTCTTTTTTCCTCCAAGAAATTTTTAATATCATTAATTCTTGCAAAGATACTTTCGAAAAAAAAATTGCAGTGACAATTGCATCGTCAGGCATTGCTGCTACTTTTTTTAGATGGTAGACGAACAGCACATTCAGCTTTAAAGTTGCGTATTAGATATTCATAACAAACTAAACGCAATGTGTAACATTAAAGAAAAAACGCGGAATGGCTGTACTGTTTCAAAAGGGTGCAATTATAGTTTGGGATACGTGTACTATGGTTCATGAGCAAAAAGCATTCATTCGAAGCGCATCATAGGATTATGCAAGATTTGAAAGGCAACGATAAACTTTTAGGTATTATTTTCTGAATACTGTCTGGGGACTTCCGGCAGACAATACCAGTTATTCCGATGACATCAACGGATGTTTAAAACAATTGTTTTCATAGCGTAATGTCGAGATGATGCGATTGACCACGAACATGCGAGTACAAACGCAAAATGATGTATTCGCACATGTATTTTCTAAGCAATTGCTGGGTATTGGAAACGGTGAAACTGAAATGTATCAAAGTATACAGTACATCGATCAGCCCGACAATTTCTGCACTGTAATTGAGACGAAAAGTAAACTAATTGAGAGTGTATTACCGAATAACTTTTAAATTCAACAGTTGTTGCCCGGTAGTTTGAAATCATTTAAAGCAATCGACACAATTGCTGATTAGAACAAATCAGTAAAGTTTCCAATTGAATTTTTAATTATCTGGATATACCAGGAATGACACAACACAATTTCTAGTTGAAAATTAATTCTGTAATTGATCTTCTCCATAATTTAAATCCACCTAGGTTTTTACAAATATACACGTATAGTTATCAAAAAGGTCACCGGAAATGTTCTCGAAGCAGCAATTTTATTGGAAAAGTTTAAAGGAGGAATCATCCTGCTGCCATGCATTCCATTAATATCGTCAGAAACTCCAATACCAGCTTAGAAGGCTTCATATGCCGCTTCGCTTAGCGCTCGCGATAACGATAAATAGATCTCAAGGCCAAACAATGGCGGTTTGGTCTAGGAAAATAGGTGTTTCTCCCATGGGTACAACTACATGTAACCTGCTCATGTGTGGAAAAACCATCAAATCTGTTCGTGTTAGCAAAAGACAGATTAACCAAAAACACTGTGAACAAATTAGTTTAAAGATAATTTTCAATTTTAATAATTTAATATAATCGAAACAACAGTTCGAAATCAATGTTATCTACCTTATTCATAAAATTCCACTTTTATAGCTTATCAATTTATGTGGTACAATTTGTGAGAAGTCATAGATTAAGAACAATTGTAAAAACAATAGTTAAGGCTGACATGAATAAACTGTGTATACAAAATCTGTATATTGGTCAGTGCTTAATTTCAACATTCTGATACTTTACCTACCACTTTCAAATTATTTTGCACCATTGGACGAAGTAAGTACACTGCAAAAAATTTCCGAAACGTTTCTGAGTATTTCCGTGTAACGTTTCAGAATTTCAGTTGTTTTTATCCACTTCCTGGAAAAATCAAGTATCATTGTCCAAAAGTTCTCTGAATTGCTACACGTTGCACGAATGCAGTTTTCTCACTGTTGTGAAAAATATTTCTAGCTTCCAATTCAAAGATTTACTGAGCGTATTTATAAAGTGTAGGGCTTCTCCGCCCATGTTGATTAAGTGCTGAAAGGGAGCAAATAGGTATGGACGACGTTGCAGAAGAAGAAGGCGAACGAGAATTGCAGGCGAGTACAATGCGCGATACTTGCTTGCAATTCTTGCTTGACTTTGGCCATGTTTGCAATACTGCTAATGGAACTTGCTAATTAAATCAGGAAGGTGCCAAGCGGTTATACATACCTAAGTTTTCTCTAATTTTCCAGAAACATGACAGGTTTTAAACGGGAAGATTTCTGAAGTTTTTACGAGGCTTTAAAATCAACGGAACTTTTTCCAGCTTTGTTAAAAATATTAATTTGATCGTATAAAAACAATGAATAAAAAATTATTTCCATTCTCTGCCACAGCAACGCGTGGCTGGGTCAGCTAATATATATATATATATTATATATATATATATATATATATATACAGGGGCGGCATTTCACCACTTCATTTGGGGGGGTCGAGTTTTTTAAATATGTATAACCCAAAGCGAAACCAAACACACGTTAGCTAACAAGAAGTTGTCATAAAATCGGTTTAGTATGAATAAAATTTGTGTTTAGAAACAATTAAAATTTTGATTCATTGACTAAAAATTTATCATACAAAACATCTCGCTGCTAAAGATTTTATACCTTTTGGAAAAATTATAATGCATGATTTTTCGAATTCGGAAGAGCAGGGAATCGTGTTACTAATCTATCAGTGCCCAATGTCGTGCTGTTTTGCCAGTTCAGCTAAATAGAAAAGGTATTTTTTCCCGCTTTGTGCCGAAAATATTTCTCTAACCTCCTGAGACACAAAAAAAATCTTTCTCTACTAGCTGAACCGATTGTAATAGTTAAAAAATAATTGAAGTAACACAAAGTTATGTATAAAAGCACTTTTTATATCTTGCTCTTCAAAATCGCCCATGCTACTTCTAAAACTGTGAGGGGCTTAAACTTTTCATCATTGAATAATCTAGTCATGTCGGTGCTCGCAGCATCAATGAGATATCATCTGCCTCCAGCTCTGTTATTCACTATTCCAGACTGATGAGCCCATAATAAGGACGAAACTGCAGTCTCTGTATGTGAAAACCATTCTGTCGGTATATTGCTTGTAATTGTTCTTTCCTCATGCTAAAAATTTTACTCACAGTTGAAACATTTTATTTTTCGTTTTCAAAATACAATCCAAATAACCATAATCCCAGCCAACCATACAGAAAAATAATTATCATCAAATTTTGTGTTAATTTCATTCGAAACTGAATGTATTCATACAAAATATTCAAAAATCAATGTTTGACTTCACATCATCATGTGGATTTTTGTCACTTTTTTTTTTTTTTTTTTTTTTTTTTTTTTTTTGCGCCTCTTTAAAATTGGCTAGGAGGAAGATTTTTTTTTTTTTTTTTTGAAAAATATCACGATTGATTGAAATGTACACACAGATCGATTGTAGATTGAACTATGGTTTGAATAGTCGAGTAGCGGATTGAAGATATAGATTTTGATAGAGTAAAGCAATTTTCAAAAACCTTTTCCCGACACAAACAAATTGGATAAAAATTCAAACGAAGTCATACATGCTAAAGGGCATGAGCTTTTTCATCATTGAAAGAATCGTTTTGCAATAATTCTTCCAGTCGTCAAATCACTGCTTTGAAGTTATAGAGAAATGGTTTTATCGTTTTAACTCTTGAAGATTATCTTGTGTCACTCCGCGATTGCATAATTATAGAGCCCCATAAAAGGTATTTGGTTAATATGTCTTTTTTTTTTCAATAATCACATACATTTTGAAGAAGTTTCTATGAAAACATTATAGTGTATTGAGCAGCTGAAACGTGTTTCGAGCAGAAGAAAGCAATGAACACTCATTAAATAAACATACACTTAAAAAATGAGCGTAAAAGTGAATGTAAAATATCAAGGAAATTTCTTGTGAAAACCATGCTGCCACACCACTTTTCACGAGCCTCTCGTATTGGACATACCATCGTAACACTGGGCACACAAGTGTGAAATATTTAGCCTATATGAGGCAATGTCGTCTTTAGTTAAAATTAACCATGATTTTCAAAAAATTTGGGAATGCAACCGCCCCCTCTTGACCCCCCCATTTGCCGCCCCTGTATATATATATATATATATATATATATATATATATATATTTATTTATTCTTGATTACTTTTTTGTTTATATATACAGTGAAACTCCTCCTAACGGACACCCCTCTTATGCGGACAGTTTTTAATTCCCCGGCAGAGAGACATTAAACCTAATGTATAAGGAACCTCTCTCGTACGGACACCCTCAAATACGGACACGGACACCCTTTTCGAAGTCATTTACATTGATATATCCTTTTTTGCGGATAGTATTTAAAACTTGAGACTTAAATAGCTACTCCATTGAAAGGCTTCATTTAATGCAAAGTCGACCAGCTTATACGGAGATATAAAAAAAAAAATATTTCTTTGCAATTTTACTTTGCATCTACTGCGTAGCAAAAAATTTTCAGCTTGACACCGAAATGCATTTTTCATTCCAAAAAACATCATCAAATCGTCAAAAATAAAAGAAAAGAAAAGAGAAAATGATTATTCTGCAAGTTTCTGTCTGTATACCCCCACCCTCCCCCGTTGCCTTGTTCCTTTTCAGATGACTAACAAGCAGGCGTGTTGTGTCTAAGTGGAGCCGAGTTGACGCGCCATCTAACAAAAATATTTTATACAGAGTATAAGTAAAGCCAATGCAATATCATAAAGTAAACTTAAGGGTAAAAGCATTCAGTTGTTTCATCGTTCTCATTGAAATGGCTCTGAATACTCATCGTCAGCGTCGTACTCTTTCTCTTAAAGAAAAAATTGCAGTTATAGATTTCGCAGAAAAAAATAAAATTGGAATACGGAACATTGCTGAAAAGTTTGGTGTGGGACGCACACAAATTTGCTGTATATTAAAAGGAAAAGAGAAGTTTAAGAAAGAATGGTTCATAAATGGAAACCAAGAGAAGAAAAAAGATTTTCCTAAAAGTAATGCCCTTGCAGTGGATGAAATTGTGTTTAAATGGTTTGTGTCCGCAAGAAGCAAAAATATTCCGATTTCTGGCCCTATTTTACAAGAAAAGGCGAAAGAAGCAGCTACTGAAATGGGTATAGAAAATTTCAAAGCTTCCAATGGATGGTTAGATCGTTTTCGAACGAGACATGATATCGTTTTAAAAAAAATATGTGGTGAATCCATGGATGTGGATGCTGACGTTTGCGAGAAATGGTTTGAGAAAGTGCCTAGTTTGATTGAAAATTACGAGCCATGTGACATTTATAACATTGATGAGACCGGTTTGTTTTATAGAGCTCTGCCAGATAAAACCTTAACTTTACGGAAAGAAAACTGCTCTGGTGGCAAAATCTCCAAAGAACGCTTAACAGTTTTGTTGGGTGCCAGCATGGATGGTACAAAATTAAAACCAGTTGTCATCGGAAAAGCAGCCAGACCTCGGTGTTTTAAAGGACTGGATATAAAAAAATTACCTGTAGACTGGTATTCAAATAGAAGAACGTGGATGACAACCAGTGTCATATCTGATTGGCTTGTAACTTTTGATAAGAAGTTGGGGAGAGAAAAAAGGCATATTGTTATTTTTATGGACAACGCGCCCTCCCATCCCAAAGACTTTCACTTGAAAAATATAGAAATAGTCTTCTTGCCAGCAAACACAACATCGAAATGCCAAACTATGGATGCTGGGATAATTCAAGCATTTAAAATTCAATACAGACAACTAGTTATGAAGCATTTAATCAATAAAATGGAAGAAACTAAAACAAGTAGCGAATTGTCCAAAACAATTGATGTGTTAGATGCAATCAGCTGGGTTAAGCACGCATGGAAGGAAGTTAAAAAATAAACAATAGTAAGTAGCTTTAATCGCGTTGGATTCAAAAAAGGATCTGCCACAGAGGAAATTGACAACGAAGTTGATTGTGACAATGATGGATCCGATTTGCAGTCGTTAATGCAACAAGCAGGGTTCACAAATGTGACCGCTGAAGACTATGCTCCCATCGACGACCAAGTTTTCACTGAAGAAAGCGAAACAGAAATTGCAAGCATAGTGCGCGAAATTAACGAAGATCATACAGTTGAGGATGACGACGAAGATGAACTGTCCGTAAAAGAAGACGTTAAAACAATTAAAAATGTTAACGAAGCTTTAAGCGTATTAGATGGACTCAGGGAATTTTCAATTAAACACAACGATCCTAAAGGACTAGACTTGGTACAAGCACTTAAGATACATTTCGAAAATGAAAGACTTTCATCGATCAAAACATATCAACAGACATCAATCGAACAATTTTTTAAAAGTACAAATTAGGTATGTAATTTTTATGCGAACCTGTTATTTAAATCTCTTTGAGTGTGCAAAACTGTAATATTTGAATTTAACCTGATAAAATAATTGTTTATTATGTATATGTTGGTAAAAACTAGTAAATTAAAAAAAATCTATGCATATGAAAGAGTAGAATTCACACATATTTCATTTGAGATTTCAAAAAACATAAACAAATAACTAAAGTTAATTAAATTAAAAAAACCTCTGTAAAGCGGACACCCCTCTCTTACGGACAAAAAAGTTTGTCCCGTTAGTGTCCGTAATAGAGGGGTTTCACTGTATAATAAAAACAAAAAATGCACCTTGGTAATTGTTTATTTAAACACTTTGAAATCTTCGTGTCGAAAAATTAAACTGACTCAGAATTTTCTTCCCTACATAAATAATCAATAATTGCAAAGGAAAGAAATTGAAAAAAAAAAGAATTTTCAAATTAGAAAAGAAATATATACATTGAAGATATTCGCTCCGGCTGGGACTCGAACCCAGGCCACTCGCTTGGAAGACCAGCGGTCTAGCCATTAGGCTATCGGAGTTCTGTCGAGAGGAGTCTTACTGCCTGACTGATACTGCCTGACTGACAGACTGACTCACTGACTGACTGATACTGACTGACTGACTCACTGACTGACCGAGACTGACTGACTAACTCCTGACTGACTGAGACTGGACTGACTGACTGACTGACTGACTGACTGACTAACTGACTGACTGAGACTGACTGACTGACTGCTTGACTCTCTGACTGGCTATTTCACTGACTGACTGAATGACTAAATGACTGACTGACACTGACTGACTGACTGCTTGACTACCTGACTGACTGCTTGACTGACTAACTGACTGGACAGGACTGACCGACTGACTGACTGACAGACTGACTGTATAAGGATGACTGACAGACTGACTGAATAAGGCTGACTGACTGACTGACTGACCGAGACTGACTGACTGACTGACTGAGACTGGACTGGACTGACTGACTGACTGACTGAGACTGACTGACTGCTTTAGTGACTAACTGACTGCACAGGACTGACCGACTGACTGACTGACTGACTGCCTGACTGACTGACTGACTGAATGACTGACTGACTGAGACTAAATGACTGACTGCTTGACTGACTGGCTGAAGGACTAACTGACTGACTGAGTGACTGACTGACTGGACTGACTGACTGAGACTGAATGACTGAGTGCTTGACTGATTGACTGTCAGACTGACTGACTGACTTCGCAAAAGGGAAAAATAAAAAAAAAAGAATTATAAAATTAGAAAAAAATATTTGCATTTAAGATTTCCTTTCCGGCCGGGACTCGAACCCAGTACCACGCGCTAGGAACCCAACAGTCTAGCCATTAGGCTATCGGAGCTCTGTCGATGGAAGTGTTAAATATAATAAAAACAAAAAATTCACCTTGGTAATTATTGATTCAAACACTTTGAAATTTACAGGTCGAATAATTAAACTGACTCAGAATTTTTCTCCCTACATAAATAATCAATATTCGCAAAAGAGAAAAATTAAAAAAAAAAGAAGAAGAAATTTCAAATTAGAAACTAAAAGTATACATTGAAGATTTGCGTTCAGGCTGGGACTCGAACCCAGGGCCACTCGCTTGGAAGCCTAACACTCTAGCCATTAGTCTATTGGAGCTCTGTCGGTGGGAGTTTTAAATATAATAAAAACAAAAAATGCACCTTGGTAATTGTTTATTTAAACACTTTGAAATCTTCGTGTCGAAAAATTAAACTGACTCAGAATTTTCTTCCCTACATAAATAATCAATAATTGCAAAGGAAAGAAATTGAAAAAAAAAAGAATTTTCAAATTCGAAAAGAAATATATACATTGAAGATATTCGCTCCGGCTGGGACTCGAACCCAGGCCACTCGCTTGGAAGACCAGCGGTCTAGCCATTAGGCTATCGGAGTTCTGCCGAGCGGAGTCTTACTGCCTGACTGATACTGCCTGACTGACAGACTGACTCACTGACTGACTGAATGACTAAATGACTGACTGACACTGACTGACTGACTGCTTGACTACCTGACTGACTGCTTGATTTACTAACTGACTGGACAGGACTGACCGAGTGACTGACTGACAGACTGACTGAATAAGGATGACAGACAGACTGACTGAATAAGGCTGACTGACTGACTGACTGACAGACTGACTGAATAAGGCTGACCGAATGACTGACTGCCTGACTGACTGACTGACTGAATGACTGACTGACTGACTGACCGAGACTGACTGACTGACTGACTGAGACTGGACTGGACTGACTGACTGACTGAGACTGACTGACTGCTTTAGTGACTAACTGACTGCACAGGACTGACCGACTGACTGACTGACTGACTGCCTGACTGACTGACTGACTGAATGACTGACTGACTGAGACTAAATGACTGACTGCTTGACTGACTGGCTGAAGGACTAACTGACTGACTGAGTGACTGACTGACTGGACTGACTGACTGAGACTGAATGACTGAGTGCTTGACTGATTGACTGTCAGACTGACTGACTGACTTCGCAAAAGGGAAAAATAAAAAAAAAGAATTATAAAATTAGAAAAAAATATTTGCATTTCAGATTTCCTTTCCGGCTGGGATTTGAACCCAGGGCGACACTCATGGAAGCCCAACGCTCTCGCCAATATACTATCGGATCTCTGTTGATCGGTGTCTTAATTATAATAAAAACAAAAAATGCACCTTAGTAATTATTGATCTAAAATCTTTGAAATCTAAAGGTCGAATGATTAAACTGACTCAGAATTTTCTTCCGTACATAAATAATCCATATTTGCAAAAGAAAGAAATTGAAAAAAAAAGAATCTACAAATTAGAAGAGAAATATATACATGGAAGATTTTCGTTCCGGCCGGGACTCGAACCCATTACCACGCGCTTGGAACCCAACGGTCTAGCCATTAGGCTACCGGAGCTCTGTCGATGGAAGTCTTAAATATAACAAAAACAAAAAATGCACCTTGGAAATTATTGATTCAAACACTTTGAAATTTACAGGTCGAATAATTAAACTGACTCAGAATTTTTCTCCCTACATAAATAATCAATATTCGCAAAAGAGAAAAATTAAAAAAAAAAGAAGAAGAAATTTCAAATTAGAAACTAAAAGTATACATTGAAGATTTTCGTTCAGGTTGGGACTCGAACCCAGGGCCACTCGCTTGGAAGCCTAACACTCTAGCCATTAGTCTATGGGAGCTCTGTCGGTGGGAGTTTTAAATATAATAAAAAAAAAAATGCACCTTGGTAATTGTTTATTTAAACACTTTGAAATCTTCGTGTCGAAAAATTAAACTGACTCAGAATCTTCTTCCCTACATAAATAATCAATAATTGCAAAGGAAAGAAATTGAAAAAAAAAAGAATTTTCAAATTAGAAAAGAAATATATACATTGAAGATATTCGCTCCGGCTGGGACTCGAACCCAGGCCACTCGCTTGGAAGACCAGCGGTCTAGCCATTAGGCTATCGGAGTTCTGTCGAGCGGAGTCTTACTGCCTGACTGATACTGCCTGACTGACAGACTGACTCACTGACTGACTGATACTGACTGACTGACTCACTGACTGACCGAGACTGACTGACGAACTGCCTGACTGACTGAGACTGGACTGACTGACTGACTGACTGACTGACTGACTAACTGACTGACTGAGACTGACTGACTGACTGCTTGACTCTCTGACTGGCTATTTCACTGACTGACTGAATGACTAAATGACTGACTGACACTGACTGACTGACTGCTTGACTACCTGACTGACTGCTTGACTGACTAACTGACTGGACAGGACTGACCGACTGACTGACTGACAGACTGACTGAATAAGGATGACTGACAGACTGACTGAATAAGGCTGACTGACTGACTGACTGACAGACTGACTGAATAAGGCTGACCGACTGACTGACAGCCTGACTGACTGACTGACCGAGACTGACTGACTGACTGACTGAGACTGGACTGGACTGACTGACTGACTGACTGACTGAGACTGACTGACTGCTTTAGTGACTAACTGACTGCACAGGACTGACCGACTGACTGACTGACTGACTGACTGACTGAGACTAAATGACTGACTGCTTGACTGACTGGCTGAAGGACTAACTGACTGACTGAGTGACTGACTGACTGGACTGACTGACTGAGACTGAATGACTGAGTGCTTGACTGATTGACTGTCAGACTGACTGACTGACTTCGCAAAAGGGAAAAATAAAAAAAAAAAGAATTATAAAATTAGAAAAAAATATTTGCATTTAAGATTTCCTTTCCGGCCGGGACTCGAACCCAGTACCACGCGCTAGGAACCCAACGGTCTAGCCATTAGGCTATCGGAGCTCTGTCGATGGAAGTCTTAAATATAATAAAAACAAAAAATGCACCTTGGTAATTATTGATTCAAACACTTTGAAATTTACAGGTCGAATAATTAAACTGACTCAGAATTTTTCTCCCTACATAAATAATCAATATTCGCAAAAGAGAAAAATTAAAAAAAAAGAAGAAGAAATTTCAAATTAGAAACTAAAAGTATACATTGAAGATTTTCGTTCAGGCTGGGACTCGAACCCAGGGCCACTCGCTTGGAAGCCTAACACTCTAGCCATTAGTCTATGGGAGCTCTGTCGGTGGGAGTTTTAAATATAATAAAAACAAAAAATGCACCTTGGTAATTGTTTATTTAAACACTTTGAAATCTTCGTGTCGAAAAATTAAACTGACTCAGAATTTTCTTCCCTACATAAATAATCAATAATTCCAAAGGAAAGAAATTGAAAAAAAAAGAATTTTCAAATTAGAAAAGAAATATATACATTGAAGATATTCGCTCCGGCTGGGACTCGAACCCAGGCCACTCGCTTGGAAGACCAGCGGTCTAGCCATTAGGCTATCGGAGTTTTGTCGAGCGGAGTATTACTGCCTGACTGATACTGCCTGACTGACAGACTGACTCACTGACTGACTGATACTGACTGACTGACTCACTGACTGACCGAGACTGACTGACTAACTGCCTGACTGACTGAGACTGGACTGACTGACTGATTGACTGACTGACTGACTAACTGACTGACTGAGACTGACTGACTGACTGCTTGACTCTCTGACTGGCTATTTCACTGACTGACTGAATGACTAAATGACTGACTGACACTGACTGACTGACTGCTTGACTACCTGACTGACTGCTTGACTGACTAACTGACTGGACAGGACTGACCGACTGACTGACAGACAGACTGACTGAATAAGGATGACTGACAGACTGACTGAATAAGGCTGACTGACTGACTGACTGACAGACTGACTGAATAAGGCTGACCGACTGACTGACTGCCTGACTGACTGACTGACTGAATGACTGACTGACTGACTGACCGAGACTGACTGACTGACTGACTGAGACTGACTGACTGCTTTAGTGACTAACTGACTGCACAGGACTGACCGACTGACTGACTGACTGACTGCCTGACTGACTGACTGAGACTAAATGACTGACTGCTTGACTGACTGGCTGAAGGACTAACTGACTGGCTGAAGGACTAACTGACTGGCTGAGTGACTGACTGACTGGACTGACTGACTGAGACTGAATGACTGAGTGCTTGACTGATTGACTGTCAGACTGACTGACTGACTTCGCAAAAGGGAAAAATAAAAAAAAAAAGAATTATAAAATTAGAAAAAAATATTTGCATTTAAGATTTCCTTTCCGGCCGGGACTCGAACCCAGTACCACGCGCTAGGAACCCAACAGTCTAGCCATTAGGCTATCGGAGCTCTGTCGATGGAAGTGTTAAATATAATAAAAACAAAAAATGCACCTTGGTAATTATTGATTCAAACACTTTGAAATTTACAGGTCGAATAATTAAACTGACTCAGAATTTTTCTCCCGACATAAAATAATCAATATTCGCAAAAGAGAAAAATTAAAAAAAAAAGAAGAAGAAATTTCAAATTAGAAACTAAAAGTATACATTGAAGATTTGCGTTCAGGCTGGGACTCGAACCCAGGGCCACTCGCTTGGAAGCCTAACACTCTAGCCATTAGTCTATGGGAGCTCTGTCGGTGGGAGTTTTAAATATAATAAAAACAAAAAATGCACCTTGGTAATTGTTTATTTAAACACTTTGAAATCTTCGTGTCGAAAAATTAAACTGACTCAGAATTTTCTTCCCTACATAAATAATCAATAATTGCAAAGGAAAGAAATTGAAAAAAAAAAGAATTTTCAAATTAGAAAAGAAATATATACATTGAAGATATTCGCTCCGGCTGGGACTCGAACCCAGGCCACTCGCTTGGAAGACCAGCGGTCTAGCCATTAGGCTATCGGAGTTCTGCCGAGCGGAGTCTTACTGCCTGACTGATACTGCCTGACTGACAGACTGACTCACTGACTGACTGAATGACTAAATGACTGACTGACACTGACTGACTGACTGCTTGACTACCTGACTGACTGCTTGATTTACTAACTGACTGGACAGGACTGACCGACTGACTGACTGACTGAATAAGGATGACTGACAGACTGACTGAATAAGGCTGACTGACTGACTGACTGACAGACTGACTGAATAAGGCTGACCGAATGACTGACTGCCTGACTGACTGACTGACTGAATGACTGACTGACTGACTGACTGACTGACTGAGACTGGACTGGACTGACTGACTGACTGACTGACTGAGACTGACTGACTGCTTTAGTGACTAACTGACTGCACAGGACTGACCGACTGACTGACTGACTGACTGCCTGACTGACTGACTGACTGAATGACTGACTGACTGAGACTAAATGACTGACTGCTTGACTGACTGGCTGAAGGACTAACTGACTGACTGAGTGACTGACTGACTGGACTGACTGACTGAGACTGAATGACTGAGTGCTTGACTGATTGACTGTCAGACTGACTGACTGACTTCGCAAAAGGGAAAAATAAAAAAAAAAGAATTATAAAATTAGAAAAAAATATTTGCATTTAAGATTTCCTTTCCGGCTGGGATTTGAACCCAGGGCGACACTCATGGAAGCCCAACGCTCTCGCCAATATACTATCGGATCTCTGTTGATCGGTGTCTTAATTATAATAAAAACAAAAAATGCACCTTAGTAATTATTGATCTAAAATCTTTGAAATCTAAAGGTCGAATGATTAAACTGACTCAGAATTTTCTTCCGTACATAAATAATCCATATTTGCAAAAGAAAGAAATTGAAAAAAAAAGAATCTACAAATTAGAAGAGAAATATGTACATGGAAGATTTTCGTTCCGGCCGGGACTCGAACCCATTACCACGCGCTTGGAACCCAACGGTCTAGCCATTAGGCTACCGGAGCTCTGTCGATGGAAGTCTTAAATATAATAAAAACAAAAAATGCACCTTGGTAATTATTGATTCAAACACTTTGAAATTTACAGGTCGAATAATTAAACTGACTCAGAATTTTTCTCCCTACATAAATAATCAATATTCGCAAAAGAGAAAAATTAAAAAAAAAAGAAGAAGAAATTTCAAATTAGAAACTAAAAGTATACATTGAAGATTTTCGTTCAGGTTGGGACTCGAACCCAGGGCCACTCGCTTGGAAGCCTAACACTCTAGCCATTAGTCTATGGGAGCTCTGTCGGTGGGAGTTTTAAATATAATAAAAAAAAAAATGCACCTTGGTAATTGTTTATTTAAACACTTTGAAATCTTCGTGTCGAAAAATTAAACTGACTCAGAATCTTCTTCCCTACATAAATAATCAATAATTGCAAAGGAAAGAAATTGAAAAAAAAAGAATTTTCAAATTAGAAAAGAAATATATACATTGAAGATATTCGCTCCGGCTGGGACTCGAACCCAGGCCACTCGCTTGGAAGACCAGCGGTCTAGCCATTAGGCTATCGGAGTTCTGTCGAGCGGAGTCTTACTGCCTGACTGATACTGCCTGACTGACAGACTGACTCACTGACTGACTGATACTGACTGACTGACTCACTGACTGACCGAGACTGACTGACTAACTGCCTGACTGACTGAGACTGGACTGACTGACTGACTGACTGACTGACTAACTGACTGACTGAGACTGACTGACTGACTGCTTGACTCTCTGACTGGCTATTTCACTGACTGACTGAATGACTAAATGACTGACTGACACTGACTGACTGACTGCTTGACTACCTGACTGACTGCTTGACTGACTAACTGACTGGACAGGACTGACCGACTGACTGACAGACTGACTGAATAAGGATGACTGACAGACTGACTGAATAAGGCTGACTGACTGACTGACTGACAGACTGACTGAATAAGGCTGACCGACTGACTGACTGCCTGACTGACTGACTGACTGACTGACTGACTGACCGAGACTGACTGACTGACTGACTGAGACTGGACTGGACTGACTGACTGACTGACTGACTGAGACTGACTGACTGCTTTAGTGACTAACTGACTGCACAGGACTGACCGACTGACTGACTGACTGACTGACTGACTGAGACTAAATGACTGACTGCTTGACTGACTGGCTGAAGGACTAACTGACTGACTGAGTGACTGACTGACTGGACTGACTGACTGAGACTGAAAGACTGAGTGCTTGACTGATTGACTGTCAGACTGACTGACTGACTTCGCAAAAGGGAAAAATAAAAAAAAAAGAATTATAAAATTAGAAAAAAATATTTGCATTTAAGATTTCCTTTCCGGCCGGGACTCGAACCCAGTACCACGCGCTAGGAACCCAACGGTCTAGCCATTAGGCTATCGGAGCTCTGTCGATGGAAGTCTTAAATATAATAAAAACAAAAAATGCACCTTGGTAATTATTGATTCAAACACTTTGAAATTTACAGGTCGAATAATTAAACTGACTCAGAATTTTTCTCCCTACATAAATAATCAATATTCGCAAAAGAGAAAAATTAAAAAAAAAGAAGAAGAAATTTCAAATTAGAAACTAAAAGTATACATTGAAGATTTTCGTTCAGGCTGGGACTCGAACCCAGGGCCACTCGCTTGGAAGCCTAACACTCTAGCCATTAGTCTATGGGAGCTCTGTCGGTGGGAGTTTTAAATATAATAAAAAACAAAAAATGCACCTTGGTAATTGTTTATTTAAACACTTTGAAATCTTCGTGTCGAAAAATTAAACTGACTCAGAATTTTCTTCCCTACATAAATAATCAATAATTCCAAAGGAAAGAAATTGAAAAAAAAAGAATTTTCAAATTAGAAAAGAAATATATACATTGAAGATATTCGCTCCGGCTGGGACTCGAACCCAGGCCACTCGCTTGGAAGACCAGCGGTCTAGCCATTAGGCTATCGGAGTTTTGTCGAGCGGAGTATTACTGCCTGACTGATACTGCCTGACTGACAGACTGACTCACTGACTGACTGAATGACTAAATGACTGACTGACACTGACTGACTGACTGCTTGACTACCTGACTGACTGCTTGATTTACTAACTGACTGGACAGGACTGACCGACTGACTGACTGACAGACTGACTGAATAAGGATGACTGACAGACTGACTGAATAAGGCTGACTGACTGACTGACTGACAGACTGACTGAATAAGGCTGACCGAATGACTGCCTGACTGACTGACTGACTGAATGACTGACTGACTGACTGACCGAGACTGACTGACTGACTGACTGAGACTGGACTGGACTGACTGACTGACTGACTGACTGAGACTGACTGACTGCTTTAGTGACTAACTGACTGCACAGGACTGACCGACTGACTGACTGACTGACTGCCTGACTGACTGAATGACTGACTGACTGAGACTAAATGACTGACTGCTTGACTGACTGGCTGAAGGACTAACTGACTGACTGAGTGACTGACTGACTGGACTGACTGACTGAGACTGAATGACTGAGTGCTTGACTGATTGACTGTCAGACTGACTGACTGACTTCGCAAAAGGGAAAAATAAAAAAAAAAATTATAAAATTAGAAAAAAATATTTGCATTTAAGATTTCCTTTCCGGCTGGGATTTGAACCCAGGGCGACACTCATGGAAGCCCAACGCTCTCGCCAATATACTATCGGATCTCTGTTGATCGGTGTCTTAATTGTAATAAAAACAAAAAATGCACCTTAGTAATTATTGATCTAAAACCTTTGAAATCTAAAGGTCGAATGATTAAACTGACTCAGAATTTTCTTCCGTACATAAATAATCCATATTTGCAAAAGAAAGAAATTGAAAAAAAAAAGAATCTACAAATTAGAAGAGAAATATATACATGGAAGATTTTCGTTCCGGCCGGGACTCGAACCCATTACCACGCGCTTGGAACCCAACGGTCTAGCCATTAGGCTACCGGAGCTCTGTCGATGGAAGTCTTAAATATAATAAAAACAAAAAATGCACCTTGGTAATTATTGATTCAAACACTTTGAAATTTACAGGTCGAATAATTAAACTGACTCAGAATTTTTCTCCCAACATAAATAATCAATATTCGCAAAAGAGAAAAATTAAAAAAAAAAAGAAGAAGAAATTTCAAATTAGAAACTAAAAGTATACATTGAAGATTTTCGTTCAGGTTGGGACTCGAACCCAGGGCCACTCGCTTGGAAGCCTAACACTCTAGCCATTAGTCTATGGGAGCTCTGTCGGTGGGAGTTTTAAATATAATAAAAAAAAATGCACCTTGGTAATTGTTTATTTAAACACTTTGAAATCTTCGTGTCGAAAAATTAAACTGACTCAGAATCTTCTTCCCTACATAAATAATCAATAATTGCAAAGGAAAGAAATTGAAAAAAAAAGAATTTTCAAATTAGAAAAGAAATATATACATTGAAGATATTCGCTCCGGCTGGGACTCGAACCCAGGCCACTCGCTTGGAAGACCAGCGGTCTAGCCATTAGGCTATCGGAGTTCTGTCGAGCGCAGTCTTACTGCCTGACTGATACTGCCTGACTGACAGACTGACTCACTGACTGACTGATACTGACTGACTGACTCACTGACTGACCGAGACTGACTGACTAACTGCCTGACTGACTGAGACTGGACTGACTGACTGACTGACTGACTGACTGACTAACTGACTGACTGAGACTGACTGACTGACTGCTTGACTCTCTGACTGGCTATTTCACTGACTGACTGAATGACTAAATGACTGACTGACACTGACTGACTGACTGCTTGACTACCTGACTGACTGCTTGACTGACTAACTGACTGGACAGGACTGACCGACTGACTGACTGACAGACTGACTGAATAAGGATGACTGACAGACTGACTGAATAAGGCTGACTGACTGACTGACTGACAGACTGACTGAATAAGGCTGACCGACTGACTGACTGCCTGACTGACTGACTGACTGACTGACTGACCGAGACTGACTGACTGACTGACTGAGACTGGACTGGACTGACTGACTGACTGACTGACTGAGACTGACTGACTGCTTTAGTGACTAACTGACTGCACAGGACTGACCGACTGACTGACTGACTGACTGACTGACTGAGACTAAATGACTGACTGCTTGACTGACTGGCTGAAGGACTAACTGACTGACTGAGTGACTGACTGACTGGACTGACTGACTGAGACTGAATGACTGAGTGCTTGACTGATTGACTGTCAGACTGACTGACTGACTTCGCAAAAGGGAAAAATAAAAAAAAAAGAATTATAAAATTAGAAAAAAATATTTGCATTTAAGATTTCCTTTCCGGCCGGGACTCGAACCCAGTACCACGCGCTAGAAACCCAACGGTCTAGCCATTAGGCTATCGGAGCTCTGTCGATGGAAGTCTTAAATATAATAAAAACAAAAAATGCACCTTGGTAATTATTGATTCAAACACTTTGAAATTTACAGGTCGAATAATTAAACTGACTCAGAATTTTTCTCCCTACATAAATAATCAATATTCGCAAAAGAGAAAAATTAAAAAAAAGAAGAAGAAATTTCAAATTAGAAACTAAAAGTATACATTGAAGATTTTCGTTCAGGCTGGGACTCGAACCCAGGGCCACTCGCTTGGAAGCCTAACACTCTAGCCATTAGTCTATGGGAGCTCTGTCGGTGGGAGTTTTAAATATAATAAAAACAAAAAATGCACCTTGGTAATTGTTTATTTAAACACTTTGAAATCTTCGTGCCGAAAAATTAAACTGACTCAGAATTTTCTTCCCTACATAAATAATCAATAATTGCAAAGGAAAGAAATTGAAAAAAAAAGAATTTTCAAATTAGAAAAGAAATATATACATTGAAGATATTCGCTCCGGCTGGGACTCGAACCCAGGCCACTCGCTTGGAAGACCAGCGGTCTAGCCATTAGGCTATCGGAGTTCTGTCGAGCGGAGTCTTACTGCCTGACTGATACTGCCTGACTGACAGACTGACTCACTGACTGACTGATACTGACTGACTGACTCACTGACTGACCGAGACTGACTGACTAACTGCCTGACTGACTGAGACTGGACTGACTGACTGACTGATTGACTAACTGACTGACTGAGACTGACTGACTGACTGCTTGACTAACTGACTGACTGCTTGACTGACTAACTGACTGGACAGGACTGACCGACTGACTGACTGACAGACTGACTGAATAAGGATGACTGACAGACTGACTGAATAAGGCTGACTGACTGACTGACTGAATAAGGCTGACCGACTGACTGACTGCCTGACTGACTGACTGACTGAATGACTGACTGACTGACTGACCGAGACTGACTGACTGACTGACTGAGACTGGACTGGACTGACTGACTGACTGACTGACTGAGACTGACTGACTGCTTTAGTGACTAACTGACTGCACAGGACTGACCGACTGACTGACTGACTGACTGCCTGACTGACTGACTGACTGAATGACTGACTGACTGAGACTAAATGACTGACTGCTTGACTGACTGGCTGAAGGACTAACTGACTGACTGAGTGACTGACTGACTGGACTGACTGACTGAGACTGAATGACTGAGTGCTTGACTGATTGACTGTCAGACTGACTGACTGACTTCGCAAAAGGGAAAAATAAAAAAAAAGAATTATAAAATTAGAAAAAAATATTTGCATTTAAGATTTCCTTTCCGGCTGGGATTTGAACCCAGGGCGACACTCATGGAAGCCCAACGCTCTCGCCAATATACTATCGGATCTCTGTTGATCGGTGTCTTAATTATAATAAAAACAAAAAATGCACCTTAGTAATTATTGATCTAAAATCTTTGAAATCTAAAGGTCGAATGATTAAACTGACTCAGAATTTTCTTCCGTACATAAATAATCCATATTTGCAAAAGAAAGAAATTGAAAAAAAAAGAATCTTTAAATTAGAAGAGAAATATATACATA